>NC_143165.1:23502692-23812156 GCF_047325235.1 Durio zibethinus
GTTGAGCAAGTCAGTCAATGGCGTGGCTATTGCTGAGTGACCTTTGATGAAGCACTTGTAGTAGTTGACCAGCCCAAGGAATGATCTCAACTCAGTGACCTTGGCTGCCGGTTGCCACTCCAGGATGGCGTGTATCTTGCCTTCATCCAAGCGTATCCTGCCACCTCCCACTATGTGGCCAAGGAATGGGATCTCCTGCTGGGCGAATGAACACTTCTCCCTCTTGACAAACACCTTGAACACCTGTCTCAAGTGGTCTACATGCTCTCCCAAAGTCTGGCTGTAGATCACAATGTCATCCAAATAAACCACAACAAACCGATCAAGGAATGACTGAAGTACCTTGTTCATAAGGGTGCAGAATGTTGCTGGGGCGTTCGTGAGTCCAAAAGGCATCACCAAGAATTCATACGAAGCATATCGAGTGACACATGCTGTCTTTGGCTCATCTATCTCTGTGATCCTGACTTGATAGTAGCCTGACCTCAAATCCAGCATGGTGAACCACCTTGGGCTCTCAAGTTGATCGAACAAGTCCGCAATGAGTGGGATGGGGTACTTATTCTTGATGGTCAGCTTGTTCAAAGCCCGGTAGTCTATGCACAGTCGCAACGACCCATCATGCTTGTGCTGAAATAGAACCGGTGTTCCATAGGGTGCCTTCGATGGCCTGATGAAGCCAACATCAACTAACTCTTTGAGCTGCTTCCTTAACTCCTCAAACTCTGGTCGAGACATTCAGTAAGGGGCTCTAGCTGGTGGCTTGGCCTCAGACACCAGCTCGATCTTATGGTCTACCTCCCTCTTAGGTGGTAGCTTGCTAGGTAGCTTTGTGGGCATCACATCACTAAAGGTCTTCAGCACCTTTAGCACCTCTAAGGGTGACTCAGTCTCTTTCTCCCTTGGCTCATCATATTTCAGGGCTGCCAAGAAGGTGTCTTCTTGTCTGCTTACCGCCTTGGCAAATTGGATGGCTGACACCACCCGCGACCTAACTCCAGACCCTCTCCTTAATGGCACCGTGCATCCAAGATGCAAACACAATCGATAAAAGGCATAAGGAGGGCATTAATCCAAATAAGGAAATCCAACCCAATCACAAACTCATAGTCGTCAAGGGGTATTACCTCAATGGTCTCCTTGCCTTTCCAGTCTCCAAGCTGCAACTCCATTCCCCGCGCTACTCCAATAGTTGGAACTTCCTTGGAGTTCACCATTTTGATGGTACCAATCCTTTTCTTCACCTTTAGTCCAAGCTTTCAGGCTCTATCACCTGAAATAAAAAGATGTGAGGCACCTGTGTCCACCAGTGTGCTCACCTTCTGACCCACAACCATCAGATCCGTAAACATCAAGCCCTTTGGCTTACGACTTCCCTTACTCTGGACAGCATTGAGCACCAACGACCCAAGCTTTGCTGCCTCTGACTCTGGCTCCTCATCAGACTCCTTGTCTATAGCAGCCAACTTGCCCATCTGTGGGTAATTGCACGCTATGTGGCTCTCTCCACATAGGTAGCATGCTAGTGGCTCTCGGTCCCCTTTTGCTTTCCACTTGCCTACTGGTGGCTTCCTCTCGCCATCCTTGGTTGAACGATCTCAGTCTCCATCCTTGGACTCCCGATCACGATCTTTCCCCTTGGACTACTTCTTCCAATCCCTATCATCCCTGCCCTTACCCTTGGGCTTGGTAGACTCGAACTTGTTCAGAGGCTTGAACTCTATCAAGGCCTCGACAGTAGTCATGGCTTTAGCCAAGTCATGAACTCCTCTCTTTTGTAGCTCATGCTTCACCCATGGCTTCAGCCCATCCATGAAAGCAAATAAGGTGTCCTTCTCACCTAGATCCGAGATCTGTAGCATCAGTTCAAAGAATTTCTAGACATACTCCCTTATGTCCCCTTGCTGGCTCAGCCTGCGCAACTTTGCCCGTGCCTCATCATCAGTATACTCCAGGTGAAATTATTCTCTGAACTCCTTTTGGAACTCTGTCCAGGTTCCAATCTTGGTGCTCCCACGCTTGACATCATCACACCTGTGCCTCTACCACAATAAGGCTACATTAGTGAGATACATAGCAGCGGTGCTTACCTTTATCGCCTCGTCTTGCATGCCCATGGCCTGGAAGTACTGCTCAATACCCCAAAGGTAGTTATCTACTTCCTTGGCTGCCCTAGTCCCCTTGAACTCCTTAGGCTTGGGGACATCCAATCTAGACTTGGACACTCCAGCAAACATGCCATTCCCAATGGCAGTCTTGCAAGCAACGAGCTCACTGGTAAGCTCCTCCATTCGCTGGCGAATGGCCTCCATGCCATCGTGCAAGGTTAGCACTTCAGCTTTCAAGGTCTGATTCTTTTGGGTGAACATGTCCAAGCCTTTGTTGAGAGTAGCATGCAGCTCACTTTGGATCTCCTCCCCCATGGAGTCTAGCAATGCAATGTGAGTCTCTACCCCCTCAAGCTTCTCCCCCATGTCGCCCATGGTCACCTCCACCTTGGCCAGCCTACTGTCCATGGTAGACTAGATATCTCTAGAACTGGCTTTCCTCCCTCTTCCACACCCATGCTCCCGAGCCTCTGGTTGTTGGTTAGCAGAGCCACTTTGGGATGCCATCTCCTCTAACCTGCACAACACAAACACGTAGAATCAAACTTGCTCTGATACCAACTGTCATGGGCTCCGACCTTAGACTCAGAAACCGTGTGGCCTTAGGCTTGGAATCTCCTCCTTTATGCCTAAGTCAGCCTAAAACACAAGCGTACGGGCACAGAACAACAGAAAGGGCTGATTACGCAAGTTAAAGAGAAATAGGATAAGAAGGCAGAATTCTAGAAATGCTCTTGTATTCACTGAAACAGAAGTGTTTGATGGTGTACAAATGAGGGAGGAGCAGCCCTCTATTTATAGTTGAGGCTCCAGCTTACACTTAATGGCAATATCCCTAGAATAAAGGCTAAAATCATGGGATTATACAGAATACAATCAATCAGGATGCTAACTCTTGATTTTTAGCGTCAACCAAATCTGCCAGGATGTTGCTACTGATCCTACTTGCTTCAAGAAGCTTTCCTTGCGTGTCCAGCACCTCAGGCCCTTCTAGATGTGGTGTGGGCAGCTTGTATGCTAGGCCTTGGTCTCACTGGTTGGCCTGCAAGTTGGGCGGGTGTTCTGAACTCGTTTGCTAGGCTTTGCGCGCAGATACCCACCAGCACGCCTGGTCTGCGGGCCTCAACCTCTAGCTCGCCTGCTGGTGCGCCTGATGTGCCTGGCGCGCCCGCCCAAGGTGTGACACTTGGCCCTTATATTGGTCCCCTATCCCTCATCAAACCTCGAGAACTCACACCCCCTTAAAGAGCATTTGAGATTTTATAGGTTTGCTGCCAGTAGCCATTAAAGTGTATGAAAAGGGAACACTTTTTTCAAATAGTCACAAAATCTTCTCCACTTCGTGTTTTTAGTTGACTTTTTTTGTGCATGCCAAAAGAAATACAAGGATCACCTCTACCAAATTTGGGGACAAAATACTTTCTAAAAAACTTTAAAAAAATCCTGAACCGTAAAATGTTTCGAAAATCATGAAAAATAGAAAACAGTTCGTCTTGCCACGAAACTTCACATGAAGGCTTAGGGGACCATTGTATGAATTTACAAGCCATAAAATGGCATTGGCATGGCAGAAACATGAAGATGTGCTTGAACCAACCTACCACCCATTCGATCCCCGACTTGCGCATCCTGCCTCTCTGGTTGGCCTGAGCGCCCGCACGCTCGTTTCGTGGGTTGACTTAGGCATACGGAGTTCATCCCCAGTCTAAGCATACGGAGTTCATTCCCAGTCTAAGATCGGACCGGACCGAGGGTTGCAGCAGCAGGATAGGCAGTAGGCAGGGGGGACCGGGCCGATCCCCGGCTTGCGCATTCTACGTCTCCAGTCGGCTGAGCGCCCGCAAGCTCATTTCGTGTGTTGGCTTAGGCATACGGAGTTCATTCCATGTCTAAGCCCCAGTCGGATCGAGGATTCTGGCAGCAGGACATGCAGCGGGATCGACAGTATGCAGAGGGGGACTGGGCTAATCCCTGGCTTGCGCATTATGCCTCTCTAGCCGGCTGAGCGCCCGCATGCTCGTTTCATGGGTTGACGTAGGCATACAAAGTTCATCCCCAATCTAAGCATACGGAGTTCATTCCCAGTCTAAGATCGAACCGGACTGAGGGTTACGCCAGCAGGATCGACAGCACGCAGGGGGGATCGGGTCGATCCTCGGCTTGCGTATTCTACCTCTCCAGTCTGCTGAGTGCCCTGCACCCCCATTTCGTGGGTTGGCTTAGGCATAGGGAGTTCATTCCATGTCTAAGCCCCAGTCGAACCAAGGGTTGTGGCAGTGGGACCGGTAACACGCAGAGGGGGACCGACCCGATCTCCGGCATTCGCATTTGCCTTTCTGATTGGCTCAGTGCCCGTACGGTCATTTCGTGGGTTGACTTAGACATACGAAGATCATTCCCAGCCTAAGATCAGACCAGACCTAGGGTTGTGACACTAGGATCGACAGCACGCAGGGGGGACCGGGCCAATCCCTGGCTTGCGCATTCTGCCTCTCCGACCGACTGAGCGCCCTCACGTTCGTTTTATAGGTTGGCTTAGGCATACGGAGTTCATTCCACAACTAAACATACGAAGTTCATTCTCAGTCAAAGATCAGATCGGACTGAAGGTTGCGAAAGCAGGATCGACGGCATGTAGGGGGATCGAGCCGATCCCCAGCTTGCGCATTCTGCCTCTCTAACCGACTGAGCACCGGCACGCTTGTTTCGTGGGTTGGTTTAGGCATACAAAGTTCATTCCATGTCTAAGCCGCAGTCAAACCGAGGATTATGGTAGCAAGACCGGTAGCGGGATCGACAGCACACAAAGGGGGACTGTACTGATCCCCGGCTTACGTATTATGCCTCTCCGGTTGGCTGAGCACCCGTAAGCTCATTTCATGGGTTGACTTAGGCATACGGAGTTCATCCCCAGTCTAAGCATACGGAGTTCATTCCCAGTCTAAGATCGGATCAGACCGAGGGTTACGACAGCAAGATCAGCAGCACACAAGGGGACCGGACAGGTCCCCAGGTTATGCATTCTACCTCTCCGGTCGGCTGAGCACCTGTACACCCATTTTGTGGGTTGGCTTAGGCATAAGGAGTTCATTCCATGTCTAAGCCCCAGCCGGACCGAAGGATGTGGCAGCGGGACCGACAGCACGTAGAGGGGGACCGGGCTGATCTCTGGCTTGTGCATTATGCCTCTTCGGCTGGCTCAGTGATCGCATGCTCGTTTCGTGGGTTGACTTATGCGTACGGAGTTCATCCCTATTGTAAGCATACGGAGTTCATTCCCAGTCTAAGATTGGACCAGACTGAGGGTTGCGTCAGTAGGATCGGCAGCAAGCAGGGGGGACAGGGTCGATCCCCGGCTTGTGCATTCGACCCCTCCAACTGGCTGAGCACCTATACACCCGTTTCGTGCATTGGCTTAGGACTAGGGAGTTCATTCCATGTCTAAGCCCCAGCCGGACCGAGGGTTGTGGCAGCGGGATCGACAGTACACAGAGGGGGACCGGGCCGATCCTCGGCTTGTGCATTATACCTCTTCGGCCAGCTCAATGCCCGAACGCTCGTTTCGTGGGTTAACTTATGCATACAAAGTTCATTGCCAGTCTAAGATCAGATTGGATCGAGGGTTACAGCAATAGGATCTACAGCACGCATGGGGGACCGAACTGATCCTCGACTTGTGCATTCTGCCTCTCCAGTCGACTGAGCACCCGTATGCTCGTTTCACGGGTTAGGTTAGGCATACGGAGTTCATTCCATGTCTAAGCCCCGACCGGACCGAGGGTTGTTCCAGCAAGACTGACAGCGGGATCGACAGCATGCAGAGGGGGACCAGGCTGATCCTCGACTTACGCATTATGCCTCTTCGGCCGGCTGAGCACCCACACGCTCGTTTCGTGGGTTGACTTAGGCATACGAAGTTCATCCCCAGTCTAAGCATACGAAGTTCATTCCACGTCTAAGATCAAACCGGATCGAGGGTTACGATAATAGGATCAGCAGCACGTAGGGGGGACCGGGCCGATCCCCGACTTGCAGATTCTGCCTCTCCGGTCGATTGAGCTCCCGCACGCCCGTTTCGTGGGTTGGCTTAGGCATAGGGAGTTCATTCCATGTCTAAGCCCCAACCAGACTGAGGGTTGTGGCAGCGGGACTGGTAGCATGTAGAAGGGGACCAGGTCGATCCTTGGCTTGCGCATTATGCCTCTTCGATCGGCTCAGCGCCCGCACGCTCGTTTAATGGGCTAACTTATGCATGCAAAGTTCATTCTCGGTATAAGATCGGACCAAATCGGGGGTTGCGACAGAAGGATTGACAGCATGCCAGGGGGACCGGGTTAATCCTCGGCTTGTGCATTCTACCTCTCCAGCCGACTGAGCGCCCGTACGCTCATTACGTGGGTTGGCTTAGGCATACGGAGTTTATTCCATGTCTAAGCATACAGAGTTCATTCCCAGTCTAAGATTTTGAGCCATGGTGCACATGGTGAGCTCAAGCATGTGCTGGTGCCATATTTTTTTCGCCCAGGGCACCATCGTCAGAGCATTGTCGGAGCATCACCGGAGAGCCTAACCGACGGTATTGGGGGTTCCGATGATTGGAGGGGCCGGGGGGTGTGCGCACATTATGTGCGATGGGTGCTGGTACTTGGCCCTTATATTGGCCCCCTATCCCTCATCAAACCTTGAGAACTCACACCCCCTTAAAGAGCATTTGCGATTTTATAGGTTTGCTACCAGTAGCCATTAAAGTGTTTGAAATGGGGACACTTTTTTGAAACGATCACAAAATCTTCTCCACATTGAGTTTTTAGCTGAATTTTTTTGTGCTTACCAAGAAAAATACAAGGATCACCTCTACCAAATTTAGGGACAAAACACTTTCTAAAAAAATTTTCAAAAAATCCTGAACCGCAAAAAGTTTCAAAAATTATGAAAAATAGAAAATGGGTCATCTTGTCACGAAACTTCACAAGAAGGCTTAGGAGACCATTGTATGAATTTACAAGCCACAAAAATGGCATTGGCATGGCAAAAATATGAAGATGAGCTTGAATCGACCTACCACCCGTTCGATCCCTAGCTTACGCATCCTGCCTCTCTAGTCGGTTGAGCATCCGCACGCTCGTTTCATTGGTTGACTTAGGCATACGAAGTTCATCCCCAGTCTAAGCATATAGAGTTCATTCCCAGTCTAAGATCAGACCAGCCCGAGGGTTACGATAGCAGGATCGATAGTATACAAGAGGGACCGGGCCGATCCCTGGCTTACGCATTCTGCCTCTCCGGCCGACTCAGCGCTCGTACGCTCGTTTCGTCGGTTGACTTAGGCATACAGAGTTCATTCCCAGTCTAAGATCAGATCAGATCGTGGGTTACAGCAACAGGATCGACAGCACACAGAGGGGACCGGGCTGATCCCCGGCTTGCATATTCTGCCTCTTCGACAGGCTGAGCGCCCGTACGCTTGTTTCGTGGGTTGGCTTAGGCATACAGAGTTCATTCCATGTCTAAGCCCCAGCCGAACCTAGGGTTGTGGTAGCAGGACCGACAGCTTTCAGAGGGGGATCGGGCTGATCCCCGACTTACGCATTATGCCTTTCTGGCCGGCTTCTTCGGTTGGCTGAGCGCCCGTACGCTCGTTTCATGTGTTAACTTAAGGATACGGAGTTCATCCATAATCTAAGCGTACAGAGTTCATTCCCAGTCTAAGATCGGATCTGATCAAGGGTTACGATAGCAGGATCGACGGCACATAGGGGGGACCGAGTCGATCCTCGACTTGCGCATTCTGCCTCTTTGATTAGTTGAGCGCCCGCACGCCCGTTTGATGGGTTGGGTTAGACATAAGGAGTTCATTCCATGTCTAAGCCCTAGCCAGACCGAGGGTTGTGGTAGCAGGACCGACAGCACGTAAAAGGGGATCGGGTCGATCCTCGGCTTACGCATTATGCCTCTTCGGCCGGCATAGCGCCAGCACGCTCATTTCATGGGTTGACTTATGCATACAGAGTTTATTCCCAGTCTAAGATCAGATCAGACCGAGGGTTGCGACAGCAGGATTGACAGCACACAGGGGGGGACTGGGTCGATCCCCGACTTACGCATTCTGCCTCTCCGGTCGACTGAGCGCCCGCCCGCTTGTTTCGTGGGTTGGCTTAGGCATACGGAGTTCATTCAATGTCTAAGCATACGGAGTTCATTCTAGTCTAAGATTTTGAGCCATGGTGCACATGCTGGGTTCGGGCATATGCTGGTGCCACATTTTTTTTGGCCGGGGCACCATCATCGGAGCATCGTCGGAGAGCCTAACCGGCGGCATTGGGAGTTCCGACGATTAGGGGGGCCGAGGGTGTGCGCACATGATGTACGATGGGTGCTGGTACTTGGCCCTTATATTGGCCCTCTATCCCTCATCAAACCTCGAGAACTCACACCCCCTTAAAGAGCATTTGAGATTTTATAGGTTTGCTGCCAGTAGCAATTAAAGTGTTTGAAATGGGGATACTTTTTTCAAATGATCACAAAATCTTCTCCACTTCGAGTTTTTAGCTGAATGTTTTTGTGCATGCCAAAAAAAATACAAGGATCACCTCTACCAAATTTGGGGATAAAATTCTTTCTAACAAAATTTTAAAAAATCTCGAACCGTAAAAAGTTTCAAAATTTGTGAAAAATAAAAAACGGGTCGTCTTGCTACGAAACTTCACATGAAGGCTTAGGGGATTATTGTATGAATTTACAAGCCATAAAAATGGCATTGGCATGGCAAAAATATGAAGATGTGCCTGAACCCACCTACTACCCGTTCGATCTCCGACTTGCGCATCTTGCCTCTCTGGTCGGCTGAGCATCCGCATGCTCATTTCGTGGGTTGACTTAGGCATACGGAGTTCATCCCCAATCTAAGCATATGGAGTTCATTCCCAGTCTAAGATCAAATCAGACCAAGGGTTACGACAGCAGGATCGGTAGCACGTAGGGGGGATCGGATCGATCCCCGGCTTGTGCATTCTGCCTCTCTGGCCGGTTGAGCACCCGCACGCCTGTTTCATGGGTTGGCTTATGCATAGGGAGTAAATTCCATGTTTGAGCCCCAGTTGGACTGAGGGTTGTGGCAACGGGATCGATAGCATGTAGAGGGGGACCGGGTAGATCCCCGGCTTGCGCATTATACCTCTCCGACTGGCTCAGCGCCTGCACACTCATTTCATGGGTTAACTTAGGCATACGAAGTTTATTCCCAGTCTAAGATTGGATCAGATCGAGAGTTACAGCAGCAGGATCGATAGCATAAAGAGAAGGATCGGGTCGATCCCCGGCTTGCGCATTCTACCTGTTCGACCGGCTGAGCGCTCGTACGCTCATTTCATGGGTTGGTTTAGGCATACGAAGTTCATTCCACGTCTAGGCATACAGAGTTCATTCCCAGTCTAAGATCGGATCAGACTGAGGGTTATGGTAGCAGGACCAACAGCAGGATCGACAGCATGCAGGGGGACCGGGCTAATCCTCGGCTTACGCATTCTGCCTCTTCGATTGGCCTCTCCAGTCGGTTGAGCACCCACACGCTCGTTTCATGGGTTGACTTAGGCATATGGAGTTCATCCCCAGTCTAAGCATACGGAGTTCATTCCCAGTCTAAGATCAAACCAGACCGAGGGTTACGGCAGTAGGATCAGCACATGCAGGGGGGATTGGGCCGATCCTCAGATTGTGCATTCTACATCTTCGGTCGGCTGAGCACCCGCACGCCCATTTCGTGGGTTGGCTTAGGCATAGGGAGTTCATTCCATGTCTAAGCCCCAGCCAGACCGAAGGTTGTGGTAGCAGGACCAACAGCATGCAGAGGGGGATCGGGTTGATCTCTGGCTTGCGCATTCTGCCTCTTTGGTCGGCTGAGTGCCCGCACGCTCGTTTCATTTCTTGGCTTAGGCATATGGAGTTCATTCCATGTCTAAGCATACGGAGCTTATTCCCAGTCTAAGAGTTTGAGACACAATGCACATGTTGGGGTCGGGCATGTGCTGTTGCCGTATTTTTTTCACCCGGGGCACCATCATCGAAGCATCACCAGAGAGCCTAACCAGCGGCATTGGGGGTTCAGGCGATTGGAGGGGCCGGGGGGTGTATGCTCATGATGTGCGATGGGTGCTGGTACTTGGCCTTTATATTGGCCTCGTATCCCTCACCAAACCTCGAGAACTCTCACCCCTTTAAAGAGCTTTTGAGATTTTATAGGTTTGCTGCCAGTAGCAATTAAAGTGTCTGAAATGGGGACACTTTTTTCAAACGGTCACAAAATCTTCTCCACTTTGAGTTTTAGCTGAATTTTTTTGTGCATGCCAACAAAAATACAAGGATCACCTCTATGAAATTTGGGGACAAACCTCTTTCTAAAAAAATTTTAAAAAATCCCGAACCGTAAAAAGTTTCAAAAATAATGAAAAATAGAAAACGTCTTGCCACAAAACTTCACATGAAGGCTTAGGGGATGATTGTATGAATTTACAAGCCATAAAAATGGCATTGGCACGGCAAAAATATGAAGATGTGCTTGAACCCACCAACCACTCATTCGATCCTCGATTTGCGTATCCTGCCTCTCTGGTCGGCTGAACGCCCACACGCTCGTTTTGTGGGTTGACTTAGGCATAGGAGTTCATCCCCAGTCTAAGCATACAGAGTTCATTCCCAGTCTAAGATCAGATCGGACCGAAGGTTACGGCAGTAGGACCAGAACAGGATCGATAACATGCAGGAAGGGACCGGATCGATCCCCAACGTGTGTATTCTGCCTCTTCGATCGGCTAAGCACCCATAAGTTCATTTTATGGGTTGGCTTAGGCATACGGAGCTCATTCCATGTCTAAGCCCTAGCCGGACCGAGGGTTGTGGCAGCAGGATTGATAGTGGGATCAAGAGCACGTGAAGGGGAACCAGGTTGATCCCTGGCTTACGTATTATGCCTCTCCGACCGACCTCTTCGGCCGGCTGATCGCCCGCACGCTCATTTCATGGGTTGACTTAGGCATACGGAGTTCATCCCCAGTCTAAGCATATCGAGTTAATTCCTAGTCTAAGATCAGACCGAATCGAAGGTTGCGACAGTAGGATCGACAGCATGTAGGGGGGATCGGGCCAATCCCTGGCTTGTGCATTTGCCTCTCCGGTCGGCTGAGCACCCGTACGCCCGTTTTGTGTGTTGGCTTAGGCATAGGGAGTTCATTCCATGTCTAAGCCCTAACCGGACCGAGGGTTATGGTAGGGGGACCGGCAGCACGCAGATGGGGATCAGGCCGAACCTCGACTTGCGCATTATGCCTTTTCGGTTGGCTCAGTGCCCACACGCTCATTTCGTGGGTTGAATTAGGCATACGGAGTTCATTCCCAGTCTAAGATCGGATTGGACCGAGGGTTGCGACAGCAGGATCAACAGCACGCAGGGGAGGAATGGGCCGATCTTCAGCTTACACATTCTGCCTCTCCGGTCGACTGAGCACCCGCTCGCTCGTTTCATGGGTTTGCTTAGGCATACAGAGTTTATTCCATGTCTAAGCATACGGAGTTTATTCCCAGTCTAAGATTGGATCGGATCGAGGGTTGAGGTGGTAGGACCAATAGCAGGATCGACAACACGCAGGGGGGATCGGACCGATCCTCAGCTTGTGTATTCTGCCTCTCCGGCCAGTTGAGCGCCCGTACGTTCATTTTGTGGGTTGGCTTAGGCATACGGAGTTCATTCCATGTCTAAGCCCCAGCTGGACCAAAGGTTGTGGCAGCGAGATCGACAGTTGGATCGGTAGCACATGGAGGGGAACCGGGCTGATCCCTAGCTTGTGCATTATGCCACTCCGATCAACCTCTCCGGTCGACTGAGCGCTCGCACGCTCGTTTCGTGGGTTGACTTAGGCATATGGAGTTCATCCCCAGTCTAAGCATACGGAGTTCATTCCCAGTCTAAGATCAGATCGGACCGAGGGTTGCGACAGTAGGATCGACAGCACGTAGGGGGACCGGGCTGATCCCCGACTTGCGCAGTCTGTCTTTCCAGCTGGTTGAGAGCCTCCATGCCCGTTTCATGGGTTGGCTTAGGCATAGGGAGTTCATTCCATGTCTAAGCCCTAGCTGGACCGAGGGTTGTGGTAACTGGACCGGCAGCACCCAAAGAGGGACCCGACCGGTCCCCGGTGTCATGGACTAAGCTTTCTCTCAGCAAGCAATAGACTGTACGACACTTGAATGGGCGCTCTCAACCAAGTCAGCCTTCAATAGATCGATATCTGAACAAATAATCGTAAGCCATGGTTAGTCCCAAGCATTCACAATAAGACACAATATATCAAGATCGAACTCAAGCATATACACAAGAAGGCATATTCGCATCGAGAAAAAGAAAAACACATCGAGGCAACAATTAAGAGATTTAATCGGGGTGAGTTTTATTATAGTTAAGAATCATACATCGGGACCTCCGACCATCACTAGGGCTAGGGGGCAACCCTTGGTGGATGGCCTAGGCTTGCATAGCAACCGGTGAGATAGCCCAACACTACGCTATCAGCTCACCCCCCTAAAAAGCCTTAGAGATTTTAGAGCTATGCTACCAGTAACCATTACAATGTTTGAAATAGGGACACTTTTCCTAGCACAAGGGATCTACCCAGCCATGGCCCTATAAATGGGTGGCTTATGGCAACCTAAGTCCCGGTCATGGCCCCACCTATTCTACCGATGTCCTCATCAACTTGCTAGCTTGAAATTCTTTGATCTTTTTTTGAAATCTCTGGAGGTCGTGTTCTCTCTCCTAGCTAGTTTCTTCTAGTCCTAATCCCTTCCACTTCACTAAGTACTCCCGAACTAGTCTTCGAGATATCTTGGTTTCCCTGTCAACTAAGATCTCTTCGACTCGACGCTTTAGGGTGGCTTCATGGTGATGGTAGCTCTGGTTGGCTCCCTTTGGCTATCATCTATAGGATCTGTATGGAAAGGTTTCGGGTTGCTCATATGAAATACTGGGTGCACCTTCATCCACTTTGGTGGGTCAATTTTGTAAGAAGTATTCTCCACTTTGGAAAGGACCCTTACTGGACCTTCATATTTGTGCACCAGTCTATGATCTCTCTTTTTTAAGAACATGGTTTGTTCAGGAACTAGTCGAACAAGAACCAAATCACCGACTTGAAATTGTTGAGCCCTATGACCCTTGTCTACCCATTTCTTCATCCGCTTTGATGCTTTCTCTAGGTAAGCTTGTGCAATCTCTGTGTTTTGTTTCCACTCCTTGCTGAGATTGAAGGCTCTCAGATTTTTTCCTCCATATTGTTCCAAGGAAGTATGGGGTAGCCTTGGTAATTGTCTGATGACCACCTCAAATGGGCTCTTTTTGGTGGAAGAGCTTTTGTTGGAATTAAAGCAGAGTTGAGCCATGTCTAATAATGAAAGCCAGTATTTCTGATTGGCTTGAACAAAGTGCCTCAAGTATTCCTCTAATAATTCATTGAACCGTTTCATTTGACCATCGGTTTGAGGGTGATAGCTTAAGGAGATATTGACTTGGGACCCCAATATCTTGAAAAGTTCTCTCCAGAAAGACCCCGTGAATCTCAGATCTCGATCGCTAACAATGTTTTGAGGGAGGCCCCAGTATTTGACCACATGTTTGAACAATAGTCGAGCTATGTCTTCCACTGTGCAATACTTGTGAGCGGGAATGAATGTGGTGTACTTAGGGAATCGGTCAATCACCACCAAAATAACTCCAAGGTCACCAACCTTAGGTAGGCTCGAAATTAAATCGAGGGAGATGCTTTCCCATGGTTTGGCAGGTACTGGTAGTGGTTCAAGCATGCCTACAGGTTTCCTTCTTTCAACCTTGTCTTGTTGGTAAATAAGGCAAGTCTTCATATAGTCCATCACATCTTGTCACATATGAGGCCAATAGTATCCCTGTTTCAATAATGCCAAAGTGCGTTGCTAGCGCGGATGTCCCGCCCATGGTATGTCATGACATTCCCTCATCAGCATCTGTCTCAGACCTTCTGCTCTTGGCACAAACACTCGAGGCCCCTTGGTCCATAAGATCCCATTTTTTTGCCAGAAGTACTTGGACTTTCCTTCTTCCACTAGCTTCAGGATGGCATAAGCTTGCAAGTCCTTCCCTAAGTGATCTCCAATCAACTTGTGAATGTATGTAGTGGCTCTGCTAGTCGCCTTTGGGGCAATTCTTCTAAGGGCCGCTAAATCTGCTCGCCTGCTCAATGCATCGGCCACTTGATTGGTCTTTCCAGTGGTGTGCTCAAAATAAAAGTTGAACTCCACTAAAAATTCCTGCCACCTAGCTTGTTTTGTCGTAAGCCTTGGTTGGGTGAGAAAATGGCTAACGGTCACATTGTCTGTCTTCACGACAAAGTGTGAACCCAACAAGTAATGTCACCAAGCCCTCAAGCAGTGAACCACCACCAGGAGTTCTTTTTCTTGGGTCGTATATTTCCTTTCAGCTTCACTTAGCTTCTTACTTTCAAATGCTATCGGTTGATGTTGTTGCAAAAGCACTCCTCCAATAGCAAAATCAGATGCATCTGTCTGAACTTCAAAAGGCTTTTCAATATAAGGGAGAGCTAAGATAGGATCCTTCATAATAGCATCTTTCAATCCCTCGAAAGGCTCTTGGCACCCACTCGTCCAACACCATTTATGCTTCTTCTTTAATAGTTCCATGAGGGCCGTGGTCTTGCGAGAGTACCCTTCCACAAACCTTCTATAATAGTTGGCTAATCCTAAAAATGAGCGGAGCTCACTAATGTTCTTTCGTGTTGTCCACTCCTTGATGGCCCTAACCTTTTTCATGTCCATTCGAATGTGGCCATGTTTGACAATGTGATCGAGAAAATGGATTTGGGTCTGAGCAAATGCACACTTCTCCCTTTCTACGTATAACTGGTGGTCCTGTAATCTTTGAAGTACCTGGCGTAGGTGTTCTTGATATTCTTCCAAGGTGGAGCTATATACCACTATATCGTCTAAATAGATGACTACAAATTTGTCTAGGTAGTCTTGGAATACCTGATTCATCAATGTACAAAATGTGGCAGGAGCATTGGTCAGTCCAAAAAGTGTAGCAAGAAATTCAAATGCACTATACCGTGTCACATAAGTGGTCTTTGGCTCATCTCCCTCAACGATTCTGACCTGATAGTAGCCAGATCTCAGGTCCAATTTGGAGAAGTACTTGGCCCGACTCAATTGATCAAACAAGTCTGCTATAAGGGGGATGGGATATTTATTTCTTACGGTGACTTTGTTCAGGGCCCTATAGTCAACACATAATCATAAACTTCCATCATGCTTCTTCTGAAATAGCACCGGTGCTCCGAAAGGAGCCTTTGATGGTCTGATGAACCCGACTTGTAGCAGCTCATCTAACTATTTTCTTAGTTCGGCCAACTCTGGTGGGGCCATGTAGTAAGGAGCTCTAGCAGGGGGTTTCACTCCTGGGAAGAGCTCAATTTCTTGGTCCACTGCTCGTCGAGGGGGTAGAACCTTAGACAACATCTCTGGCATCACCTCTTTGAATTCTTCCAACATTTTCCCACACCATCAGGTATTGGTTCTACTTTCGACCCTTTTTTGTAGATCGGCACAGCCCCAAAAGAGGGTTCCCCTCTCTTTACCCCTTTCTTGAACTGCAAAGCTGAAATCATTTTCTTCCCACTCTTTGGTAAGATGTTGGCTAGCACCACATATGGGCTTTCCCCTAAGAATAACAAGTAGCTAGCGGCGTGGATAAGGATGACCTGAGCCAACATCATGAAGTCCAATCCAAGAACAACATCAAAGTCATCCATGGGAGAAACTGTAAAGTCTACCTTCCCTTCCCATGGCCCCAATCTGGTTGTCACACTCTTGGAGCTTCCACTGATCATAAAGGCTGGCGAGTTGACCGCCTTCATTCATCCACAGTCTTTACTAATCTGAAGACCACACCTTTTTGCTTCTTCTGGTGTGATTAAAGTGTCGGTTGCACTCGTATCCACCATAGCCTTAGTGGCTTTCTCATTGATCGTCAAGTTCACATACATCAAGCCTCTACTTTGCTCTTTCTTTATAGTGTTCAATTGGGTGCGGAGGGCATTAAAAAACCTTATTAAACCCATCCCGGCTGGCTCCTCTTCAGCTTCTTCAATGCTCTCTGGCACTTTTGCAGACTCTTGAGATGAGATCTTTAAGGCATTAAGGGCTCCTTTGTACGGGCATTCAACCACCCGATGCGGCCCCTTGCAAAGAAAGCAAGCTAACGGTTGCCTAGGCTTGAAAATCCCTGCGTTGCTTATCTTGGGTTGGGTGCTATCTCAACCAAAGAACCTCCTATCTGATCCCGCACTGAAGAGCCGGTCCAACCTGGTCATCTTTCCCCCACTCCCAAAGTTGAAGCTACTGCCAGCTGATGGAGGATTTTTTCATTTTGAAGAGCCATCATTGTAATCATGGAGACCTTCAGCTGTAGCTATGACTGTGGCCACATCTTGCACTTTCTGCCTTTGTAGTTCTGTCTTCGCCCAAGGCTTGAGGCCCTCAAGAAAATAGAACATCTTGTCCTTTTCGAACATGTCCCGAATATCCAACATCAAGGTAGAAAAGCTCCTTACAAACTCTCGCACTGTTCCTGTTTGCACCAATTCTCGAAGTCTCTTTCGAGCCATATACTCCACATTCTCAGGGAAAAACTGGTTTTTCAATTTTCACTTTAGATCAATCCAAGTCTTAATCGGGCACTCGTCATCGACAAACTTGGAACGCCACCACAGCTTGGCATCCCCTGCGAGGTACAATGATGCCATTGCTACCTTGTCTTCCTCTGAATCTGTGCGTACAACTCGAAAGTACTTCACCATGTCAAACAAGAAATTTTCAAGTTCCTTAGCATCCCTTGTCACCTCATAGCATCGAGGCTCCGGCACCTTGGGCCTTTTTCCCCTTTCCATCGAGCTTGAACCCGATCTGGTCATAGCCATTTGTAGGATGCTCACCTGTGCTCTTAGCTCCTCAAACTCCTTTTGGAGAATGTTCAAGGCATCTCTAGCCTCTTCGCTCACGTTGTGGAGAGTATCGGACAACTCCCGCTGGGTTGTCTCGATCTCCCTCACTCAATCTTTAGTCGCCATATGAGTTTTCATTACGGCCACTGCGGCCTCAAGTTCCTCAATTCTCTGTTGATGATTGGGTCCACCACTTGTGGCCATCTCATCCATTTTTCTAGCACTTCTCAACCGTGATCTGATACCATGTGTCACGGACTAAGCTTTTTCTCAGCAAGCAATAGACTGTGCAGCACTTGAATGGGTGCTCCCAACCAAGTCAGCCTTCAATAGATCGATATCTGAACAAATAACCATAAGCCATGGTTAGTTCCAAGCATTCACAATAAGACACAATATATCGAGATCGATCTCAAGCACACACGCAAGAAGGCATATTCGCATCGAGAAAAAGAAAAACACATCGAGGCAACAATCAGGACATTCAATCAGGGTGAGTTTTATTATAGTCAGGAATCATACATCGAGACCTCCCACCATTACCAGGGCCAGGGGGCAGCCCTTGGTGGGTGGCCTAGGCTCGCATAGCAACCAGGGAGACAGCCTAACACTACGCTGTCGACTCACCCCCTAAAGAGCCTTAGAGATTTTAGAGCTATGATACCAGTAACCATTACAATGTTTGAAATGGGGACACTTTTCCTAGCACAAGGGATCTACCCGGCCATGGCCCTATACATGGGTGGCTTATGGCAACCTAAGTCCCGATCATGGCCCTATACAAGGTTAGCTCATGACACCCGGCTTGCGTATTATGCCTCTTCGGCCGGCTCAGCGCCCGCACGCTCGATTCGTGGGTTGACTTAAGCATATAGATTTCATTCCCAGCCTAAGATCAGACTGGACCGAGGGTTGCGACAGCAGGATCGACAGCACACAGGAGAGACCAGGTCGATCCCTGGCTTACGCATTTTGCCTCTTCGACCGGCAGAGCAACCGCACGCTCGTTTCATGGGTTGGTTTAGGCATACGGAGTTCATTCCATGTCTAAGCATACGGAGTTCATTCCCAGTCTAAGATCAGATCGGACTGAGGGTTGTGGCAGCAGGACTAGCACCAGGATCGGCAGCACATAGGGGGGGACCGGGCCGATCCCCAACTTGTGCATTCTACCTCTCCGACGGGCTAAGCACCTGCACGCTCATTTCATGGGTTGGCTTAGGCATACAAAGTTCATTCCATGTCTGAGCCCCAGTCAGACTGAGGGTTGTGGCAGCAGGACCGGTAGCGGGATCGACAGCACGGAGAGGGGGATCGGACTGATCCCCAGCTTGCGCATTATGCCTCTTCGGCCAGTCTCTTCGGCTGGCTGAGCACCCACACGCTCGCTTCATGGGTTGACTTAGGCATACGGAGTTCATCCCCAGTCTAAGCATACGGAGTTCATTCCTGGTCTAAGATCAGACCAGATCGAGGGTTGCAGTAGCAGGATCGACAACACGCAGGAGGGATCGGGCCGATCCTCGACTTATGCATTCTGCCTCTCCGATCGACTGAGCGCCCGCACGCCTGTTTCATGGGTTAGCTTAGGCATAGGGAGTTCCATTCCGTGTTTAAGCCCCACCGGACTGAGGGTTGTGGCAGCAGGACCGATAGCACACAGAGGGGGACCGAGCCAATCCTCGGCTTACGCATTATGCCTCTTCAGCTGGCTCAGTGCCCGCACACTCGTTTTGTGGGTTGACTTATGCATACGGAGTTCATTCCCAGTCTAAGATCGGACTGGACCGAGGGTTACGGTAGCAAGATCGACAGCATGTGGGGGGGGACTGGGTTGATCCTTGGCTTACGCATTCTGCCTCTCCGACTGGCTGAGCGACCGCACGCTCATTTCGTTGGTTGGCTGAGGCATACGGAGTTCATTCCATGTCTAAGCATACGGAGTTCATTCCTAGTCTAAGAGCGGATCGGACCGAGGGTTGCGGCAGTAGGACCAGCAGTAGGATCGGTAACACGTAGGGGGGACCAGGTCGATCCCCAGCTTGCGCATTCTACCTCTCTGACCGGTTGAGCACCCGCACGCTCGTGTCATGGGTTGACTTAGGCATACGGAGTTCATCCCCAGTCTAAGATCAGACTGGATCGAGGGTTGCAACAGTAGGATCGACAGCACGTCGGGAGGGATCGGGCCGGTCCCCGACTTGCGCATTCTGCCTCTCCGGTCAGTTTAGCGCTAGCACGCTCATTTCATGGGTTGGCTTAGGCATACGAAGTTCATTCCTTGTCTAAGCATACAGAGTTCATTCCCAGTCTAAGATCTGACCGGACGAAGGCTTACGGCCGCAGGACCAGCAATAGGATCGGTAGCACGTAGGGGGGGATCGGGTTGATCCTCGGCTTGTACATTCTACCTCGTCGCTGGCCTCTCCGATCGGTTGAGCTCCTGTACGCTCATTTCATGGGTTGACTTAGGCATACGGAGTTCATTCCCAATATAAGATCGAATCGGAACAAGGGTTGCGATAGCAGGATCGGTAGCACGCAAGGGGGATCGGGGTGATCCTCGGCTTGCGCATTCTGCCTCTCTGGCCGGTTGAGCGTCCGCACACCCGTTTCATGGGTCGGCCTAGGCATACGGAGTTCATTCCATGTCTAAGACCTAGCCGAACCGAGGGTTGTGGCAGCGGGACCGACAGCACGCAGAGGGGGATCGAGTCGATCCCTGGCTTGTGCATTCTGCCTCTCCGATCGAATGAGCGACCGCACGCTCGTTTCGTGGGTTGGCTTAGGCATACGGAGTTCATTCCATGTCTAAGCATACAGATTTCATTCCCAGTCTAAGAGTTTAAGCCACGGTGCACATGTTGGGCTCGGGCATGTGTTGGTGCCGCATTTTTTTTGCTCGGGGCACCATCGTCGGAGCATCACCGGAGAGCCTAACCAACGGCATTAGGGTTTTCGATGATTGGGGGGCCGGGGGGGTGTGCGCACATGATGTGCGATGGGTGCTGGTAGTTGGCCCTTATATTGGCCCCCTATCCCTCATCAAACCTCAAGAACTCACACCCTCTTAAAGAGCATTTGAGACTTTTTAGGTTTGCTGCCAGTAGCCATTAAAGTGTCTAACATGGGGACAATTTTTTCAAATAGTCACAAAATCTTCTCCACTTCGAGTTTTTAGCTGAATGTTTTTGTGCATGCCAACAAAAATACAAGGATCACCTCTACCAAATAAAAATGGCATTGGCACGGCAAAAATATGAAGATGTGCTTAAACCCACCTACCCCCCGTTCGATCCCCGGTTTACGCATCCTGTCTCTCTGGTCAGCTGGGCATCCGCACGCTCGTTTCATGGGTCGACTTAGGCATACAGAGTTCATTCCTAGTCTAAGATCAGACAAGACTGAGGGTTGCAGTAGTAGGATCGACAGCACGTAGGGGGGACCGGGCTGATCCCTGGCTTACGTATTCTACCTCTTCGATCGGCTGAGCGCCCGCACGCCCGTTTCGTGGGTTGGCTTAGGCATAGGGAGTTCATTCAATGGCTAAGCCCTAGCCGGATCGAGAGTTGTGGCAGCGGGACCGACAGCAAGTAGAGGGGGATTGGGTCGATCCCCGACTTGCGCATTATGGCTCTTCGATCGGTTCAGAGCCTGCACGCTTGTTTCGTGGGTTGACTTAGGCATACAGAGTTCATTCCCAGTCTAAGATCAGACCGGACCAAGGGTTGCAGCAGCAGGATCCACAGCATGCAAGGGTGGACAGGGTCGGTCCCCGGCTTGTGCATTCTGCCTCTCTGACCGGCTCAACACCCGTACGTTCGTTTCGTAAGTTGGCTTAGGCATACGGAATTCATTCCATGTCTAAGCATATGGAGTTCATTCCCAGTCTAAGATCAGACTGGACCGAGGGTTGTGGTAGCAGGACCAGCAGCAGGATTGACAGCACGTAGAAGGGGACCAGGTTGATACCCGGCTTGCGCATTATGCCTCTCTGGCCGGCTGAGCACCCGCACGCTCGTTTCATGGGTTGACTTCGGCATACGGAGTTCATCACTAGTCTAAGCATACAAAGTTCATTCTCAGTCTAAGATCGGACCGATACAAGGGTTATGGCAACAAGATCAGCAGCACGCAGAGGGGACCGAGCCGATCCCCGGCTTGCTCATTCTACCTCTCCCACCGACTGAGTGCCCGCACGCTCGTTTCGTGGGTTGGCTTAGGCATAGGGAGTTCATTCCATGTCTAAGCCCCAGCCGAACCGGTAGCGTGCAGAGGGGGACCGGGCCGATCTTCGGCTTGCACATTATACCTCTTCGATCGAATCAGTGCCCGCATGCTCATTTCCTGGGTTGACTTATGCACACAGAGTTCATTCCCAGTCTAAGATTAGACCGGACCGAGGGTTGTGGCAGTAGGATCGACAGCACGTAGTGGGGGACAGGGTCAATCCCCGACTTACGCATTCTACCTCTTCGGCAAGCTGAGCGCTCGCATGCTTGATTCGTGGGTTGGCTTAGGCATACGAAGTTCATTCCATGTCTAAGCCCCAGTCGGACCGAGGGTTGTAGCAACAGGACTGGCAGCAGGATCGACAGTACGCAGAGGGAGACCGAGCTGATCCCCGACTTGTGCATTATGCCTCTCCAGCCGGCCTCTCTGGTCGGTTGAGCACTCACACGCTCGTTTCATGGGTTGACTTAGGCATACGGAGTTCATCCCTAGTCTAAGCATACGGAGTTCATTCCCAGTCTAAGATTGGAACAGACTGAGGGTTGCGTCAGTAGGATCGACAACATGCAGGGGGGACAAGGCCGATCCCCGTCTTGTGCATTTTGCCCCTCCAATCGGCTGAGCATCCGTACACCCATTTCATGCGTTGGCTTAGGCATAGGGAGTTCATTCCTTGTCTAAGCCCCAGCCGGATCGAGGGTTGTGGTAGCGGGATCCGCAGTATGCAGAGGGGGACCGGGCCGATCCCTGGCTTGCGCATTATACCTCTTCGGTCGGCTCAACGCCTGAAAGCTCGTTTCATGGGTTGACTTATGCATACGGAGTTAATTGCCAGTATAAGATCAGATTGGATCAAGGGTTATAGTAGTAGGATCTACAGCATGCAGGAGGGACCGGACTAATTCTCGACTTGCGCATTTTGCCTCTCCAACTGGCTGAGCGCCCGTACGCTCGTTTCGTGGGTTGGCTTAGGCATACAGAGTTCATTCCATGTCTAAGCCCTGGCTGGACTAAGGGTTGTTGCAGTAGGACCGGCAATGAGATCGGCAGCATGCAGAGGGGCACCGGGTTGATCCCCGACATACGCATTATGCCTCTCCGACCGGCTGAGCACCCGCACGCTCGTTTCGTGGGTTGACTTAGGTATACGAAGTTCATCCCCAGTCTAAGCATACGGAGTTCATTCCTAGTCTAAGATTGAACCGGATTGAGGATTGCAGCAGCAGGATCAGTAGCACGCAGGGGGGATCAGGCCGATCCCTGGCTTACAGATTCTACCTCTTCGGCCGGCTAAGCACCCGCATGCCCATTTCGTGGGTTGGCTTAGGCATAGGGAGTTCATTCCATGTGGAAGCCCCAGCCAAACCGAGGGTTGTGGCAGTGGGACTGGCAGCATGCAGAGGGGGATCGGGTCGATCCTTGGCTTGCGCATTATGCCTCTTCGGTCGGCTCAGCGCCCGCACGCTTGTTTCATGGGTTGACTTATGCATATGAAGTTTATTTCCAATATAAGATCAGATCGAACCGAGGGTTGCAGCAGAAGGATTGACAGCACGCTGGGGGGACCGGGTCGATCCTCGGCTTGTGCATTCTACCTCTCCAGCCGGCTGAGCACCCACACGTTCGTTTCGTGGGTTGGCTTAGGCATACGGAGTTCATTCCATGTCTAAGCATACAGAGTTCATTCCCAATCTAAGATTTTGAGCCACGATGCACATGCTGGGCTCGGGCATGTGCTGGTGCCGCATTTTTTTCGCCCAGGGCACCATCGTCGGAGCATTGTCAGAGCATCGCCGGAGAGCCTAACCGGTGGTATTGAGGGTTCCGACGATTGGGGGGGCCGGGGGGGTGTGCACACATGATGTGTGATGGGTGCTGGTACTTGGCCCCTATTTGGCCCCCTATCCCTCATCAAACCTCGAGAACTCACACCCCCTTAAAGAGCATTTGCGATTTTATAGGTTTGCTGCCAGTAGCCATTAAAGTGTTTGAAATGGGGACACTTTTTTGAAACGATCACAAAATCTTCTCCACTTTGAGTTTTTAGCTGAATTTTTTTGTGCTTGCCAAGAAAAATACAAGGATCACCTCTACCAAATTTGGGGAAAAAACACTTTCTAAAAAAATTTTCAAAAAATCTCGAACGGTAAAAAGTTTCAAAAATCATGAAAAATAGAAAACGGATCGTCTTGTCACGAAACTTCACATGAAGGCTTAGGGGACCATTGTATGAATTTACAAGCCATAAAAATGGCATTGGCATGGCAAAAATATGAAGATGTGCTTGAACCGACCTACCACCCGTTCGATCCTTGGCTTGCACATCCTACCTCTCTGGTCGGCTAAGCGTCCGCATGCTTGTTTCGTTGGTTGACTTAGGCATACGAAGTTCATCCCCAGTCTAAGCATACAGAGTTCATTCCCAGTCTAAGATCGGACCAGCCCGAGGGTTGCGATAGCAGGATCGACAGTACGCAAGAGGGACCAGGTCGATCCCTAGCTTGTGCATTCTGCCTCTCCGATCGACTCAGCACCCGTACGCTTGTTTCGTAAGTTGACTTAGGCATACATAGTTCATTCCTAGTTTAAGATCAGATCAGACCGTGGGTTGTAGCAATAGGATCGACAGCACGCAGGGGGACCGGGCCAATCCCCAGCTTGCGCATTCTACCTCTTCGGTCGGCTGAGCGCCCACACGCTCGTTTTGTTGGTTGACTTAGGCATACGGAGTTCATTCCTAGTCTAAGATCAGATTGGACCAAGGGTTCTGACAGCAGGACCAGTAGCAGGATCGACAGCACGAAGGGGGGGACTGGACCGATCCTCGGCTTGCATATTCTACCTCTCCGATGGGCTGAGCGCCCGCACGCTCGTTTTGTGGGTTGGCTTAGGCATACAGAGTTCATTCCATGTCTAAGCCCCAGTCGGACGGAGGGTTGTGGCAGTAGGACTAGCAGCATGCAGAGGGGGACCTGGTTAATCCCCGGCTTGCGCATTATGCCTCTCTGGCCGACCTCTCCGGTTGGCTGAGCGCCCGTACGCTCATTTCGTGTGTTAACTTAGGGATACGGAGTTCATCCACAATCTAAGCGTAAGCAGTTCATTTCTAGTCTAAGATCGGATCGGATCGAGGGTTGCGATAGCAGGATCGATGACACACAGGGGGACCGAGCCGATCCCTGGCTTGCACATTCTGCCTCTTTGACCAGCTGAGCGCCCGCACGCCTGTTTCATGGGTTGGCTTAGGCATAGGGAGTTCATTCCATGTCTAAGCCCCAGGCAGACCGAGGGTTGTGGTAACAGGATTGACAACATGTAGAAAGGGACCGAGCTGATCCTCGGCTTGCACATTATGCCTCTTCGGTCGGCTCAGCGCCAGCATGCTCATTTTGTGGGTTGACTTATACATACAGAGTTTATTCCCAGTCTAAGATCAGATCGGTCTGAGGGTTGCGACAGCAGGATCGATAGCACACAGGGAGGTCCCAGGTCGATCCTCAGCTTGCGTATTCTGCCTCTCCGACCGACTGAGCACCCGCACGCTAATTTCGTGGGTTGGCTTAGGCATACGGAGTTCATTCAATGTCTAAGCGTACGAAGTTCATTCCAGTCTAAGATTTTGAGCCACGGTGCACATGCTGGGCTCGGGCATGTGCTTGTGCCGTATTTTTTTTGCCTGGGGCACCATCACCGAAGCATCGTCGGAGAGCCAAACCGGTGGCATTGGGGGTTCCGACGATTGGGGGGGCCGAGGGGTGTGCGCACATGATGTGCGATGGGTGCTGGTACTTGGCCCTTATATTGGCCCCCTATCCCTCATCAAACCTTGAGAACTCACACCCCCTTAAAGAGCATTTGAGATTTTATAGGTTTGCTGCCAGTAGCCATTAAAGTGTCTAAAATGGGGACACCTTTTTCAAACGATCACAAAATCTTCTCCACTTCGATTTTTTAGCTGAATGTTTTTGTGCATGCCAAAAAAAATACAAGGATCAGCTCAACCAAATTTGGGGATAAAAATCTTTCGAAAAAAATTTTAAAAAATCTCGAACCGTAAAAAGTTTCAAAAATTGTGAAAAATAAAAAATGAGTCATCTTGCTATGAAACTTCACATGAAGGCTTAGGGGATCATTGTATGATTTACAAGCCATAAAAATGGCATTGGCATGGCAAAAATATGAAGATGTGCTTGAACCCACCTACCACTCGTTCGATCCCTGACTTACGCATCCTGCCTCTCTGGTCGGCTGAGCGTCCGCATGCTCGTTTTGTGGTTTGACTTAGGCATACGGAGTTCATTCCCAGTCTAAGATCAAAAAAGACCGACGGTTGCAACAGTAGGATCGGCAGCACGTAAGGGGACTGGGCTGATCCCCAGCTTGTGCATTCTGCCTCTCTGGCCGGCTGAGTGCCCGCACACCTGTTTCATTGGTTGGCTTAGGCATAGGGAGTAAATTCCATGTCTAAGCCCTAGCTGGATCGAGGGTTGTGGTAGCGGGACCGACAGCACGCAGAGTGGGATTGAGCTGATCCCCGGCTTGCGCATTATGCCTCTCTGACTGGCTCAGCGCCTGCACGCTCATTTCGTGGGTCGACTTAGGCATACGAAGTTTATTCCCAGTCTAAGATCGGACCGGACTGAGGGTTGTGGCAGCATGATCGATAGCACAAAGGGGGGGATCGAGTCGATCCCTGGCTTGCGCATTCTACCTCTCCGACCGGCTGAGCGCCTGCACGCTCATTTCATGGGTTGGCTTAGGCATACGAAGTTCATTCCATGTCTAAGTATACGGAGTTCATTCCCAATCTAAGATCGGACCGGACCGAGGGTTACGGTAATAGTACCAGTAGTAGGATCGGCAACATGCAGGGGGGACCGGGCCAACCCTTGGCTTGCATATTCTACCTCTTTGATTGGCCTTTTCAGCCGACTGAACGCCCGTACGCTCGTTCCATGGGTTGACTTAGGCATATGGAGTTCATCCCCAGTCTAAGCATATGGAGTTCATTCCCAGTCTAAGATCAGATCGGACCGAGGGTTACGGTAGCAGGATCAGCACATGCAGGGGGGACCGAGTCGATCCCCAGCTTGCGCATTCTGTGTCTTCGGCCGGCTGAACGCCCGCACGCCCATTTCGTGGGTTGGCTTAGGCATAGGGAGTTCATTCCATGTCTAAGCCCCAACCGAACCGAGGGTTGTGGTAGCGGGACCGGTAGCATGCAGAGGGGGATCGAGTTAATCTCCGGCTTGCGCATTCTGCCTCTTCGGTCAGGTGAGCCCTCGCACGCTCGTTTGGTGGGTTGGCTTAGGCATACAGAGTTCATTCCATGTCTAAGCATACGAAGTTCATTCCCAGTCTAAGAGTTTAAGCCACGGTGCACATGTTGGGGTCGGGCATGTGCTGTTGCCGCATTTTTTTCGCCCGGGGCACCATCGCCGGAGCATCACCAGAGAGACTAACTGGCGATATTAGGGGTTCCAGCTATTGAGGGGGCCGGGGGGTGTGCGCACATGATGTGCGATGGGTGCTGGTACTTGGCCTTATATTGGCCCCCTATCCCTCACCAAACCTCGAGAACTCTCACCCCCTTAAAGAGCTTTTGAGATTTTATAGGTTTGTTGCCAGTAGCCATTAAAGTGTCTGAAATAGGGACACTTTTTTCAAATGATCACAAAATCTTCTCCACTTTGAGGGTTGCAGTAGCAGGACCACTAACGGGATCGACAGCATGCAAGAAGGGATCGGACCGATCCCCGACTTGTGTATTCTACCTCTCCGACCGGCTAAGCGCCTGCATGTTCATTTCGTGGGTTGGCTTAGGCATACGGAGTTCATTCCATGTCTAAGCCCTAGCCGGACCGAGGGTTGTGGCAGCAGGATCGACAGCGGGATCGGCAGCACGTGGAAGGAAATCGGGTTGATCCTCGGCTTGCGCATTATGCCTCTCCGATCGGCCTCTCCGATCGACTGAGCACCCGCACGCTCGTTTCGTGGGTTAACTTAGGCATACGGAGTTCATCCCCAGTCTAAGCATACCGAGTTAATTCCTAGTCTAAGATCGGACTAGACCGAAGGTTGCGATAGCAGGATCAACAGCATGTAGGGGGGACCGAGCTAATCCCCGACTTGCGTATTCTGCCTCTCCGGTCAGCTAAGCGCCCGTACGCCCGTTTCGTGTGTTGGCTTAGGCATAGGGAGTTCATTCGATGTCTAAGCCCCAACTAGATAGAGGGTTGTGGCAGAGGGACCGGCAGCATGCAGATGGGGACCGGGCTGAACCTCGACTTACGCATTACACCTTTTCGGCTGGCTCAGTGCCCACACGCTCATTTTATGGGTTGAATTAGGCATACAGAGTTCATTCCCAATCTAAGATTGGATCGAATCGAGGGTTGCGACAGCAGGATCGATAGCACGCAGGGGAGGACTGGGCTGATCTCCGGCTTGCGTATTCTACCTCTCTGGTCAGTTGAGCTCCAGCACGCTCGTTTCGTGGGTTTGCTTAGGCATACGGATTTTATTCCATGTCTAAGCATACAGAGTTCATTCCCAGTCTAAGATCGGATCGGATCGAGGGTTGAGGTAGTAGGACCAGTAGCAGGATCGACAAGACATAGAGGGGGACCGGATCGATCCCCGGCTTGTGTATTCTACCTTTTCGGCCGGTTGAGTGCCCGCACATTCATTTTGTGGGTTGGCTTAGGCATACGGAGTTCATTCCATGTCTAAGCCCCAGCTGGATCAAAGGTTGTGGCAACAGGATCGACAGCTAGATCGGTAGCACATGGAGGGGAACCGGGTTGATCCCCAGCTTGTGCATTATGCCTCTCTGACCGGCCTTTTCGGTCGGCTGAGCCCTGCATGCTCGTTTCGTGGGTTGACTTAGGCATACGGAGTTCATCTCCAGTTTAAGCATACGGAGTTCATTCCCAGTCTAAGATCAAACCAGACCGAGGGTTACGACAGTAGGATCAGCAGCACGGAAGAGGACCGGGTCGATCCTCAGCTTGCGTATTCTGTCTTTCCAGTCGACTGAGCATCCGCACGCCCGTTTCATGGGTTGGCTTAGGCATAGGTAGTTCATTCCATGTCTAAGCCCCAACTGGACCGAGGGTTGTGGTAGTGGGACCGGTAGCACGCAGAGAGGGACCCGACCGATCCCCGGTGTCATGGACTAAGCTTTCTCTCAGCAAGCAATAGACCGTGCGGCACTTGAATGGGCACTCCCAACCAAGTTAGGCTTCAATAGATCGATATCTGAATAAATAACCGTAAGCCATGGTTAGTCCCAAGCAATCACAATAAGACACAATATATCGAGATCGATCTCAAGCACACACACAAAAAGGCATATTCACATCGAGAAAAAGAAAAACATATCGAGGCAACAATCAGGAGATTCAATCGAGGTGAGTTTTATTATAGTGAGGAATCATACATCGGGACCTTCCACCATCACCAGGGCTAGGGGGCAGCCCTTGGTGGGTGGCCTAGGCTTGCATAGCAACCAGTGAGATAGCCCAACATTACGCTGTCGGCTCACCCCCTAAAGAGCCTTGAGATTTTAGAGCTATGCTACCAGTAACCATTACAATGTTTGAAATGGGGACACTTTTCCTAGCACAAGGGATCTACCCAGCCATGGCCCTATACATGGGTGGCTTATGGTAACCTAAGTCTCGGTCATGGCCCTATACAAGGTTGGCTCATGACATCCTTCCCACCTATTCTATCGACATCCTCGTCGACTTGCTGGCTTGAAATTCTTTGATCTTCCTTTAAAATCTTTGGAGGTCGTGTTCTCTCTCCCAGCTGGTTTCTTCTAGTCCTAATCCCTTCCACTTCACTAAGTACTCTCGAACTAGTCTTTGAGATATCTTGGTTTGCTTGTCAACTAAGATCTCTTCGACTCGACGCTCTGGGGTGGCTTCATGGTGATGGTAGCTCTGGTTGGCTCCCTTTGGCTAGCATCTATAGGATCTGCATGAAAAGGTTTCAGGTTGCTCACATGAAATACTGGGTGCACTTTCATCCACTTTGGTGGGTCGATTTTGTAAGAAGCATTCCCCACCTGGGAAAGGACCTTTACTGGACTTTCTTATTTGTGCACCAGTCTACGATCTCTCTTTCTCAAGAACTTGGTTTGTTCAGGAACTAGTCGAACAAGAACCAAATCACCAACTTGAAATTGTTGAGCCCTACTACCCTTGTCTGCCCATTTCTTCATCTGCTTTGATGCTTTCTCTAGGTAAGCTTGTGCAATCTCTATGTTTTTCCTCCATATTGTTCCAAGGAAGTGTGGGGTAGCCTTGGAATTGTTTGGTGACCACCTCAAATGGGCTCTTATTGGTGGAAGAGCTTTTGTTGGAATTAAAGCAGAGTTAAGCTATGTCCAATAATGAAGGCTAGTCTTTCTGATTGGCTTGAACAAAATGCCTCAAGTATTCCTCTAATAATTCATTGAACCATTTCGTTTGACCATTGGTTTGAGGGTGATAGCTTAAGGAGATGTTGAGTTGGGACCCCAATATCTTGAAAAGTTCTCTCTAGAAAGACCCCGTTAATCTCAGATCTCGATCGCTAACAATGTTTTGAGGGAGGCCCCAGTATTTGACCACATGTTTGAACAATAGTCAAGCTATGTCTTCCGCTGTGCAATACTTGTGAGCGAGAATGAATGTGGTGTACTTAGAGAATCGGTCAATCACCACCAAAATAGCTCTAAGGTCACCAACCTTAGGTAGGCTCGAAATTAAATCGAGGGAGATGCTTTCCCACGGTTTGGTGAGTACTGGTAGTGGTTTAAGCATACCTGCAGGTTTCTTTCTTTCAACTTTGTCTTGTTGGCAAATAAGGCAAGTCTTCATATAGTCCATCACATTTTGTCGCATGTGAGGCCAATAGTATCCCTGTTTCAATAACGCCAAAGTGCATTGCTAGCCCGGGTGTCCCGCCTATGGTTTGTCATGACATTCCCTCATCAGCATCTGTCTCAGACCTTCTGCTCTTGGCACAAACACTCGAGGCCCCTTGGTGCATAAGATCCCATTTTCTTGCCAGAAGTACTTGGACTTCCCTTCTCCACTAGCTTCAGATGGCAAAAGCTTGTAGGTCCTTTCCTAAGTGATCTCTAATCAACTTATGAATGTCTGTAGTCGCTCTACTAGTCACCATTGGGGCAATTCTTCTAAAGGCCACTAAATCTGCTCGCCTGCTCAATGCATCGACCACTTGATTGGTCTTTCCAGCGGTGTGCTCAAAATAAAAGTTGAACTCCACTAAAAATTCCTGCCACCTAGCTTGTTTTGTTGTAAGCCTTGGTTGGGTGAGAAAATGGCTAACGGCCGCATTGTCTGTCTTCATGACAAAGTGTGAACCCAACAAGTAATGTCACCGAGCCCTCAAGCAGTGAACCACCGCCAGGAGTTCTTTTTCTTGGGTCGTATATTTCCTTTCAGCTTCACTTAGCTTCCTACTTTCAAATGCTATCGGTTGATGTTATTGCAAAAGCACTCCTCCAATAGCAAAATCAGATGCATCCGTCTGAACTTCGAAAGGCTTTTCAATAGCATCTCTCAATCCCTCGAAAGGCTATTGGCACTCACTCGTCTAACACCATTTATGCTTCTTTTTTAATAGCTCCGTGAGGGCCGTGGTCTTGCGAGAGTACCCTTTCGCAAACCTTCTATAATAGTTGGCTAATCCCAAAAATGAGCGAAGCTCACTAACGTTCTTCGGTGTTGTCCACTCCTTGATGGCCCTAACCTTTTCCATGTCCATTCGAATGTGGCCATGTTCGATAATGTGACCGAGAAAATGGATTTGGATCTGAGCAAATGCACACTTCTCCCTTTCTACTTATAACTGGTGGTCTTGTAATCTTTAAAGTACCTAGCGCAGGTGTTCTTGATGTTCTTCCAAGGTGGAGCTATATACCTCTATATCGTTTAAATAGATGACTACAAATTTGTCTAGGTAGTCTTGGAATACCTGATTCATCAATGTACAAAATGTGGCAGGAGCATTGGTCAGTCCAAAAGGCATAGCAAGAAATTCAAATGCACCATACCGTGTCACACAAGTGGTCTTTGGCTCATCTCTCTCAACGATTCTGACCTGATGGTAGCCAGATCTCAGGTCCAATTTGGAGAAGTACTTGGCCCGGCTCAATTGATCAAACAAGTCTGCTATAAGGGGGATGGGATATTTGTTTCTTACGGTGACTTTGTTCAGGGCCCTATAGTCAACACATAATCATAAACTTCCATCATGCTTCTTCTGGAATAGCATCGGTGCTTCGAAAAGAGCCTTTGATGGTCTGATGAACCCGACTTGTAGTAGCTCATCTAACTATTTTCTTAGTTCGGTCAGCTCTGGCGGGGCCATGTGGTAAGGAGCTCTAGCAGGGGGTTTCGCTCCTGGGAGGAGCTCAATTTCCTGGTCCACTACTCGTCGAGAGGGTAGAACCTTAGGCAACATCTCTGGCATCACCTCTTCGAATTCTTCCAAAATTTTTCCCACACCATCAGGTATTGGTTCTACTTCGACCCTTTTTTATAGATCGGCACAGCTACAAAGGAGGGTTCCCCTCTCTTTACCCCTTTCTTGAACTGCAAAGCTAAAATCATTTTCTTCCCACTATTTGGTAAGATGTTGGCTGGCACCACACATGGGTTTTCCCCTAAGAACAATAAGCAGCTAGCGACGAGGATAAGGATGACCTGAGCCAACATTATGAAGTCTAACCTGAGAACAACATCAAAGTCATCTATGGGGGAAATTGTAAAGTCTACCTTCCCTTCCCATGGCTCCAATCGGGTTGTCACACTTTTGGAGCTTCCATTGATCATAAAGGCTGGTGAGTTGACCGCCTTCATTCATCCACAGTCTTTACTAATCTGAAGACTACACCTTTTTGCTTTTTTTGGTGTGTTGAAAGTGTCAGTTGCACCCGTATCCACCATAGCCTTAGTGGCTTTCTCATTGATCGTCAAGTTCACATACATCAAGCCTCTACTCTGCTATTTCTTTATAGTGTTCAATTGGGTGCAGAGGGCATTAAAGAACCTTATTGAACCCATCCTGGCTGGCTTCTCTTCAGCTTCTTCAACTCTCTTTGGCACTTTTACGGACTCTTGAGACGAGGTCCTTAAGGCATTAAGGGCTCCCTTGTGCGGGCATTCAGCCACCCGATGCGGCCCCTTACAAAGAAAGCAAGCTGACGGTTGCCTAGGCTTGAAAATCCCTACATTGCTTGTCTTGGGTTAGGTGCTATCTCGACCAAAGAACCTCCTATCTGATCCAGCACTGAAGGGCCGGTCCAACCTGGTCATCTTTCCCCTACTCCCAAAGTTGAAGGTACTGCCAGCTGATGGAGGATTTTTCCGTTTTGAAGAGTCCTCATTGTAATCATGGAGACGTTCAGCTGCAGCCATGGCTATGGCCACATCTTGCACTTTCTGCCTTTATAGTTCTGTCCTCGCCCAAGGCTTGAGGCCCTCAAGAAGATAGAACATCTTGTCCTTTTCGAACATGTCCCGAATATCCAACATCAAGGTAGAAAAACTCCTTACAAACTCTCGCACCGTTCTTGTTTGCACCAATTCTTGAAGTCTTTTTCGAGCCATATACTCCACATTCTCAGGGAAAAACTGGTTTTTCAATTCTCACTTTAGATCTGTCCAAGTCTTAATCGGGCGCTCGTTTTGTGGGTTGGCTTAGGCATACGGAGTTCATTCCATGTCTAAGCATATGGAGTTCATTCCCAGTCTAAGCTCAGACCAGACTGAGGGTTGTGGCAGCAGGACTAGCACCAGGATCGACAGCACGTAGGGGGGACCGGGCCGATCCCCGACTTGCGCATTCTACCTCTCTGGCGGGCTAAGCACCTGCATGCTTGTTTCATGGGTTGGCTTAAGCATACAGAGTTCATTCCATGTCTGAGCCCTAGCCGGACCGAGGGTTGTGGCAGCAGGATCGGTAGCGGGATCGACAGCACGTAGAGGGGGATCGGGCTAATCCCCAGCTTGCGTATTATGCCTCTTCGGCCAGCCTCTTTGGCTGGCTGAGCGCCCACACGCTCGTTTCATAGGTTGACTTAAGCATATAGAGTTCATCCCCAGTCTAAGCATACAGAGCTCATCCTAGTCTAAGATCGGACCAGATCGAGGGTTGCGACAGCAGGATCGACAGCACGCAGGAGGGATCGGGCCGATCCTCAGCTTGCGCATTCTACCTCTCCAATCGACTGAGCGCCCGCACGCCCGTTTTGTTGGTTAGCTTAGGCATAGGGAGTTCATTCCGTGTCTAAGCCCTAGCCAGACTGAGGGTTGTAGCAGCGGGACCGACAACACACAGAGGGGGATCGGGCCAATCCTCGGCTTATGCATTATGCCTCTTCGGCCGGCTCAGTGCCCACACGCTCGTTTCATGGCTTGACTTATGAATACGGAGTTCATTCCCAGTCTAAGATCAGATTGGACAGAGGGTTACGACAGCAGGATCGATAGAATGTAGGGGGGACCAGGTTGATCCCTGGCTTGCGCATTCTGCCTCTCCGACTGGCTGAGCGGCCGTACGCTTATTTCGTTGGTTGGCTTAGGCATACGAAGTTCATTCCATGTCTAATCATACAGAGTTCATTCCCAGTCTAAGATCGGATCGGACCGAGGGTTACGACAGTAGGACCAGCAGCAGGATCGATAACACGTAAGGGGGACCAGGTCGATCCCCAACTTGCGCATTCTGCCTCTCTGATCGATTGAGCACCCGAACGCTCGTGTCGTGTGTTGACTTTGGCATACGAAGTTCGTCCCCAGTCTAAGATCAGACTGAACCGAGGGTTGCAACGGTAGGATCAACAGCATGTAGGGGGGACTGGGCCGGTCCCCGGCTTGCGCATTCTGCCTCTCCGGTCGGCTTAGCGCTAGCACGCTCGTTTCGTGGGTTGGCATAGGCATACGGAGTTCATTCCTTGTCTAAGCATATGAAGTTCATTCCCAGTCTAAGATCTGACCGGACCGAGGCTTGCGGCCGTAGGACCAGCAAGAGGATCGGAAGCACGTAAGGGGAATCGGGTTGATCCTCGGCTTGTACATTCTACCTCGTCGGCTAGCCTCTCCGATCGGTTGAGCGCCCGCACGCTCGTTCTGTGGGTTGACTTAGGCATACGGAGTTCATCCCCAATCTAAGTATACGGAGTTCATTCCAAGTCTAAGATCGAATCGGACCGAGGGTTGCGGCAACAAGATCGGTAGCACGCAAGGGGGATCGAGGTGATCCTCGGCTTGCGCATTCTGCCTCTCCGGCCGGCTAAGCACCTGCACGCCCATTTCATGGGTTGGCTTAGGCGTACGGAGTTCATTCCATGTCTAAGACCCAGTCAGACCGAGGGTTGTGGCAGCGGGACCGGCAGCACGTAGAGGGGGATCGGGTCGATCCTCAGCTTGTGCATTCTACCTCTCCAGCCGAATGAGCGACCGCATGCTCGTTTCGTGGGTTGGCTTAGGCATACAGAGTTCATTCCATGTCTAAGCATACAGAGTTCATTCCCAGTCTAAGAGTTTGAGCCACGACGCACATGTTGGGCTCAGGCATGTGCTAGTGCCGTATTTTTTTCGCTCGGGGCACCATCGTCGGAGAGCCTAACCGACGACATTAAGGTTTTCGACGATTGGGGGGCTGGGGGGTGTGCGCACATGATGTGCGATGGGTGCTGGTAGTTGGCCTTTATATTGGCCCCCTATCCCTCATCATACCTCGAGAACTCACACCCCCTTAAAGAGCATTTGAGACTTTTGAGGTTTACTGCCAGTAGCCATTAAAGTGTCTAACATGGGGACAATTTTTTCAAATGATCACAAAATCTTCTCCACTTCGAGTTTTTAGCTGAATGTTTTTGTGCATGCCAACAAAAATACAAGGATCACCTTTGCCAAATAAAAATGGCATTGGCATGGCAAAAATATGAAGATGTGCTTGAACCAACCTACCACCCGTTCGATCCCCGGCTTGTGCATCCCGCCCCTCTGGTCGGTTGGGCATCCGCACACTCACTTCATGGGTTGACTTAGGCATACGGAGTTCATTCCCAGTCTAAGATCAGACTGGACCGAGGGTTGCAGTAGTAGGATCGATAGCACACAGGGGGGATCGGGCCGATCCCCGGCTTGCGCATTCTACCTCTTCGGTCGGCTAAGCACCCGCACGCCGATTTCATGGGTTGGCTTAGGCATAGGGAGTTCATTCCATGGCTAAGCCCCAGTCGGACTGAGGGTTGTGGCAGCGAGACCGACAACAAGCAGAAGGGGATTGGGTCGATCCCCGACTTGTGCATTATGGCTCTCCAGCCGGCCCGCACGCTCATTTCGTGGGTTGATTTAGGCATACGGAGTTCATTCCCAGTGTAAGACCGGACCGGACCGAGGGTTGCGGTAGCAGGATCGATAGCATGCAGGGGCAAACCGGGTCGGTCCCCGGCTTGTGCATTCTGCCTCTTTGACCGGCTCAGTGCCCGTACGCTCATTTCATTGGTTGGCTTAGGCGTACGAAGTTCATTCCATATCTAAGCATATGGAGTTCATTCCCAGTCTAAGATCATACCAGACCGAGGGTTGCGACTGCAGGACCAGCAACAGGATCGGCAGCATGTGGCGGGGACCGAGCCAATCCCTGGCTTGCGCATTCTGCCTCTCCGACCGACTGAGTGCCCGTACGCTCGTTTCATGGGTTGGCTTAGGCATATAGAGTTCATTCCATGTCTAAGCCCCAGCCGGACATAAGGTTGTGACAGCAGGACCGGCAGCGGGATCGATCGCACGTAGAGGGGGATCAGGTTGATCCCTGGCTTGCGCATTATGCCTCTCCGACCGGCCTCTCCGGCTGGCTGAGCGCCCGCACTCTCGTTTCATGGGTTGACTTAGGCATACGAAGTTCATCCCCAGTCTAAGCATATGGAGTTCATTCCCAATCTAAGATCGGACCGATCCAAGGGTTACGGCAGCAGGATTGGCAGCACGCAGGGGGGATCGGGTCGATCCTCGACTTGCGCATTCTGCCTCTCCGATTGGCTGAGTGCCCACATGCCCATTTCGTGGGTTTGCTTAGGCATAGGGACTTCATTCCATGTCTAAGCCCCAGTCGAATTGAAGGTTGTGGCAGCGGGATCGACAGCACACAGAGGGGGACCGAGCTGATCCCTGGCTTGGGCATTATGCCTCTCCGGTCAGCTTAGTGCCCGAACGCTCGTTTCGTGGGTTGACTTACGTATATGGAGTTCATTCCTAGTCTAAGATTAGACCGGACCGAGGGTTGCAATAGCTAGATCGACAACACACAAGGGGGACCGGGCCGAACCCCGACTTACGCATTCTACCTCTCCAGCCGACTGAGCGCCCGTATGCTCGTTTCGTGGGTTGGCTTAGGCATACGGAGTTCATTCCATGTCTAAGCATATGGAGTTCATTCCCAATCTAAGATCAGATCGGACCAAGGGTTGTGGCAGCAGGATCAGCAGCAGGACCGACAGCATGCAAGGGGGACTGGGTCGGTCCCCGGCTTGCGAATTCTGCCTCTTCAGTCGGCTGAGCGCCCGCACGCTCATTTTGTGGCTTGGCTTAGGCATACGGAGTTCATTCCATGTCTAAGCATACGGAGTTCATTCCCAGTCTAAGATCAGACTGGACTGAGGGTTACAGCAGTAGAACCAGCAGTAGGATCGGTAGCACGTAGAAGGGATCGGGCTGATCCCCAGCTTGCGCATTTTGCCTCTCCGATCGCCCTTTCCCACTAGCTGAGCGCCCGAACGCTCGTTTCATGGGTTGACTTAGGCATACGGAGTTCAACCCCAGTCTAAGCATACGGAGTTCATTCCCAGTCTAAGATTGAACTGGATCGAGGGTTGCAGTAGCAGGATCGACAGCATGCAGGGGGGACCGGGCCGATCCCTGGCTTGTGCATTTTGCCTCTTCTGCCGGTTGAGTGCCAGCATGCCCGTTTCATGGGTTGGCTTAGGCATAGGGAGTTCATTCCATGTCTAAGCCCCAGCTGGACCAAGGGTGGTGGTAGCGGCTCCGACAGCACACAGAGAGGGACCGAGCCGATCCCCAGCTTGTGCATTCTGCCTCTCCGGCCGACTGAGCGCCTGCACGCTCATTTTGTGGGTTGGCTTAGGCATACGGAGTTCATTCCATGTCTAAGCATACAGAGTTCATTCCCAGTCTAAGAGTTTGAGCCACGTGCACATGCTGGGCTTAGGCATGTGCTGGTGCTGTATTTTTTTCGCACAGGGCACCACTGTCGGAGCATCACCGAAGAGCCTAACCGGCGGCATTAGGGGTTCCGGTGATGTGGGGTCGGGGGGTTCCGACGATTGGGGGGTCGGGGGGTGTACGGACATGATGTGCGGTGGGTGCTGGTACTTGGCCCTTATATTGGCCCCCTATCCCTCATCAAACCTCGAGAACTGACACCCCCTTAAAGAGCATTTTAGATTTTATAGGTTTCCTGCTAAGAGCCATTAAAGTGTCTGAAATGGGGACACTTTTTTCAAACGGTCACAAAATCTTCTCCACTTCGAGTTTTAAGCTGAATTTTTTTTTGGCATGCCAAAAAAAAATACAAGGATCTCCTCTACCAGATTTGGGGTCAAAACTCTTTCTAAAAAAATTTTAAAAAATCCCAAACCGTAAAAAGTTTCAAAAATCTTGAAAAAGAGAAAACGGGTCGTCTTGCCACGAAACTTCACATGAAGGCGTAGGGGACCATTGTATGAATTTACAAGCCATAAAAATGGCATTGGCATGATAGAAATATGAAGATGTGCTTGAACCCACCTACCACCCGTTCGATCCCCGGCTTGCGCATCCTGCCTCTCTGGTCGACTGAGCATCCGCACGCTCATTTCATGGGTTAACTTAGGCATACAAAGTTCATCCATAGTCTAAGCATATGGAGTTCATTCCTAGTCTAAGATCGAACCGGACCGAGGGTTGCGGCAACAGGATCGACAGCACGCAGGGGGTACCGGGCCGATACCTGGCTTGCACATTCTGCCTCTCTGGCTGGCTGAGCACCCGCGTGCCCGTTTCATGGGTTGGCTTAGGCATAGGGAGTTCATTCCATGTCTGAGCCCCAGCCGGACCGAGGGTTGTGGCAGCAGGACGGGCAGCACGCAGAGGGGGAACGGGTCGATCCCTGACTTGCGCATTATGCCTCTCCGACCGGCTCAGTGCCCGTACGCTCATTTCGTGGGTTGACTTAGGCATACAGAGTTCATTCCCAGTCTAAGATCAGATCGGACCGAGGGTTGCGGCAACAGGATCGACAGCACGCAGGGGGATCGGGTCTGACCCCGACTTGGGCATTCTGTCTCTCCTGCCGGCTGAACGCCCGCACGTTCGTTTCATGGGTTGGCTTAGGCATACGGAGTTTATTCCAAGTCTAAGCTTACTGCGTTCATTCCCAATCTAAGATCAGACTAGATTGAGGGTTGCGGTAGCAGGACCAGTAGCAGGATCGACAGCATGCAGAGAGTACCGGGCCGAACCTCGACTTGCACATTCTACCTCTCCGACAGACTGAGCGCCCGTACGCTCGTTTCATGGGTTGGCTTAGGCATACGGAGTTCATTCCATGTCTAAACCCCAGCCGAATCGGGGGTTGTGGCAGCAGGACTGGCAGCAGGATCGGTAATACGCAGAAGGGGACCGAGCTGATCCTCGGCTTACGCATTATGCCTTTTCGATCGACTCTTCGACCGACTGAGCACCCGTACCCTCGTTTCATGGGTTGACTTAGGCATACAGTGTTCATCCATAGTCTAAGCATACAGAGTTCATTCCCAATCTAAGATCGAACCAAATCGAGGGTTGCAGTAGCAGGATCGATAGCACATAGGGGGGACTGGGCTGATCCTCAATTTACGCATTTTACCTCTTCGGTTGGCTGAGCACCCGCACACCCGTTTCATGGGTTGGCTTAGGCATAGGGAGTTCACTCCATGTCTAAGCCCCAGCTAGACCGAGGGTTTTGGCAGCGGGACCGACAACACGTAGAGGGGGACCAGGTCGATCCCCAGCTTGCACATTTTGCCTCTCCGACCGGCTCAGCGTCTGAACGCTCGTTTTGTGGGTTGACTTAGGCATACAAAGTTCATTCCCAGTCTAAGATAGGACCAGACCGAGGGTTGTGGCAGCAGGATCGACAGCACGCAGGGGGCATTGGGCTGGTCTCCGACTTGTGCATTCTGCCTCTCCGACCGACTGAGCGCCCGCACGCTCGTTTCATTGGTTGGCTTAGGCATACGGAGTTTATCCATGTCTAAGCATACGAAGTTCATTCCTAGTCTAAGATCTGATCGGATCGAGGGTTACGGCAGTAGGACCAGCAGCAGGACCGACAGCATGCAGGAGGGATCGGGCCGACCCTCGGCTTGTGCATTTTGCCTCTCCGCTGGCTGAGCGCCTACACGCTCATTTCGTGGGTTGACTTAGGCATACGGAGTTCATCCCCAGTCTAAGCATACAAAGTTCATTCCTAGTCTAAGATCGAACCGGACCAAGGGTTGCAGCAGCAGGATCGACAGCATGCAGAGGGGACCGAGCCGATCCCCGGCTTGCGCATTCTGCCTCTCCGACCGACTGAGCGCCCGCATGCCTGTTTCATGGGTTGGCTTAGGCATAGGGAGTTCATTCCATGTCTATGCCCCAGTCAGATCAAGGGTTATGACAGTGGGACCGATAGCACGTAGAGGGGTATCGGGCTGATCCCCGGCTTGCGCATTCTACCTCTCCGATCGACTGAGCGCCCATACGCTCATTTTGTGGGTTGGCTTAGGCATACGGAGTTCATTCCTAGTCTAAGAGTTCGAGCCACGGTGCACATGCTGGGCTCGGGCATGTGCTGGTGCCATATTTTTTTCGCATGGGGCACCATCGCCGAAGCATTGCCGGAGAGCCTAACCGGCGACATTGGGGATTCTGGCGATTGGGGGGCCGGGGGGTGTGTGCACATGATGTGCGATGGGTGCTGGTACTTGGCCCTTATATTGGCCCCCTATCCCTCATCAAACCTCGAGAACTCACACCCCCTTAAGGAGCATTTGAAATTTTATAGGTTTACTGCCAGTAGCCATTAAAGTGTCTGAAATGGGGACACTTTTTTCAAACGGTCACAAAATCTTCTCCACTTTGAGTTGTGAGCTGAATTTTTTTTTTTGCATGCCAAAAAAAATACAAGGATCACCTCTACAAAATTTGGGGATAAAACTCTTTCTAATGGGTCGTGAAAAATCATGAAAAATAGAAAATGGGTCGTCTTGCCACGAAACTTCACATGAAGGCAAAGGGGACCATTGTATGAATTTACAAGCCATAAAAATGGCATTGGCATGGCAGAAATATGAAGATGTGCTTGAACCCACCTAGCACATGTTCGATCCTCGGCTTGCGCAACCTGCCTCTTTGGTCGGCTGAGCGTCCGCACGCTCGTTTTGTGGGTTGACTTAGGCATACGGAGTTCATCCCCAGTCTAAGCATATAGAGTTCATTCCCAGTCTAAGATCAGACCGAGCCAAGGGTTGCGATAGCAGGATTGGTAACACGCAGGAAGGATCGGGCCGATCCCCGGCTTGCGCATTCTACCTTTCTGGCTGGCTAAGTGCCCGTACGCTTGTTTCGTGGGTTGGCTTAGGCATAGGGAGTTCATTCCATGTCTAAGCCCCTATCAAACCGAGGGTTGTGGCAGCGGGATCAGCAGCACACAAAGGGGGATCCGGCCGATCCCCGGCTTGCGCATTTGCCTCTCCGTCGGCTGAGCACCCGCATGCTCGTTTTGTGGGTTGCCTTAGGCATACGGAGTTCATTCCATGTCTAAGCATACGGAGTTCATTCCCAGTCTAAGATCAGACCGAACCGAGGGTTACGGTAGTAGGACTAGCAGCAGGATCGGCAGCATGCAGGGGGGACAGGGCCGATCCCTGACTTGCGTATTCTGTCTCTTCGGCCGACCTCTCTAGCCGGTTGAGTGCCTGCACGCTCGTTTCAGGGGTTGACTTAGGCATACGGAGTTCATCCCCAGTCTAAGCATACGAAGTTCATTCCCAGTCTAAGATCAGACCGGACCGAGGGTTACGACAGCAGGATCGGCAACACGTAGGGGGATTGAGCCGATCCCCGGCTCACGTATTCTGCCTCTCCGATCGACTGAGCACCCGCACGCCCGTTTCATGGGTTGGCTTAGGCGTAGGGAGTTCATTCCATGTCTAAGCCCCAACCGGACCGAGGGTTGTGGTAGCTGGACCGGCAGCACGTAGAGAGGGATTGGACCGATCCTTGACTTGCGTATTATGCCTCTCTGGCTGGCTCAGTGCCCGCACGCTCATTTTATCGGTTGACTTAGGCATACGGGTTCATTCTCAATCTAAGATCGGAACGGACTGAGGGTCGCGACAGTAGGATCGACAGCACGCATGGGGGACTGGGCCGGTGCCCGACTTGTGCATTCTACCTCTCTGGCCAGCTGAGCGCCCGCACACTCATTTCGTGAGTTGGCCTAGGCATACAGAGTTCATTCCATGCCTAAGCATACGGAGTTCATTCCCAGTCTAAGTTCGACCGGACTAAAGGTTGTGGTAGCAGGACCAGCAGCAGGATCTACAGCACGTAGGGGGGACTGGGTCAATCCCCAGCTTGCGCATTGTGCCTCTTCAGCCGGTTGAGCACCCGCACTCTCATTTCGTGGGTTGGCTTAGGCATACGGAGTTAATTCCATGTCTAAGCCCCAGTTGGACCAAAGGTTACGGCAGCAGGACTGATAAAGAGGGACCAGGCTAATCCCTGGCTTATGCATTATGCCTCTTCGACCGGCTGAGTGCCTGCACGCTCGTTTCGTGGGTTGACTTAGGCATACGGAGTTCATCCCTAGTCTAAGCATACGGAGTTCATTCCCAGTCTAAGATCAGATCAGATCGAGGGTTGTGGCAGCAGGATCGACAGCATACAGGGGGTACCGGACCGATCCTTGGCTTGCGTATTCTACCTCTCCGACCGGCTAAGTGCCCGTACGCCCGTTTCGTGGGTTGGCTTAGGCGTAGGGATGTCATTCCATGTCTAAGCCCCAAGCGGATCAAGGGTTGTGGCAACGGGCCCGACAGCACACAGAGGGGGACTGGGCCGATCCCCGGCTTGCGTATTATGCCTTTCCGGCCGGCTCAACGCCCAAACGCTTGTTTCGTGGGTTGACTTAGGCATATGGAGTTCATTCCCAGTCTAAGATCGGATTAGACCGAGCATTGCGGTAGCAGGATCGATAGCACATAGGGGGGATCGGGTCGGTCCCTGATTTGCGCATTCTGCCTCTCCAGCCGGTTGAGTGCCCGCATGCTCATTTTGTGGGTTGGCTTAGGCATACGGAGTTCATTCCATGTCTAAGCATATGGAGTTCATTCCCAGCCTAAGATCGGACCGAACTGAAGCTTGCGGTAGCAAGACCAGCAGCAGGATCGACAGCACGCCGGGGGGGGATCGGTCGATCCCCGGCTTGCGCATTCTACCTCTCTGACCTGCTGAGCGTCGCACGCTCGTTTCATGGGTTAACTTAGGCATACAGAGTTCATCCCCAGTCTAAGATTGGATCAGATCGAGGGGGGCCGGGCTGATCCCCAGCTTGTGCATTATGCCTCTTCGACAGGCCTCTTCGATCGGTTGAGCGCCTGCACGCTCGTTTCGTGGGTTGACTTAGGCATACGGAGTTCATCCCCAATCTAAGCATACGGAGTTCATTCCCAGTCTAAGATCAGATCGGACCGAGAGTTGCGGCAGTAGGATCGACAGCATGCAGGGCAGACCAGACCGATCCCCGGCTTGCACATTCTGCCTCTTCAATCGGCTGAGCGCCCGTACGCCCGTTTCGTGAGTTGGCTTAGGCATAGGGAGTTCATTCCATGTCTAAGCCCCAGCGGAACTGAGGGTTGTGGCAGTAGGACCGGTAGCACACAGAGGGAGACCAGGCTGATCCCCGGCTTGCGCATTATGCCTCTCTGGTCGGCTCAACACCCGAATGCTCATTTAGTGGGTTGGCTTAGGCATACGAAGTTCATTCCCAGTCTAAGATCAGACCAGATCGAGGGTTACGACGGCAGGATTGATAGCACGCAAGGGGGATTGGGTCGGTCCCCGGCTTGCACATTCTGTCTCTCTAGCCGGCTGAGTGCCCCTCACGCTCGTTTCATGGGTTGGCTTAGGCATACGGAGTTCATTCCATGTCTAAGCATACGGAGTTCATTCCCAGTCTAAGATTGGACCGGATCGAGGGTTGCAACAGTAGGACCAGTAGTAGGATCTGTAGCAGTAGGAGGGGACCGGGTTGATCCCCTGCTTACGATTCTGCCTCTTCGGTCGACTGAGCGCCCCCACGCTCATTTTTTGGGTTGGCTTAGGCATACAGAGTTCATTCCAGGTCTAAGCCCCAGCTGGACCGAGGGTTGCAGCAGCAAGACCAGCAGTGGGATCGACAGCACGCAGAGGGGGATCGGGTTGATCCCCGGCTTACGCCTTATGCCCCTCCGGCCTGCTGAGCACCCGCACGCTCTTTTCGTGGGTTGACTTAGGCATACGGAGTTAATCCCAAGTCTAAGCATACGGAGTTTATTCCCAGTCTAAGATGGACCTGACCGAGGGATGCGATAGCAGGATCGACAGCACGCAGGGGGGACCGGATCGATCCCCAGCTTACGCATTCTGCCTCTCCGACTGGCTGAGCGCCCACACGCTCGTTTTATGGGTTGGCTTAGGCATAGGGAGTTCATTCCATGTCTAAGCCCCAGCTGGACTGAGGGTTGTGGCAGCAGGACCGGCAGCATGCAGAGGGGGACTAGGCCGATCCCTGACTAGCGCATTATGCCTCTCCGATCGACTCAGGGCCCGACCGCTCATTTCGTGGGTTGACTTAGGCATATAGAGTTCATAACCAGTCTAAGATCAGACCAGACTGAGGGTTGTGGTAGCATGATCGACAACACACAGAGGGGACCAGGCCAATCCCCGACTTGCGCGTTCTGCCTTTCCGGTTGGCTGGGTGCCGCACGCTCGTTTCGTGCGTTGGCTTAGGCATACGGAGTTCATTCCATGTCTAAGCATACGGAGTTCATTCCCAGTCTAAGATTTTGAGCCACAGTGAACATGCTGGGCTCGAGCATTGGTGGTGCCACATTTTTTTCACCCGGGGCACCATCGCCAGAGCATCATCGGAGAGCCTAACCGGTGGCATGGGGGTTCCGACGATTGGGGGGCCGGGGGGTGTGCGCACATGATGTGCGGTGGGTGCTGGTACTTGGCCCTTATATTGGCCCCCTATCCCTCATCAAACCTCGAGAACTCACACCCCCTTAAAGAGCATTTGAGATTTTATAGGTTTGCTGTCAGTAGCCATTAAAGTGTCTGAAATGGGGACACTTTTTTCAAACGGTCACAAAATCTTCTCCACTTCGAGTTTTTTGCTGAATTTTTTTGTGCATGCCAAAAAAAATACAAGGATCCCCTCTACCAAATTTGGGGACAAAAATCTTTCTAAAAAAAGTTTAAAAAAGCCCTAACCGTAAAACGTTTCAAAAATGGTGAAAAATAGAAAACGGGTCGTCTTGCCACGAAACTTCACATGAAGGCTTAGGGGACCATTGTATAAATTTACAAGCCATAAAAATGGCATTGGCATGGAAAAAATATGAAGATATGCTTGAACCCACCAACCACCCGTTCGATCCCCCGCTTACGCATCCTGCCTCTCTGGTCGGTTGAGCGCCCGCACGCTCGTTTCGTGGGTTGACTTAGGCATACAGAGTTCATCCCCAGTCTAAGCATATGGAGTTCATTCCCAGTCTAAGATCAGATCGGACCGAGGGTTGCGACAGCAGGATTGGCAGCACACAGGGGGGACCGATCGATCTCCGGCTTGCGCATTTTGCCTCTCCGGTCGGTTGAGTGCCCGCACGCCCATTTCGGGGGTTGGCTTAGGCATAGGGAGTTCATTCATGTCTAATTCCCAACCGGACCGAGGGTTGTGGCAACAGGACCGGCAGCAGGCAGAGGGGGACTGGGCCAACCCCCGACTTACGTATTATGCCTCTTTGATAGGCTCAACACCCGCACGCTCATTTTGTGGGTTGACTTAGGCATACGGAGTTCATTCCCAGTCTAAGATCGATCGGACAGAGGGTTGCGGTAGCAGGATCGACAGCACGCAGGGAGGATCGGGCTAATCCCCAACTTGTGCATTCTGCCTCTCTGGTCGACTGAGCGCCCGTATGTTGGTTTCGTGGGTTGGCTTAGGCATACGGAGTTCATTCCATGTCTAAGCATACGGAGTTCATTCCCAGTCTAAGATCAGACCGGACCGAGGGTTATGGCAGCAGGACCAGCAGCAGGATTGACAGCACGTAGGGGGGACCGGGTCGATCCCCGACTTGCGCATTTTGCCTCTTCGACCGGCTGAGTGCCTGCGCGTTCATTTCGTGGGTTGGCTTAGGCATACGGAGTTCATTCCATGTCTAAGCTCCAGTCGGACCGAGGGTAGTGGCAACAGGACCGACAGCGGGATCGGTAGCACACAGAGGGGGACCGGGCTGATCCCCAGCTTGCGCATTATGCCTCTCCGGTCGGCCTCTCCGGCCGGCTGAGCACCCGCATGCTTGTTTCATGGGTTGACATAGGCATGTAGAATTCATCTCCAGTCTAAGCATGCAGAGTTCATTCCCAGTCTAAGATCGGACCGGACTGAGGGTTGCACATTCTGCCCCTCCGATTGGTTGAGCTCCCGCACGCCCCATTTTATGGGTTGGTTTAGGCATAGGGAGTTCATTCCATGTCTAAGCCCCAGCGAAACCAAGGGTTGTGGCTGCAAGACCGACAGCACGTAGAGAGGGATCGGGCCGATCCCCGGCTTACGCATTATGCCTCTTCGGCCAGCTCAATGCCTGCATGCTCGTTTCGTGGGTTGACTTATTCATACGGAGTTCATCCCCAGTCTAAGCATATGGAGTTCATTCCAGTCTAAGATCAGACCGGACCGAGGGTTGCGACAAAAAGTTTGGCAGCACGCAGGGGGGATCGAGCCGATCCTCGACTTACGCATTTTGCCTCTCCAGCCAGCTTAGCATCCGCACGCCCGTTTCGTGGGTTGGCTTAGGCATAGGGAGTTCATTCCATGTCTAAGCCCCAGCCGGACCGAGGGTTGTGGCAACGGGATCGACAGCACGCAGAGAGGGATCAAGCCGATCCTCGGCTTACGCATTATGCCTTTTTAGCTAGCTCAACACCCGAATGCTCGTTTCGTGGGTTGACTTAGGCATACGCAGTTCATTCCCAGTCTAAGATCAGACCGAACTAAGGGTTGCAGCAGTAGGATCGATAGCATGCAGGGGGGATCGGGCCATCCCCGGCTTGTGCATTCTGCCTCTCCGGTCGATTGAGTACCTGCATGCTTGTTTCATGGGTTGTCTTAGGCATACGGAGTTCATTCCATGTCTAAGCATACAAAGTTCATTCCCAGTCTAAGATTGAACCAGACCGAGGGTTGCGACAGTAGGACCAGCAGCAGGATCGACAGCATGTAGGAGGGATCGAGCCAATCCTCGACTTGCGCATTCTACCTCTCTGGCCGATTGAGCACCCGTACGCTCGTTTCATGGGTTGGCTTAGGCAAACGGAGTTCATTCCATGTCTAAGCCCCAGCCGGACCGAAGGTTACGGTAGCAGGACCGGTAATGGGATCAACAGGACGCAGAAGGGGATCAGGTTGATCCTCGGATTGTGTATTATGCCTCTCCGACTGACTGAGCGCCTGCACGCTCATTTCATGGGTTGACTTAGGCATACGGAGTTCATCCCCAGTCTAAGCATACAGAGTTCATTTCCAATCTAAGATCGGATCGGATCGAGGGTTGCGGCAGCAAGATCGACAGCATGCAGGAGGGATCGGATCGATCCCTGGCTTGCGCATTCTGCCTCTCTGGCCGACTAAGCGCCCGCACGCCCGTTTCGTGGGTTGGCTTAGGCATAGCGAGTTCATTCCATGTCTAAGCCCTAGGCGGACCGAGGGTTGTCAAAATGGGTCTGGCAGCACATAGAGGGGGACCGGGCCGATCCCCGGCTTGTGTATTATGCCTCTTCGACCGGCTCAATGCCCAAACACTCGTTTCATGGGTTGACTTAGGCATACGAAGTTCATTCCCAGTCTAAGATCAGACCGGATCGAGGGTTGCGGTAGCAGGATTGATAGCACGCAGGGGGGATCGGGTCAATCCCCAGCTTGCGCATTCTGCCTTTCTAGCCGGCTGAGCGCCCACATGCTCGTTTCGTGGGTTGGCTTAGGCATACGGAGTTCATTCCATGTCTAAGCGTACAGAGTTCATTCCCAATCTATGATCGGACCGGACCAAGGCTTGCGGCAGCAGGACCGGTAGCAGGATCAACAGCAGGATCAATAGCACGCCGGAAGGGACCGACCGATCCTCGGCTTGTGCATTCTACCTCTCTGACCAGCTGAACGTCTGCACGCTCATTTCATGGGTTAACTTAGGCATACGGAGTTAATCTCCAGTCTAAGATTGGATCGAACCGAGAGGGACCGGGCTGATCCCTAGCTTGTGCATTATACCTCTTCGACCGGCCTCTCCGATCGACTGAGTGCCTGCACACTCATTTCGTGGGTTAACTTAGGCATACGGAGTTCATCCCTAGTCTAAGCATACAGAGTTCATTCCCAGTCTAAGATCAAACCGGATCGAAGGTTGGGCAATAGGATCAACAGCATGTAGGGCAGACCAGACCGATACCCGGCTTGTGCATTCTGCCTCTCTAGCTGACTGAGCGCCCGTACGCCCATTTCGTGAGTTGGCTTAGGCATAGGGAGTTCATTCCATGTCTAAGCCCCAGCGAAACTGAGGGTTGTGGTAGCAAGACCGGTAGCACGTAGAGGGGGACCGGACTGATCCCTGGTTTGCACATTATGCCTCTTCAATCAGCTCAGCACCCAAATGCTCATTTCATCGATTGGCTTAGGCATACAGAGTTCATTCCCAGTCTAAGATCGGATCGGACTGAGGGTTACGGTAGCAGGATTGATAGCACGTAGGAGGGGATTGGGTTGGTCGTTGACTAGCGCATTCTATTTCTCCAGCCGACTGAGTGCCCGTATGCTCGTTTCGTGGGTTGGCTTAGGCATACGGAGTTCAATTCATGTCTAAGCATACGGAGTTCATTCCCAGTCTAACATCGGACTGGACCGAGGGTTGCGGCAACAGGACCAGCAGCAGGATCGGTAGCACGCAGGGGGGATCGAGCTGATCCCCGACTTGTGCATTCTACCTTTTCAGTCGGTTGAGCGTCTGCACGCTCATTTTATGAGTTGGCTTAGGCATACAGAGTTCATTCCAGGTCTAAGCCCCAACCGAACCGAGGGTTGTGGCAGCAGGACCGGAAGCGGGATCGACAGCATGTAAAAGGGGATCGGGCTAATCCCCGACTTGCGCCTTATGCCCCTCCGACCTGCTGAGTGCCCGCATGCTATTTTCGTGGGTTTACCTAGGCATACGGAGTTCATCCCCAGTCTAAGCATACGGAGTTTACTCTCAGTCTAAGATCGAACATGACCGAGGGTTGCGATAGCAGGATCGACAGCACGCAGGGGGGACCGGGTCGATCCCCGGCTTACGCATTCTACCTCTCCGACTGGCTGAGTGCTCGCACGCTTATTTCATGAGTTGGCTTAGGCATAGGGAGTTCATTCCATGTCTAAGCCCCAGCCGGATCGAGGGTCGTGGCAGCAGGACCGACAGCACACAGAGGGGGACCAGGTCGGTCCCCGACTTGCGCATTATGCCTCTTCAGTTGGCTTAGTGCCCGAACGCTCGTTTCGTGGGTTGACTTAGGCATACGGAGTTCATACCAAGTCTAAGATCAAATCAGACTGAGGGTTGTGGCAGCAGGATCGACAAGACGTAGGGGGACCAGGTCAATCCCCGACTTGCACGTTCTGCCTCTCCGACTGGCTGGGCGCCGCACGCTCGTTTCGTGGGTTTGCTTAGGCATACGGAGTTCATTCCATGTCTAAGCATACGGAGTTCATTCCCAGTCTAATATTTTGAGCCACGGTGCACGTGTTGGTGTCGCATTTTTTTCACCCGGGGCACCATCGCCGGAGCATTGCCGGAGAGCCTAACCAGTGACATTAGGGGTTCCGGCGATTGGGGGGGCCGGGGGGTGTGCGTACATGATGTGTAATGGGTGCTGGTCCTTGGCCCTTATATTGGTCCCCTATCCCTCATCAAACCTCAAGAACTCACACCCCCTTAAAGAGCATTTGAGATTTTATAGGTTTGCTGTCAGTAGCCATTAAAGTGTCTGAAATGGGGACACTTTTTTCAAACAGTCACAAAATATTCTCCACTTCGATTATTTTACTGAATTTTTTTATGGATGCCAAAAAAAACACAAGGATCCCGTCTACCAAATTTGGGGACAAAACTCATTCTAAAAAAATTTTAAAAAATCCCGAACTGCAAAAAGTTTCAAAAATTATGAAAAATAGAAAACGGGTCGTCTTGCCACGAAACTTCACATGAAGGCTTAGGGGACCATTGTATGAATTTACAAGCCATAAAAATGGCATTGGCATGGCAAAAATATGAAGATATGCTTGAACCCACCTACCACCCGTTCGATCCTCGGCTTGCGGATCCTGCCACTCTGGTCGGCTGAGCGCCCGCACGCTCATTTCGTGGGTTGACTTAGGGATACAGAGTTCATCCCCAATCTAAGCATATGAGTTCATTCCCAGTCTAAGGTCGAACCAGACCGAAGGTTGCAGCAGTAGGATCGACAGCACGCAGGGGGGACCGGGCTGATCCCCGGCTTGCGCATTCTGCCTCTCCGGCCGACTGCGCGCCCGCACGCCCATTTTGGGGGTTGGCTTAGGCATAGGGAGTTCATTCCATGTCTAATTCCTAGTCGGACCGAGGGTTGTGGCAGTGGGACCGACAGCACGCAGAGGGGGACCATGTCGATCCCCGACTTGCCATTATGCCTTTCCAACCGGCTCAACGCCCGCACGTTCATTTCGTGGGTTGACTTAGGCATACGGTGTTCATTCCCAGTCTAAGATCCATCGGACTGAGGGTTGCGGTAACAGGATCGACAGCACGCAGGGGGGATCGAGCCAATCCTTGACTTGTGCATTCTGCCTCTCCGGTCGGTTGAGCATTCGTACGCTCGTTTCGTGGGTTGGCTTAGGCATACGGAGTTCATTCCATGTCTAAGCATACGGAGTTCATTCCTAGTCTAAGATCGGACTAGACCGAGGGTTGTGGTAGCAGGACCAGCAGCAGATCAACAGTACATAGGAGGGGATCGAGTCGATCCCCAGCTTGTGCATTCTAGCTCTTCGGCCGACTGAGTGCCCGCACGCTCGTTTCGTGGGTTGGCTTAGGCATACGGAGTTCATTCCATGTCTAAGGTCCAGTTGGAACGAGGGTTGTGGTAGCAGGACCGACAGAGGGATCGGTAGCACACAGAAGGGGACCGAGCTGATCTCTGGTTTAAACATTATGCCTCTCCGGTCGGCCTCTCCGACTGGCTGAGTGCCCTCACGCTTGTTTCAAGGGTTGACATAGGCATCGGAGTTCATGTCCAGTCTAAGCATACGGAGTTCATTCCCAGTCTAAGATCGGATCGGGTCGAGGGTTGCGGTAGCAGGATCGGTAGCACGCAGGAGGGACCGGGCCGATCCCCGGCTTACGCATTCTACCTCTCCAACTGGCTGAGCGCCCGCACGTCCGTTTCGTTGGTTGGCTTAGGCATAGGGAGTTCATTCCATGTCTAAGCCCCAGCCGAACCGAGGGTTGTGGCAGTAAGACCAGCAGCACGCAGAAGGGGATCGAGCTGATCCCCGGCTTACGCATTATGCCTCTTCGGCCAGCTTAGTGCCTGCATGCTAGTTTCATGGGTTGACTTATGCATACGGAGTTCATTCCCAGTCTAAGATCAAACCAGACCGAGGGTTACGGCAGTAGGATCGACAGCACGCAGGGGGGGGTCAGGCCGATCCCCAACTTACGCATTCTACCTCTTCGGCCAGCTGAGTGCCCGCACGCTCGTTTCGCGGGTTGGCTTAGGCATACGGAGTTCATTCCATGTCTAAGCATACGGAGTTCATTCCCAATCTAAGATCAGACCGGATCGAGGGTTGTAGTAGCAGGACCAGTAGCAGGATCGACAGCACGCAGGGGGGACCAGGTTGATCCCCGTCTTGCGCATTTTGCCTCTGCGGCCAACTGAGCACCCACACGCTCGTTTCGTGGGTTGGGTTAGGCATACGGAGTTCATTCCATGTCTAAGCCCCAACCGGACCGAGGGTTGTGGCAGTAGGACCGGCAGCGGGATCGACTGCGCATAGAGGGGGACCTGGCTGATCCTTCACTTGCATATTATGCCTCTTCGGCCGTTTGAGCACCTGCACGCTCGTTTCGTGGGTTGACTTAGGGATACGGATTTCATTCCATGTCTAAGCAAACGGAGTTCATTCCCAGCCTAAGATTTTGAGCCACGGTGCACATGCTGGGCTTGGGCATGTACTAGTGCCACCTTTTTTTCTCTCGGGGCACCATCGTTGAAGCATTGCCAGAGAGCCTAACCGGTGGCATTGGGGGTTCCGACGATTGGGGGGCCAGTGGGGTGTGCGCACATGATGTGCAATGGGTGCTGGTACTTGTGTCACGGGCTCTAACCTTAGACTCAGAAACCATATGGCCTTAGGCTTGGAATCTCCTCCTTTATGCCTAAGTTAGCCTAAAACACAAGCGTACGTGCACTAGAACAACGGGAAGGGCTGATTACACAAGTTAAAAAGAAATAGGATAAAAAGGCAGAATTATGGAAATGCTCTTGTATTCACTGAAACGGAAGTGTTTGATGGTGTACAATTGAGGGAGGAGCAACCCTCTATTTATAGTTGAGGCTCTAGCTTACACTTAATGGCAATATCCCTAGAATAAAGGCTAAAATCATGGGATTATACAAATTACAATCAATCAGGATGCTAACTCCTGATTTTCAGGGTCAACCAAATCTGCCAGGATGTTGCTGCTGATCCTGCTTGCTTCCAGAAGGTTCCCTTACGTGTCCAGCACCTTGGGCCTTTCTGGATATGGTGCGGGTAGCTTGTATGCCAGGCCTTGGTCTCATGGCTGGCCTGCAAGTTGGGCGGGCGTTCTGAACTCGTTTGCTAGGCTTTGCGCGTAGATACCCACCAGCATGCCTGGTCTACGGGCCTCAACCTCTGGCTCACTTACTGGTGCGCCTGATGTGCCTGGCGTGCCCGTCCAGGGTGTGACATTCTGCCTCACCTGATTGCACAATGCCCTCATTGCATCTTCTGCATGGTACTACCTGATCTGGTCCTTGAACTGTCATAAGTCATCTGCTGGTTCCCAGCTCACCTCACTGTCTGGAAGTCCCTTCCAGCATAGCAAGTACTCTTGTCTTGGCTGATAGTTCTTCCATCTCACCTTCCAGTCAGCTATGATGCTGTGGACCTCCTTCTCATATGAGGCCCTTGCTGCCAATGGTGCACGCTTTGACTCTGCCCATCCTGGATCTCCCTCATCCTCATGGAACGGCTTGAGCATGCTCATATGGAACATCGGGTGTACCCTTAGCTTGGGTGGCAAATCCAGCTTGTAGGCAACCCTGCCTACCCTCTTGACTACTCAGAAAGATCCCTCATACCTCTGAACTAGGCCTTTGTGCAGCCCTCTATGGCGCACAATGGGATGCAGCTTCACCAATACCAAGTCACCAACCTAGAACTGCACGTCCCGCCTATTCTGGTCTGTCCACTTCTTCGACCTCTTGGCTGCCTTGTGTAGACAAACTCTTGCCAAGTCAGTTTGCTCCTGCTATACCTTGGCAAACTTGTATGCTGCTGGATTCAACCCTGTATAACCTGCAGCAATTAAACAGGGTGTTAGTGGTTGTTGCCCTGTCACAACCTCAAATGGGCTCTGGTTCGTTGCCTCGCTCCTTTGCAAGTTGTAGGAAAATTGTGCAATATCTAGCAGCTTTGGCCAGTCCCTTTGTGTGGCACTTACATAGTGCCTGAGGTAGACCTCCAATAGTCCATTCACTCGTTCTGTCTGCCCATCGGTTTGTGAATGCATGCTGGTGGAAAAGTTCAAGTCTGACCCCAACAGCTTGAACAACTCAGTCCAGAACCTGCCCGTGAAACGCGCGTCTCGATCACTAACAATGGTCCTCGGCACTCCCTAGTACTTAACCATGTTCTTCAGGAACAATCGAGCTGCCTCCTCGGTTGGGCACTTCTTGGTTGTTGGAATGAAGATTCCATACTTGGAAAACCTATCCACCACTACCATGATGCTTCCAAACCCTTCTGCTTTGGGCAGACCGACTATAAAGTCTAGAGAAACATTTTCCTATGGTCACTCTGGCACTGGCAATGGCTCCAAGAGACCGTCTGGTTTCTTGAGCTCCACCTGCACACAAGACAAGTCTTCACATAGGCCTTCACATCATCCCTCATGTGTGGCCAGTAGTACCGATCCTCGATCAATGCCAAGGTACGGCTCATGTCGGGGTGTCCAGCCCACCTTGAATCATGGCATTCTTGCAAAACTTCCTTGCGGAGCTTCCCGTGCTGTGGCATAAATAGTCTACTTCCCCTGGTGTACAGCAAGCCATCCTGCAACCAAAATCACCTAGTCTTACCTTGCTGGGCATATTCCATCAAAGCCTTGGTTGTAGGATCATGCACAAGCCCCTCCTTGATGTGCGGCACCAGTGACCCCTCTGGTTGGCTAATTACAGCAAGGTTAGCCTTCCTGCTCAGGGCGTCTACCACTAGGTTCACCCGCTCCGGCTTGTACTCCATCTGGAAATCAAATTTTGCAAGAAAATCTTGCCATCTCGCCTGCTTGGGGGACAGCTTCTTCTACGTCTGAAAGTAGATGGTCGCCACATTGTCCGTCTTAACCATGAACCTTGACCCCAACAGGTAATGGCACCAAGTGAGCAAGCAGTACACCACTGCAGTCATCTCCTTCTCTTGGATCGTCTACTTGCGCTCAGTCTCATTCAGCTTCCTGCTCTCAAACGCGACTAGACGTCCCTCCTGCATCAACACACCCCCTATGGCAAAGTCTGATGCATCCGTATGCACCTCATACGGCTTGGCATGGTCTGGCAAGGCCAAGAATGGCTCCTTGGTCACAGCCCGCTTCAACCTGTCAAAGGCTTCCTGGCACCCTGTGCTCTACTCCCATGCTTTCCCTTTCTTGAGCAAGTCAGTCAATGGCGTGGCTATTGCTGAGTGACCTTTGATGAAGCGCCTGTAGTAGTTGACCAGCCCAAGGAACGATCTCAACTCAGTGACCTTGGCTGGCGGTTGCCACTCCAGGATGGCGTGTATCTTGCCTTCATCCATGCATATGCTGCCACCTCCCACTATGTGGCCAAGGAACGGGATCTCCTGTTGGGTGAATGAGCACTTCTCCCTCTTGACAAATAGCTTGTGCACCCGCAACACCTCGAACACTTGTCTCAAGTGGTCTACATGCTCTCCCAAAGTCTGGCTGTAGATCACAATGTCATCCAAATAAACCACAACAAACCGATCAAGGAATGACTGAAGTACCTTGTCCATAAGGGTGCAGAATGTTGCTGGGGCATTCGGGAGTCTGAAAGGCATCACCAAGAACTCATACGAACCATACCGAGTGACACATGCTGTCTTTGGCTCATCTCCCTCTGCGATCTTGACTTGATAGTAGACTGACCTCAAATCCAGCTTGGTGAACCACCTTGCACTCCCAAGTTGATCGAACGAGTCCACAATGAGTGGGATGGGGTACTTGTTCTTGATGGTCAGCTTATTCAAAGCCTGGTAGTCTATGCACAGCCGTAACAACCCATCATGCTTGTTCTGAAATAGAATCGGTGCACCATAGGGTGCCTTCGATGGCTTGATGAAGCTAGCATCAACTAACTCTTTGAGCTGCTTCCTTAACTCTTCAAACTCTGGTGGAGACATTCGGTAAGGGGCTCTAGCTGGTGGCTTGGCCTCGGACACCAGCTCGATCTTGTGGTCCACCTCCCTCTTAGGTGGTAGCTTGCTAGGTAGCTTTATGGGCATCACATCACTAAAGGTCTTCAGCACCTTTAGCACCTCCAAGGGTGACTCGGTCTCCTTTTCCCTTGGCTCATCATATTTTAGGGCTGCCAAGAAGGTGTCTTCTTATCTGCTTACCGCCTTGGCAAATTGGATGGCTGACACCACCCGCGACCCAACTCTAGACCCTCTCCTCAATGGCACTAGGCATTGGCACCGTGCATCCAAGATGCAAACACAATCGGCAAAAGGCACAAGGAGGGTGTTAATCCGAACAAGGAAATCCAACCCAATCACAAACTCATAGTCATCAAGGGGTATTACCTCAATGGTCTCCTTGCCTTTCCATTCTCCAAGCTGCAACTCCACTCCCCACGCTACTCCAATGGCTGGAACTTCCTCGGAGTTCACCGTTTTGATGGTACCAGTCCCTTTCTGCACCTTTAGTCCGAGCTTTCGAGCTCTATCACCTGAAATAAAAAGATGTGAGGCACATGTGTCCACCAGTGCGCTCACCTTCTAACCTGTAACCATCATATCCGCAAACATCAAGCGCTTTGGCTTGTGGCTCCCCTTACTCTGGATAGCATTGAGCACCAACGACCCAAGCTTTGCTGCCCCTGACTCTGGCTCCTCGTCAGACTCCTTGTCTACAGCAGCCAGCTTGCCCTTTTGTGGGTAATTGTGCACTATGTGGCTCTCTCCACATAGGTAGCATGCTAGTGGCTCTCGGTCCCCTTTTGCTTTCCACTTGCCTGCTGGTGGCTTTCTTTCACCATCCTTGGTTGAACGATCTCGATCTCTATCCTTGGATTCCCAGTCACGGTCCTTCCCTTTGGATTGCTTCTTCTGATCCCCATCGTCCCTGCCCTTACCATTGGGCTTGGTAGACTCAAACTTGTTCAGAGGCTTGAACTCTATCAAGGCCTTGACAGTAGTCATGGCTTTAGCCAAGTCATGAACTCCTCTCCTTTGTAGCTCATGCTTCACCCACGGCTTCAACCCATCCATGAAAGCAAATAAGGCGTCCTTCTCACCTAGATCTGAGATCTGTAGCATCAGTTCAGAGAATTTTTAGACATACTCCCTTATGTCCCCTTGCTGGCTCAGCCTGCGTAACTTTGCCCATGACTCATGATCAGCATACTTCGGGTAAAATTGTTCTCTGAACTCCTTTTGGAACTCTGCCAAGGTTCCAATCTTGGCGCTCCCATGCTTGACATCATCATACCTGCGCCTCTACCACAATAAGGCTACAGCAGTGAGATACATAGCAGCAGTGCTTACCTTTATCGCCTCGTCTTGCATGCCCATGGCCTGGAAGTACTGCTCCATACCCCAAAGGTAGTTATCTACTTCCTTGGCTGCCCTAGTCCCCTTGAACTCCTTAGGCTTGAGGACATCCAATCTGGACTTGGACACTCCAGAAAACATGCCATTCCCAATGGCAGTCTTGCAAGCAACGAGCTCACTGGTAAGCTCCTCCATCTGCTGGCGCAGGGCCTCCATGCCATCACGCAAGGTCAGCACTTCAACCTTCAAGGTCTGATTCTTTTGGGTGAACACGTCCAAGCCTTTGTTGAGAGCAGCTTGTAGCTCACTTTGGATCTCCTCCCTCATGGAGTCTAGCGATGCAATGTGAGTCTCTACCCCCTCAAGCTTCTCCCCCATGTCGCCCATGGTCACCTCCACCTTGGCCAACCTACCGTCCATGGTAGACCAGATATCTCTAGAACTGGCTTTCCTCCCTCTTCCATGCCCATGCTTCTAGGCCTTTAGTTGTTGGTTAGCAGCGTCACTTTGGGATGCCATCTCCTCTATCCTGCACAACACAAACACGCAGAATCAAACTTGCTCTGATACCAACTGTCACGAGTTCTGACCTTAGACTTAGAAACCGTGTGGCCTTAGGCTTGGAATCTCCTCCTTTATGCCTAAGTCAGCCTAAAACACAAGCGTACGGGCACTAGAACAACAGGAAGGGCTGATTACGTAAGTTAAAAAGAAACAGGATAAGAAGGCAGAATTCTAGAAATGCCCTTGTATTCACTGAAACAGAAGTGTTTAATGGTGTACAAATGAGGGAGGAGCAGCCCTCTATTTATAGTTGAGGCTCCAGCTTACACTTAATGGCAATATCCCTAGAATAAAGGCTAAAATCATGGGATTATATAGATTACAATCAATTAGGATGCTAACTCTTGATTTTCAGGGTCAACCAAATTTGCCAGGATGCTGCTGCTGATCCTGCCTATTTCTAGAAGCTTCCCTTGCGTGTCCAGCACCTTGGGCCCTTCCAGATGTGGTGCAGGCAGCTTGTATGCCAGGCCTTGGTCTCATGGGCTGGCTTGCAAGTTGGGCGGGCGTTCTGAACTCGTTTGCTATGCTTTGCGAGCAGATACCCGCCAGCACGCATGGTCTGCGGGCCTCAACCTCTGGCTCACCTGCTGGTGCACCAGATGTGCCTGGTGCGCCCACCTAGGGTGTGACACTTGGTCCTTATATTGGCCTCCTATCCTTCATCAAACCTTGAGAACTCACACCCCCTTAAAGAGCATTTGAGATTTTATAGGTTTGCTGCCAGTAGCAATTAAAATGTCTGAAATGGGGACACTTTTTTCAAATGGTCACAAAATCTTCTCCACTTCAAGTTTTTAACTGAATTTTTTTGTGCATGCCAACAAAAACACAAGGATCACCTCTACCAAATTTGGGAACAAAACTCTTTCTAAAAAGAGTTTAAAAAATCCTGAACCACAAAAAGTTTTGAAAATCGTGAAAAATAGAAAACGGGTCGTCTTCCCACGAAACTTCACATGAAGGCTTAGAGGAAAATTGTATGAATTTACAAGCCATAAAAATGGCATTGGCACGGCAGAAATATGAAGATGTGCTTGAGCCCACCTACCACCTGTTCGATCCCCGGCTTGCGCATCCTACCTCTCTGGTTGGCTAAGCGCCCGCACGCTCGTTTCGTGGGTTGACTTAGGCATACGGAGTTCATCCCCAGTCTAAGCATACAGAGTTCATTCCCAGTCTAAGATCGAACCGGGTCGAGGGTTACGGCAGCAGTATCGATAGCATGCAGAGGGGACAAGGCAATCCTCGGCTTGCGGATTCTGCCTCTCCGATCGGCTGAGCGCCCGTACGCTCGTTTCATGGGTTGGCTTAGGCATAGGGAGTTCATTCCATGTCTAAGCCCCAACTGGACCGAGGGTTGTGGCAGTGGGATCGACAGCATGTAGAGGGGGACCGGGCCAATCCCCGACTTGCGCATTATGCCTCTTCGATCGACTCAGCACCCGCACGCTCATTTCATGGGTTGACTTAGGCATACAGAGTTCATTCCCAGTCTAAGATCGAACCAGACCGAGGGTTGCGACAGCAAGATCGATAGCACGTAAGGGGGATCGGGCCGATCCCCGGCTTGCACATTCTGCCTCTCCGATCGGCTGAGCACCTGCACGCTCGTTTCGTGGGTTGGCTTAGGCATACGGAGTTCATTCCATGTCTAAGCATACGGAGTTCATTCCCATTCTAAGATTGGACCGGACCGAGGGTTCCGGTAGCAGGACCAGCAGTAGGATTGGCAGCACGCAGGGGGGACCGGGCTGATCCCCGGCTTGTGCATTTTGCCTCTCCGGTCGATTGAGCGCCCGCACGCTCGTTTCGTGGGTTGGCTTAGGCATATGAAGTTCATTCCATATCTAAGCGCCAGCCGGATCAAAGGTTGTGGCAGCAGGACCGGCAGCGAGATCGGCAGCACGCAAAGGGGGATCGGGCTAATCCTCAGTTTGTGCATTATGCCTCTCCGACTAGCTTTTCTGATCGGTTGAGCGCCCGGACGCTCGTTTTGTGGGTTGAATTAGGCATACGAAGTTCATCTCCAATCTAAGCATATGGAGTTCATTCCCAGTCTAAGATCGGATCAGACTGAAGGTTGCGACAGTAGGATCGGCAGCATGCAGGGGGGACTGGGTCGATCCTCGGCATGCGCATTTTACCTCTTCGGTCGACTGAGCACCCTACACACCTGTTTTATGGGTTGGCTTAGGCATAGGGAGTTCATTCCATGTCTAAGCCCCAACCAGACCGAGGGTTGTGGTAGTGAGATCTACAACACGCAGGGGGGACCGGGTCGATCCTCGGCTTGCGCATTTTGCCTCTTTGGTCGGTTGAGCGCTCGCATGCCCATTTCATGGGTTGGCTTAGGCATAGGGAGTTCATTCCATGTCTAAGCCCCAGTCAGATCGAGGGTTGTGGTAGTGGGATCGGCAGCATGTAGAAGAGGATCAGGCCGATCCCCGGCTTGCGTATTATGCCTCTTCAGTCGGCTCAGCGCCCGCACACTCGTTTCGTGGGTTGACTTATGCATACGGAGTTCATTCCTAGTCTAAGATCAGATCGGACCGAGGGTTGTGACAGTCGGATCGACAGCACACAAGGGGGATCGAGCCGATCCCCGACTTGCGCATTCTGCCTCTCCGACCGGCTAAGCGCCCGCACACTCATTTCGTAGGTTGGCTTAGGCATATGGAGTTCATTCCATGTCTAAGCCCCAGTTGGACCGAGGGTTGTGGCAGCGGGACTGGCAGCACGTAGAGAGGGACTGGGCCGATCCCTGGCTTACGCATTATGCCTCTTCGGTCCGCTCAGCACCCGCACGCTCGTTTCATGGGTTGACTTAGGCATACGGAGTTTATCCCCAGTCTAAGCATACGGAGTTCATTCCCAGTCTAAGATCGGATCGGATCGAGTGTTGCGACAGCAGAACCAGCAGCAGGATCGACAGCACGCAGGGGGGACCAGGCCGATCCCCAGCTTGTGCATTCTACCTCGCTGATCGGTTGAGCGCTCGTGTCATGCCCTAGGCGGGCACGCCAGGCACATCAGGTGCACCAGCAGGCGAGCTAGAGGTTAAGGCCCTCAAACCAGGTGTGCTGGCGGGTATCTGTGCGCAAAGCCTAGCAAACGAGTTCAGAACGCCCACCCAACTTGTAGGCCAACCTGTGAGACCAAGGCCTGGCATACAAGCTGCCCGTACCACATCCAGAAGGGCCCAAGGTGCTGGACACGCAAGGGAAGCTTCTAAAAGCAGGTAGGATCAGCTGGAGCATCCTAGCAGATTTGGTTGACCCTGAAAATCAGAAGTTAGCATCCTGATTGATAGTAATCTGTATAATGCCATGATTTTAGCCTTTATTCTAGGGATATGCCATTAAGTTGTAGCTGGAGCCTCAACTATAAATAGAGGGCTGCTCCACCCTCATTTGTACACCATCAAACACTTCTGTTTCAATGAATACAAGAGCATTTGCAGAATTCTATCTTCTTATCCTATTTCTCTTTAACTTGCGTAATCAACCCTTCCCATTGTTCTAGTGCCCGCATGCTTGTGTTTTAGGCTGACTTAGGCATAAAGGAGGAGATTCCAAGCCTAAGGCCGCAAGGTTTCTAAGTCTAAGGTCAGAGCCCGTGACAGTTGGTACCAGAGCGAGTTTGATTCTGTGTGTTTGTGTTGTACAGGTTAGATCGTGATTGAGGAGATGGCATCCCAAAGCGATGTTGCTAGCCAACAACCAGAGGCCCAGAAGCATGGATGTGGAAGAGGCGAGAAAGCTAGTTCTAGAGATATCTGGTCTACCATGGACGGTAGGCTGGCCAAGGTGGAGGTGATCGTAGGCAACATGGGGGAGAAGCTTGAGAAGGTAAAGACTCATATTGCAACGCTAGACTCCATGGGGAAGGAGATCCAAAGTGAGCTAGAAGCTGCTCTCAACAAAGGCACGGATGTGTTCACCCGAAAGAATTAGACCTTGGAGGCTGAAGTGCTGACCTTGCGCGATGGCATGGAGGCCATGCACCAGCGGATGGAGGAGCTTGCCAGTGAGCTCGTTGCTTGCAAGACTGCCATTGGGAATGGCATATTTGCTGGAGTGTCCAAGTCCAGATTGGATGTCCCCAAGCCTAAGGAGTTTAAGGGGTCTATGGCAGCCAAGGAAGTAGACAACTACCTATGGGGTATGGAGCAATACTTCCAGGCCATGGGCATGCAAGATGAGGCGATAAAGGTAAGCACCGCTGCTATGTATCTCACTGATGTAGCCTTATTGTGGTGGAGGCACAGGTGTGATGGTGTCAGGCATGGGAGTGCCAAGATTGGAACCTGGGCAGAGTTCCAAAAGGAGTTCAGAGAACAATTTTACCCAGAGTATGCCGATGATGAGGCACGGGCAAAGTTGCGCAGGCTGAGCCAGTAAAGAGACATAAGGGAGTATGTCCATAAATTCTCTGAACTGATGCTACAGATCTCAGATCTAGGCGAGAAAGATGCCTTAATTGCTTTCATGGATCGGCTGAAGCTGTGGGTGAAGCATGAGCTACAAAGGGGAGGAGTTCATGACTTGGCTAAAGCCATGACTACTGCCGAGGCCTTGATAGAGTTCAAGCCTCTGAACAAGTTCGAGTCTACCAAGCCCAAGGGTAAGGGCAGGGATGATAGGGACCGAAAGAAGCAATCCAAGGGGAAGGACCATGACCGAGAGTCCAAGGATGGAGACTGAGACCGTTCAACCAAGGATGGCGAGAGGAAGCCACCAGTAGGCAAGTGGAAAGCAAAAAGGGACTGAGAGCCACTAGCATGCTACCTATGTAGAGGGAGCCACATAGCACGCAATTGCCCACAGAAGGGCAAACTGGCTGCTGTAGACAAGGAGTCTGACGAGGAGCCAGAGTCAGGGGCAGTAAAGCTTGGGTCGTTAGTGCTCAATGCAGTCCAAAGTAAGGGGAGCTGCAAGCCAAAGGGCTTGATGTTTGCGGATCTAATGGTTGTGGGTCAGAAGGTGAGCGCACTGGTGGACACAAGTGCCTCACATCTTTTTATTTCAGGTGATGGAGCCCAAAAGCTTGGACTAAAGGTGCAGAAAGGGACTAGTACCATCAAAACGGTGAACTCCAAGGAGGTTCCAGCCATTGGAGTAGCACGGGGAGTGGAGTTACAGCTTGGAGACTAGAAAGGCAAGGAAACCATAGAGGTGATACCCCTTGATGACTATGAGTTTGTGATTGGGTTGGATTTCCTTGTTCGGATTAATGCCCTTTTTGTGCCTTTTGCCAATTGTGTTTGCATCTTGGATGCATGGTGCCAATGCCTAGTGCCATTGAGGAGAGGGTCTGGAGTTGGGTCAGGGTGGTGTCAGCCATCCAATTTGCCAAGGCGATAAGCAGACAAGAAGACACCTTCTTGGCAGCCCTGAAATATGATGAGCCAAGGGAGAAGGAGATCGAGTCACCCTTGGAGGTGCTAAAGGTGCTGAAGACCTTTAGTGATGTGATGCCCGCAAAGCTGCCTAGCAAGCTACCACCTAAGAGGGAGGTGGACCACAAGATCGAGCTAGTGTCTGAGGCCAAGCCACCAGCTAGAACCCTTACCGAATGTCTCCACCAGAGTTGGAGGAGTTGAGGAAGCAGCTCAAAGAGTTAGTTAATGCTGGCTTCATCAGGCCATCGAAAGTGCCCTATGGTGCACCGGTTCTATTCCAGCGCAAGCATGATGGGTTGTTGCAACTGTGCATAGACTACCGGGCTTTGAACAAGCTGACCATCAAGAACAAGTACCCCATCCCACTCATTGCGAACTTGTTCGATCAACTTGGGAGCACAAGGTGGTTCACCAAGCTGGATTCGAGGTTAGGCTACTATCAAGTCAAGATCGCAGAGGGAGATGAGCCAAAGACAGCATGTGTCACTCGGTATGGTTCATATGAGTTCTTGGTGATGCCTTTCAAACTCACGAACGCTCCAGCAACATTTTGCACCCTTATGAACAAGGTACTTCAGTCGTTCCTTGATCAATTTATTATGGATTATTTGGATGACATTATGATCCACAGCCAAACTTTGGGAGAGCATGTAGACCACTTGAGACAGGTGTTCGAGGTGTTACGGGAGCACAAGCTGTTTGTCAAGAGGGAGAAGTGCTCATTCACCCAGTAGGAGATCCTGTTCCTAGGCCACATAGTGGGAGGTGGTAGGATATGCATGGATGAAGGCAAGATGCACGCCACCCTGGAGTGGCAACCGCCAGCCAAGGTCACTGAGTTGAGATCATTCCTTGGGCTGGTTAACTACTACAAGTGCTTCATCAAAGGTCACTCAGCAATAGCCACGCCATTAACTGACTTGCTTAAGAAAGGGAGAGCATGGGAGTGGAGCGCAGGGTGCCAGGAAGCCTTTGATAGGTTAAAGCGGGCTGTGACCGAGGAGACAATCTTGGCCTTACCAGACCATGCCAAGCCATATGAGGTATATACGGATGCATCAGACTTTGCCATAGGGGGCGCGTTGATGCAGGAGGGACGTCCAGTCACGTTCGAGAGCAAGAAGCTAAATGAGACTGAACGCAAGTACATGATCCGAGAGAAGGAGATGACTGCAGTGGTACACTGCTTGCGCACTTGGTTCCATTACCTATTAGGGTCGAGGTTCGTGGTGAGGACAGACAATGTGGTGACCAGCTACTTCCAGACGCAGAAGAAGCTGTCCCCCAAGCAGGCGAGATGGTAAGATTTTCTTACAGAATTTGATTTTCAGATGGAGTACAAGCCAGGACGGGTGAACCTAGTGGTAGACGCCTTGAGCAGAAAGGCTAACCCTACTGCCATTAGCCAACCAGAGGGGTCATTGGTGCCGCGCATCAAGAAGGGACTTGTGCATGATCCTACAGCCAAGGCTTTGATGGAGTACGCCCAGCAAGGTAAGACTAGGCGATTTTGGTTGCAGGATGGGTTGCTGTACACCAGGGGCAGTAGACTGTTTGTGCCGCAGTACGAGAAGCTCCGCAAGGAAGTTTTGCAAGAATGCCATGATTCAAGGTGGGCTAGACACCCCGGAGTGAGCTGCACCCTGACGCTGATCGAGGACCGATACTACTGGCCGCACATGAGGGACGATGTGGAGGCCTATGTGAAGACTTGTCTTGTGTGCTAATAGGACAAGGTGGAGCTCAAGAAACCAGGGGGTCTCTTAGAGCCATTGCCAGTGCCAGAGCGACCATGGGAGAGTGTTTCTCTAGACTTTATAGTCAGTCTACCCAAAGCAGAAGGGTTTGGAAGCATCATGGTAGTGGTGGACAGGTTTTCCAAGTATGGAATCTCCATTCCAGCAACCAAGGAGTGCCCAACCGAGGAGGCAGCTCGATTGTTCCTGAAGAACATGGTTAAGTACTGGGGAGTGTCGAGGACCATTGTTAGTGATCGAGACGGGCATTTCACGGGCAGGTTCTTGACTGAGTTGTTTAAGCTGTTGGGGTCAGACTTGAACTTTTCCACCAGCATGCATCCGTAGATCGATGGGCAGACAGAGCGAGTAAATGGACTATTGGAGATCTACCTCAAGCACTATGTGAGTGCCACACAAAGGGACTGGCCAAAGCTGCTAGATGTTGCACAATTTTCCTACAACTTACAAAGGAGTGAGGTAACGAACCAGAGCCCATTTGAGGTTGTGACAGGGCAACAACCACTAACACCCGGTTCGATTGCTGTAGGTTATACAGGGTCGAATCTAGCAGCATACAAGTTTGCCAAGGCATGGTAGGAGCAAACTGACTTGGCCAGAGTTTGTCTACATAAGGCGGCCAAGAGGTCGAAGAAGTGGGCAGACCATAATAGGCGGGACGTGCAGTTCCAGGTTGGAGACTTGGTGTTGGTGAAGCTGCATCCCATTGTGCACCATAGGGGGCTGCACAAAGGCCTAGTCCGGAGGTATAAGGGACCTTTCCGAGTAGTCAAGAGGTTAGGCAAGGTTGCCTACAAGCTGGATATGCCACCTAAATCGAGGGTACACCTAGTGTTCCATGTGAGCATGCTCAAGCCGATAAGGGAGATCCAGGATGGGCAGAGTCAAAGCGTGCACCATTGGGAGCAAAGGCCTCATATGAGAAGGAGGTCCATAGCATCATAGCTGACCAAGACGTGAGACGAAAGAATTATCAGCCAAGACAAGAGTACTTGGTGCGCTGGAAGGGACTTTCAGACAGTGAGGCGAGCTGGGAACTAGCAGATGACTTATGGCAGTCCGGGGACCAGATCAGGTAGTACCATGTAGAAGACGCAATGAGGGTGTTGCACAATCATGTGGGGGAGAATGTCATGCCCTGGGCGGGCACGCCAGGCACATCAGGCGCACCAGAAGTGAGCCAGAGGTTAAGGCCCACAGACCAGGCGTGCTGGCAGGTATCTGTGTGCAAAGCCTAGTAAACGAGTTCAGAACGCCCGCCCAACTTGCAGACCAGCCCGTGAGACCAAGGCCTGGCATACAAGCTGCCCGCACCACATCCAGAAGGGCCCAAGGTGCTGGACACACAAGGGAAGCTTCTGGAAATAGGCAGGATCAGCTGGAGCATCCTGGCAGATTTGGTTGACCTTGAAAATCAGGAGTTAGCATCCTAATTGATTGTAATCTGTATAATCCCATGATTTTAGCCTTTATTCTAGGGATATCCCATTAAGTTGTAGCTAGAGCCTCAATTATAAATAGAGGGCTGCTCTACCCTTATTTGTACACCATCAAACACTTATGTTTCAATGAATACAAGAGCATTTCCAAAATTCTATCTTCTTATCCTGTTTCTCTTTAACTTGCGTAATCAGCCCTTCCTGTTGTTCTAGTGCCCGCACGCTTGTGTTTTAGGCTGACTTAGGCATAAAAGAGGAGATTCCAAGCCTAAGGCTACACGGTTTCTGAGTCTAAGGTCGGAGCCAGTGACACCCGCACGCTCGTTTCGTGGGTTGGCTTAGGCATACGGAGTTCATTCCATGTCTAAGTCCTGACCGGACCGAGGGTTGTGGTAGCAGGACTGACAACAGGATCAGCAGCACGTAGAGGGGGATCGGGCTGATCCCCAGCTTACGTATTATGCCTCTTCGATCGGCTGAGTGCCCGTACGCTCGCTTCGTGGGTTGACTTAGGCACACAGAGTTCATCCCCAGTCTAAGCATACAGAGTTCATTCCCAGTCTAAGATCAGACCAGACCGAGGGTTGCGACAGCAGGATCAGCAGCACGTAGGGGGGATCGGGCTGATCCCCGGCTTTTGCATTCCACCTCTCTGACTGACTGAGCACCCGCATGCCCGTTTCATGGGTTGGCTTAGGCATAGGGAGTTCATTCCATGTCTAAGCCCCAGTCGAATTGAGGGTTGTGGCAGCAAGACCGACAGTACATAGAGGGGGATCGGGCCGATCGCCGACTTGCGCATTATCCCTCCTCGGTCGGCTTAGCACCCGTACGCTCGTTTCATGGGTTGACTTATGCATACAAAGTTCATTCCCAGTGTAAGATCAGACCGGACCAAGCATTACGGTAGCAGGATCAATATCACGTAAGGGCGATCGAGTCGATCCTCGACTTGCGCATTCTGCCTCCCCGACCGGCTGAGCGCCCGCACGCTCGTTTCATGGGTTGGCTTAGGCATACGAAGTTCATTCCATGTCTAAGCCCTGACCGAACCGAGGGTTGTGGTAGCAGGACCGATAGCAGGATCGACAGCACGTAGAGGAGGATCGGGCTGATCCCCGACTTACGCATTATGCCTCTCTAGCCGGCCTCTCCGGCTGGCTGAGCACCCACACGCTCATTTCATGGGTTGACTTAGGCATACGGAGTTCATCCCAGTCTAAGCATACAGAGTTCATTCCCAGTCTAATATCAGACCGAACTGCACGTTGTGGCAGCAGGATCGATAGGACGCAGGGGTAGATCGGGCCGATCCCTGGCTTGCGCATTCTGCCTCTCCGATCAGTTGAGCGCCCACACGCTTGTTTCATGGGTTGGCTTAGGCATACGGAGTTCATTCCATGTCTAAGCATACGGAGTTCATTCCCAGTCTAAGATTTTGAGCCACGGTGCGCATACTGAGGTTGGGCATGTGTTGGTGCTGCATTTTTTTCGCCCGGGGCACCATCGCCGGAGCATCGTTGGAGCATCACCGGAGAGCCTAACCGACGGCATTGGGGGTTCCGGTGATTGGAGGGGCCGAGGGGGTGTGCGTACATGATGTACGATGGGTGCTGGTACTTGGCCCTTATATTGGCCCCCTATCCCTCATCAAACCTCGAGAACTCACACCTCCTTAAAGAGCATTTGAGATTTTATAGGTTTGCTGCCAGTAGCCATTAAAGTGTCTGAAATGGGGATACTTTTTTCAAACAGTCACAAAATCTTCTCCACTTCGAGTTTTTAATTGAATTGTTTTATGGATGCCAACAAAAATACAGGGATCACCTCTACCAATTTTGGGGACAAACCTCTTTCTAAAAAAATTTTAAAATATCTCGAACCACAAAAAGTTTCAAAAATCGTGAAAAATAGAAAACGGGTCACCTTGCCACAAAACTTCACATGAAGGCTTAGGGGAACATTGTATGAATTTACAAGCCATAAAAATGGCATTGGCATGGCAGAAATATGAAGATGTGCTTGAACCCACCTACCACCCGTTCGATCCCCGACTTGCGCATCCTGCCTCTTTGGTCGGCTAAGCGCCCGCACGCTCGTTCCGTGGGTTGACTTAGGCATACGGAGTTCATCCCCAGTCTAAGCATACGGAGTTCATTTCCAGCCTAATATTAGACCGGACTGCACGTTGTGGTAGCAGGATCGATAGCACGCAGGGGTAGACCGGGTCGATCCCCGGCTTGCGCATTCTACCTCTCCGATCGGTTGAGCGCCCACACGCTCGTTTCGTGGGTTGGCTTAAGCATACGGAGTTCATTCCATGTCTAAGCATACGGAGTTCATTCCTAGTCTAAGAATTTGAGCCACGGTGTGCATACTGAGCTCGGGCATGTGTTGGTGCCACATTTTTTTTAGCCGGGGCACCATCGCCAGAGCATCATTGGAGCATCGTCGGAGAGCCTAACCAACGGCATTGGGGGTTCCGGTGATTGGGGGGCCGAGGGGGTGTACGTACATGATGTACGATGGGTGCTGGTACTTGGCCCTTATATTGGCCCCCTATCCCTCATCAAACCTCGAGAGCTCACACCTCCTTAAAGAGCATTTGAGATTTTATAGGTTTACTGCCAGTAGCCATTAAAGTGTCTAAAATGGGGACACTTTTTTCAAACAGTCACAAAATCTTCTCCACTTTGAGTTTTTAATTGAATTGTTTTGTGCATGCCAACAAAAATACAGGGATCACCTCTACCAAATTTGGAGACAAACCTCTTTCTAAAAAAATTTTAAATATCCCGAAAGACAAAAAGTTTCAAAAATCGTGAAAAATAGAAAACAGGTCACCTTGCCACAAAACTTCACATGAAGGCTTAGGGGAACATTGTATGAATTTACAAGCCATAAAAACGGCATTGGCATGGCAAAAATATGAAGACGTACTTGAACCTACCTACCACCCGTTCGATCCCCGACTTGCGCATCCTGCCTCTCTGGTCGGCTAAGCGCTTGCACGCTTGTTCCGTGGGTTGACTTAGGCATACGGAGTTCATCCCCAGTCTAAGCATACGGAGTTCATTCCCAGTCTAATATCAGACCAGACTGCACGTTGTGGTAGCAGGATCGACAGCACGTAGGGGTAGATCGGGCCGATCCCCGGCTTGTGCATTCTGCCTCTCCGATCGACTGAGCGCCCACACGCTCGTTTCGTGGGTTGGCTTAGGCATACGGAGTTCATTCCATGTCTAAGCATATAGAGTTCATTCCATGTCTAAGCATACAGAGTTCATTCCCAGTCTAAGATTTTGAGCCACGGTGCGCATACTGAGCTTGGGCATGTGTTGGTGCCACATTTTTTTCGCCCGAGGTACCATCGCCAGAGAGCCTAACCGACGGCATTAGAGGTTCCAGCGATTGGGGGGCCGAGGGGGTGTGCATACATGATGTACGATGGGTGCTGGTACTTGGCCCTTATATTGGTCCCCTATCCCTCATCAAACCTCGAGAACTCACACCTCCTTAAAGAGCATTTGAGATTTTATAGGTTTGCTGCTAGTAGCCATTAAAGTGTCTGAAATGGGGACACTTTTTTCAAACAGTCACAAAATCTTCTCCACTTTGAGTTTTTAATTGAATTGTTTTGTGCATGCCAACAAATATACAGGGATCACCTCTACCAATTTTGGGGACAAACCTCTTTCTAAAAAAATTTTAAAATATCCCGAACCACAAAAAGTTTCAAAAATCATGAAAAATAGAAAATGGGTCACCTTGCCACAAAACTTCACATGAAGGCTTAGGGGAATATTGTATGAATTTATGAGCCATAAAAATGGCATTGGCATGGCAGAAATATGAAGATGTGCTTGAACCCACCTACCACCCATTCGATCCTCGACTTGCGCATCCTGCCTCTCTGGTCGACTAAGCGCCCGTACGCTCGTTCCATGGGTTGACTTAGGCATACGGAGTTCATCCCCAATCTAACCATATGGAGTTCATTCCCAGTCTAAGATCGGACTGGATCGAGGGTTACGGCAGTAGGATCGATGCATGCAGGGGGACCAGGGCGATCCCTGGCTTATGCATTCTGCGTCTCCGGTTGGTAGAGCACCCGCACGCTCGTTTCGTAGGTTGGCTTAGGCATACAGAGTTCATTCAATGTCTAAGCATATAGAGTTCATTCCCAATCTAAGATCAGACAGGACCAAGGGTTACGATAACAGGACCAACTGTAGGATCTACATCACACGGGGAAGATCGGGCTGATCCCCAGCTTATGCATTCTATCTCTCCGACTGGTTGAGTGACCGCACGCTCGTTTCGTGGGTTGAATTAGGCATACGGAGTTCATCCCCAGTCTAAGCATACGGAGTTCATCCCCAGTCTAAGCTCGAACCAGACCGAGGGTTGCGACAGTAGGATCAACAACATGCAGGAAGGACCGAGCTGATCCCCGGCTTGCTCATTCTGCCTTTTCGGCCGACTGAGCACCCGCATACCCGTTTCGTGGGTTGGCTTAGGTATAGGGAGTTCATTCCATGTCTAAGCCCCAACCGGATCGAGGGTTGTGGTAGCGGGATCGACAGCACGCAGAAGGGGATCGGGCTGATCCTCAGCTTGCGTATTCTGCCTGTCCGATCGGCTAAGTGCCTGCATGCTGGTTTCGTGGGTTGGCTTAGGCATACGAAGTTCATTCCATGTCTAAGTCCCAACCGGATCGAGGGTTATGGCAACAGGACTGGCAGCATGCAGAGGGGGACCGGGTCAATCCCCGTCTTCGCATTATGCCTCTCCAGCCGACTCAACGATCGAACACTCGTTTTATGGGTTGACTTAGGCATACAGAGTTCATTCCTAGTCTAAGCACATAGAGTTCATTCCCAGCCTAAGATAGGATCAGATCGAGGGTTGCGGCAGCAGGATCGACAGCATGCAAGGGGGACCAGACCGATCCTCGGCTTGCTCATTATGCCTCTCCGGCCGGCTGAACGCCCGTGCGCCCGTTTCATGGGTTGGCTTAGGCATAGGGAGTTCAGTCCATGTCTAAGCCCCAGCCAGATAGAAAGTTATGGGAGTGGGACCAACAGCACATAGAGGGGGACCGGGCCAATCCCCAGCTTGTGTATTCTGCCTCTCCGGTCGGTTGAGCGCCCGTACGCTCGTTTCATGGGTTGGCTTAGGCATACGGAGTTCATTCCATGTCTAAGCATACGGAGTTCATTCCCAGTCTAAGATTTTGAGCCACAGCGCACATGTGCTGGTGCCACATTTTTTTTGCCCAGGGCACCATCACAGGAGCATCGCCAAAGAGCCTAACCGACGGCATTAGGGGTTCTGATGATTGTGGGGGCCAGGGGGTGTGCACACATGATGAGCGATGGGTGCCGGTACTTGGCCCTTATATTGGCCACCTATCACTCATCAAACCTCTAGAACTCACACCCCCTTAAAGAGCATTTAAGATTTTATAGGTTTGCTGCCAGTAGCCATTAAAGTGTCTGAAATGGGGACACTTTTTTCAAACAGTCATAAAATCTTCACCACTTCGAGATTTTAGCTGAATTGTTTTCTGCATGCCAACAAAAATACAGGGATCACCTCTACCAAATTTGGGGACAAACCTCTTTCTAAAAAAATTTTAAAAAATCCCGAACCGTAAAAAGTTTCAAAAATCATGAAAAATAGAAAACGGGTCGTCTTGCCACGAAACTTCACATGAAGGCTTAGGGGAACATTGCATGAATTTACAAGCCATAAAAATGGCATTGGCATGACAAAAATATGAAGATGTGCTTGAACCCACTAACCACCCGTTCGATCCCCGGCTTGCGTATCCTGCCTCTCTGGTCGGCCAAGCGCCCGACGTTCGTTTTGTGGGTTGACCTAGGCATACGGAGTTCATCCCCAATCTAAGCATACGAAGTTCATTCCCAGTCTAAGATTGGACCGGACTGAGGGTTACAGCAGCAGGATCGACAGCACGTAGCGGGGACCGAACCGATCCCTGGCCAGTGCATTCTGCCTTTCTGGCCGGCTGAGCGCCCGCACGCTCATTTTGTGGGTTGGCTTAGGCATACAGAGTTCATTCCATGTCTAAGCATACGAAGTTCATTCCTCGTCTAAGATCAGACTGGATCGATGGTTGCGGCAGCAGGACCAGCAGCAAGATCTGCATCACACAAGAGGGACCGGACCGATCCTTAGCTTACGCATTCTGCCTCTTCGACCGGCCTCTCTGGCCGGTTGAGTGGCTGCACACTCGTTTCTTGGGTTGACTTATGCATACGAAGTTCATCCCCAGTCCAAGCATACGGAGTTCATTCCCAATCTAAGATCGAACTGAATTGAGGGTTGCGACAGCAGGATCAATAGCACGCAGGGAGGACCGGGTCGATCATCGGCTTACGCATTCTGCCTCTCCAGTCGACTGAGCATCCGCACGCCCGTTTCATGGGTTCACTTAGGAATACGGAGTTCATTCCAAGTCTAAGCCCCAGTCGGACCTAGGGTTGTGGCAGCGGGACTAGCAGCATGCAGAGAGGGATCGGGTCGATCCCTGACTTTCGCATTCTAGCTCTCTGATCGACTAAGCACCCACACACTCATTTCATGCGTTGGCTTAGGCATACGGAGTTCATTCCATGTCTAAGCCCCAGCCGAACTGAGGGTTATGGCAATAGGACTGGCAGAACACAGAAGGGGACCGGGTCGATCCTCGGCTCACGCATTATGCCTCTTCGATCGACTCAGTGGCTGAACACTCGTTTCGTTGGTTGACTTAGGCATACGGAGTTCTTTCCTAGTCTAAGATCAGACTAGACCAAGGGTTGCGATAGCAGGATCGACAGCACGTAGGATAGGACTGGGTCGGTCCCCGACTTGCACATTCTACCTCTCCGATCGGCTGAGTGCCCACACACTCGTTTCGTGGGTTGGCTTAGGCATACAGAGTTCATTCCATGTCTAAGCATACGGAGTTTATTCCCAGTCTAAGATCAGACCGGACCGAGGGTTGCAGCAGCAGGACCAGAAGTAGGATCTGCAGCACGCAAGGGGTGACTAAACCGATCCTCGACTCGTGCATTCTACCTTTCCGACCGGTTGAGCACCCGTACGCTCATTTTGTGTGTTGACTTAAGCATACGGAGTTCATCCCTAGTCTAAGCATACAGAGTTCATTCCCAATCTAAGATCTAATCAGACTGAGGGTCGCGGCAACAGGATCGGTAGCACGCAGGGGGACCGGGTCGATCCCCGACTTGCATATTCTACCTCTCCGGTCGGCTGAGCGCCCGCACACCCATTTTGTGGGTTGGCTTAAGCATAGGGAGTTCATTCCATGTCTAAGCCCCAGTCGAACTGAGGGTTGTGGCAGCGGGACCGGCAGCACGCAGAGGGGGACTGGATCGATCCCCGGCTTACGCATTCTGCCTCTCCGGCTGCTGAGTGCCCGCACGCCCGTTTCGTGGGTTGGCTTAGGCATAGGGAGTTCATTCCATGTCTAAGCCCTAGCTGGACAGAGGGTTATGGCAGCGAGACCGGTAGCATGCAGAGGGGGATCGAGCCAATCCCCATCTTGCGCGTTATGCCTCTTCGGCAGGCTCAACACTCGAACGTTCATTTCATGGTTTGACGTAGGCATACGGAGTTCATTCCCAGTCGAAGATTGGACCGGACTGAGGGTTGAAGCACTTGGATCGACATCACACAGGAGGGGATTGGGCCGGTCCCTGGCTTGCGCATTCTACCTCTCCGGCCTACTGAGCACCCGCACGCTCGTTACGTGGGTTGGATTAGGCATACGAAGTACGGAGTTCATTCCTAGTCTAAGATCAGACCGGATCGAGGGTTGCGACAGTAGGACCAGCAATAGGATCGATAGCACGCAGGGCGGGATCAGGTTGATCCATAGCTTGCACATTCTGCCTCTTTGGTTGACCTCTCTGGCCGGCTGAGCACCCGCACGATCGTTACGTGGGCTGAGTTAGGCATACAAAGTTCTTCCCCAGTCTAAGCACATGGAGTTCATTCCCAATCTAAGATCTAACAGGATCGAGGGTTAAGGCAATAGGATCAGCAGCATACAAGGGGGACCGGGTCGGTCCCCGGCTTGCACTTTCTGCCTCTCCGGCTGGCTGAGTGCCCGCACACCCGTTTCGTGGGTTGGCTTAGGCCTAAGGAGTTCATTCCATGTCTAAGCCCCAGTCGGACCAAGGGTTGGGGCAACGGGACTGGCAGCACGCAGAGGGGGATCGGGTCGATCCCCGGCTTGCGCATTCTACCTCTCCGACCGGTTGAGCGCTCGCACGCTCGTTTCATGGGTTGGCTTAGGCATACAGAGTTCATTCAATGTCTAAGCATACGGAGTTCATTCCCAGTCTAAGAGTTTGAGCCATGGTGCACATGCTGGGCTCAGGCATGTGCTGGTGCTATATTTTTTTTGCCCAAGGCACCATCGTCGGAGCGTAATCGGAGCATCGTCGGAGAGCCTAACCGGTGGCATTGGGGCTTCCGACGATTGGGGGGTCTGGGGGGTGTGCGCACATGATGTGTGATGGGTGCTGGTACTTGGCCCTTATATTGGCCCCCTATCCCTCATCAAACCACGAGAACTCACACCCCCTTAAAGAGCATTTGAGATTTTATGGGTTTGCTGTCAGTAGCCATTAAAGTGTCTAAAATGGGGACACTTTTTTCAAATGGTCACAAAATCTTCTCCACTTTGGGTTTTTAGCTGAATTTTTTTGTGCATGCCAAAAAAAATCCAAGTATCACCTATACCAAATTTGGGGACAAAACTCTTTCTAAAAAAATTTTAAAAAATCTTGAACCGCAAAAAGTTTCAAAAATCGTGAAAAATAAAAAACGGGTCATCTTGCCACGAAACTTCACATGAAGGCGTAGGGGACCATTGCATGAATTTACAAGCCATAAAAATGGCATTGGCATGGCAGAAATATGAAGATGTGCTGGAACCGACCTACCACCCGTTCGATCCCCGGCTTGCGCATCCTTTCTCTCTGGTCGGCTGAGCGTCCACATGCTCATTTCATTGGTTGGCTTAGGCATACAGAGTTCATCCCTAGTCTAAGCATACAGAGTTCATTCCCAGTCTAAGATCGGATCGGACCAAGGGTTGCGACAGCAGGATCGGCTACACGCAGGGGGAACCGAATCGATCCCCGACTTGCGCATTCTACCTCTCCGGCCGGTTGAGCGCCCGTACGCCCGTTTCATGGGTTGGCTTAGGCATAGGGAGTTCATTCCATGTCTATGCCATAGCCAGACTGAGGATTGTGGTAGCGAGACCGGCAGCACGTAGAGGGGGACCAAGCCAATCCCCGGCATGTGCATTATGCCTCTTCGACCTACTCAGTGCCCGAATGCTCGTTTCATGGGTTGACTTAGGCATATGGAGTTCATTCCCAGTTTAAGATCAGACTGGACCGAGGGTTGTGACTGTAGGATAAACAGCACACAGGGGGGACCGGGTCAGTCCCCAGCTTGCGAATTCTACCTCTCCGACCGGCTGCGCGCCCATTCGTTCGTTTCATGGGTGGCTTAGGCATACGAAGTTCATTCCATGTCTAAGCATAAGGAGTTCATTCCCAGTCTAAGATCAGACCGTATCGAGGGTTGTGATAGCAGGACCAGCAGCAGGATCGATAGCACATAGGGGGGCCCGGGCTGATCCCCAACTTACGCATTCTGCCCTCTGGTCAACCTCTTCGGTCGATTGAGCACCTGTACGCTTGTTTCATGAGTTGACTTAGGCATAAGGAGTTCATCCCCAGTCTAAGCATATGGAGTTCATTCCTAGTCTAAGATCAAATTGAAATGAGGGTTGCGACAATAGGATCGGTAGCACGTAGGGGTGATCGGGCCGATCCCCGGCTTGCGCATTCTGCCTCTCCGATCGACTGAGCACCCACACGCCCGTTTTGTGGGTTAGCTTAGGCATAGGGAGTTCATTCCATGTCTAAGCCCCAGTCAGACCGAGGGTTACGGCAGCGAGTCTGACAGCACGCAGAGGAGGATCGGGCCGATCCCCAACTTGCGCATTATGCCTCTCCGACCGGCTCAACGTTCGTACGCTCGTTTCATGGGTTGACTTAGGCAAACGGAGTTCAGTCCTAGTCTAAGATCAGACCAGACTGAGGGTTGCGGCAGCAGGATTGACAGCATGCAGGCGAGACCGGGTCAATCCCCAGCTTGCGCATTCTACCTCTCCGGTCGATTGAGTGCCCGCACACTCGTTTCATGGGTTGGCTTAGGCATACCGAGTTCATTCCCTGTCTAAGCATACCGAGTTCATTCCCTGTCTAAGCATACAGAGTTCATTCCCAGTCTAAGATTAGACTGGATCGAGGGTTGAGGCAGCAGGACCAGCAGCAGGATCGACAGCACGTATGGGAGACCGATCCCCGACTTGCACATTCTGCCTCTTCGACCGGCTGAGCACCTGCACGTTCATTTCGTGGGTTGGCTTACGCATACGGAGTTCATTCCATGTCTAAGCCCCAGTCGGATCGAGGGTTGTGGTAGCAAGACCGACAGCGGGATCGGCAGCATGCAGAAGGGGACCAGGCTAATCCCTGACTTGCGCATTATGCCTCTCCGGCCGAACTCTTCGGCCGACTGAGTGCTCGCACGCTCATTTCGTGGGTTGACTTAGGCATACGGAGTTCATCTCCAGTCTAAGCATATGAAGTTCATTCCCAGTCTAAGATCAGACCGGACCAAGGGTTGCGGCAGTAGGATCGACAGCACGCAGGAGGGACCGAATCGATCCCCGGCTTGTGTATTCTACCTCTCTAGCCGACTGAGCGCCCGCACGCCCATTTCGTGGGTTGGCTTAGGCATACGAAGTTCATTCCATGTCTAACCCTAGCCGGACCGAGGGATGTGGCAGCGGGACTGACAACACACAGAGGGGGATCGGGCCGATCCCCGACTTGTGTATTATGCCTCTCCGATCGGCTCAGCACCCGAACGCTCATTTCGTGGGTTAACTTTGACAAACGGAGTTCATTCCCAGTCTAAGATTGGATCAGACCGAGGGTTACGGTAGCAGGATCGACAGCACACAGGGGGGATCGAGTCGGTCCCCGACTTGCACATTCTGCCTCTTCGGCCTGCTGAGCACCCACACGCTCATTTTGTGGGTTGGCTTAGGCATACGAAGTTCATTCCATGTCTAAGCATACGGAGTTCATTCCCAATCTAAGATCGGACCGGACCGAGGGTTGCGACCTAGGACCAGTAGCAGGATCGGTAGCACGCAAGGGGGAATCGGGTCAATCTCTGACTTATGCATTCTGCATCTTCAGCTAGCCTCTCCGGTTGGCTGAGCACCCGCACGCTCGTTTCGTGGGTTGACTTAGGCATACGGAGTTCATCCCTAGTCTAAGCATACGAAGTATATTCCTAACCTAAGATCTAATGGACCGAAGGTTGCGGCAGTAGGATTGGCAGCACGGAGGGGGGACCGGGCCGATCCCCAGCTTGCGCATTCTGCCTCTCCAGCCGGCTGAGCGCCCGCACGCCCGTTTCATGGGTTGGCTTAGGCATAGGAAGTTCATTCCATGTCTAAGCCCCATCGAACCGAGGGTTGTGGCAGCGGGAACGATAACACTCAGAGGGGGACCGGGCCGATCCTCGACTTGCGCATTATGCCTCTCTGGCCGACTCAGCGCCCGAACGCTCATTTAGTGGGTTGACTTAGGCATACGAAGTTCATTCCCAGTCTAAGATCAGATCGGACCGAGGGTTGCGGTACCAGGATCGACAGCACGCAGGAGGGACCGGGTCACTCCCTGACTTGTGCATTCTACCTCTCTGATCGGCTGAGTGCCCGCACGCTCATTTTATGGGTTGGCTTAGGCATACGGAGTTCATTCCATGTCTAAGCATACAGAGTTCATTCCCAGTCTAAGATCAGATCGGACTGAGGGTTGCGGCAGCAAGACCGACAGTAGGATCAACAGCACGCAGGGGGGGACCAGGCCAATCCCTGGCTTGCTTCGGCATGTTCGTTTCATGAGTTGACTTAGGCATACGGAGTTCATCCCCAATCTAAGCATACGAAGTTCATTCCAAGTCTAAGATCGAACTGGATCGAGGGTTGCGGCAGCAGGATCGATAGCACACCGAGTGCCCGCACCTCTAGTTCAGCGGTTGGCTTAGGCATAGGGAGTTCTTTCCATGTCTAAGCCCCAGCCGGACTGAGGGTTGTGGTAGCGAGACCGACAGCATGCAGAGGGGGATCAGGCCAATCCCCAGCTTGCGCATTCTACCTCTCCGACCTGCTGAGCGCTCGCACACTTGTTTCGTGGGTTGGCTTAGGCTTACGGAGTTTATTCCATGTCTAATCATACAGAGTTCATTCCCAGTCTAAGAGTTTGAGCCACGACAACAGGATCGACAGCATGCAGAGGGGGACCAAGCCGGTCCTTAGCTTGTGCATTTTGCCTCTCCGGTCGACTAAGCTCCCGCACGCTCGTTTCATGGGTTGGCTTAGGCATACGGAGTTCATTACATGTCTAAGCATACGGAGTTCATTCCCAATCTAAGATCAGATCAGACCGAGGGTTACGGTAGTAGGACCAGCAGTAGGATCGGTAGCACACAGGGGGGGGATCGGGTCAATCCCCAGCTTGCGCATTCTTCCTCTCCGGCTGGCTGAGCGCCTGCACGCTCGTTTCGTGGGTTGGCTTAGGTATACAGAGTTCATTCCATGTCTAAGCCCTAGCTGAACCGAGGGTTGTGGCAGCGGAACCAGTAGCATGCGGAGGGGGGTCGAACCGATCCCCGGCTTGTGCATTATGCCTCTCTGGCCAGCTCAGTGCCCGCACACTCATTTCGTGGGTTGACTTAAGCATACGAAGTTTATTCCCAGTCTAAGATCAGACCAGAGTGAGGGTTGCAGCAGCAGGATCGGCAGCACGTAGGGGGGACCGGGCCGATCCTTGGCTTGCTCATTCTGCCTCTTCAACCGGCTGAGCGCCCGTACGCTCATTTTGTGGGTTGGCTTTGGCATACGGCGTTCATTCCATGTCTAAGCATACGGAGTTCATTCCTAGTCTAAGATCAGACTGAATCGAGGGTTGCAGTAGCAGGACCAATAACAGGATCGACAGCACGCAGGGGGGATCTGGTCGATCCCCGACTTGCGCATTCTGCCTCTCCGGTCGGTTGAGCACCCGCACGCTCATTTTGTGGGTTGGCATAGGCATGCGGAGTTCATTCCATGTCTAAGCCCCAACCGGACCGAGGGTTGTGGCAGCAAGATCGACAGCAGGATCGACAGTATGAAAAGGGGGACCGGGCTAATCCCTGGCTTGCGCATTATGCGTTTTCGGTCGGCTGAGTGCCCGTACGCTCGTTTCGTGGGTTGACTTAGGCATACAGAGTTCATCCCCAGTCTAAGCATACGGATTTCATTCCCAGTCTAAGATCAGATTGGACTGAGGGTTGTGGTAGCAGGATCGACAGCACGCAGGGGGAACGGGCCGATCCCCGGCTTGCGTATTCTGCCTTTCTGATCGGCTGAATGCCCGCATGCCTGTTTCATGGGTTGGCTTAGGCATAGGGAGTTCATTCCATGTCTAAGCCCCAGCCGGAACAACGGTTGTGGTAGTGGGACCGGTAGCACGCAGAGGGGGACCGGGGCGATCCTTGGCTTGCGCATTATGCCTCTTCAGCTGGCTTAACGCCCGAACGCTCGTTTCATACGTTGACTTAGGCATACGGAGTTCATTCCCAGTCTAAGATCAGACCGGACTGAGGGTTACGGCAGCAGGATTGATAGCACGCAGGGGGGACCGGGCCGGTCCCCACATTGTGCATTCTACCTCTCCGGCCAGCTGAGCGCCCGCACGCTCATTTCTTAAGTTGGCTTAGGCATACGAAGTTCATTCCATGTCTAGGCATACGGAGTTCATTCCAGTCTAAAATCAGACCGGACCGAGGGTTGCGACAGTAGGACCAGCAGTAGGATCGATAGCACACATGGGGGACCGAGCCGATCCTTGGCTTGTGCATCTACCCTCTAGCCAGATGAGCGCCCGCATGCCCGATTCATGGGTTGGCTTAGGTGTAGGGAGTTCATTCCATGTCTAAGCCCCAACCGGACCGAGGGTTGTGGCAGTGGGATCGACAGCACACAGAGGGGGACCAGGTCGATCCCCAGCTTGCGCATTCTGCCTCTTTGGCTGGCTTAGTGCCCGAATGCTCGTTTAATGGGTTGACTTAGGCATACGGAGTTCATTCCCAGTCTAAGATCAGACCGGATCGAGGGTTGCGGTAGTAGGATTGACAGCATGCAGAGGGGACCGGGCCGGTCCTCAGCTTACGCATTCTGCCTCTTCGACCGGTTGAGCGCTCGTACGCTCATTTTATGGGTTGGCTTAGGCATAGGGAGTTCATTCCATGTCTAAGCCCCAGTCGGACCGAGGGTTGTGGCAGCGAGATCGGTAGCACACAGAGGGGGACCGGGCTGATCCCCGGCTTGCTCATTTCGTGCGTTGGCTTAGGCATACGAAGTTCATTCCATGTCTAAGCATACGGAGTTCATTCCCAATCTAAGAGTTTGAGCCACGGTGCACATGCTATGCTCGGGCATGTGCTGGTGCCATATTTTTTTTGCCCGAGGCACCATCACAGGAGCATCACCGGAGAGCCTAACCGACGGCATTGGGGGTTCCGATGATTGGGGGGGCCGGGGGGGTTTGCGCACATGATGTGCGATGGTGCTGGTACTTGGCCCTTATATTGGCCCCCTATCCCTCATCAAACCTCAAGAACTCACACCCCCTTAAAGAGCATTTGAGATTTTATAGGTTTGCTGCCAGTAGCCATTAAAGTGTTTGAAATGGGGACACTTTTTTCAAACGGTCACAAAATCTTCTCCCCTTCGAGTTTTTAGCTGAATGTTTTTGTACATGCCAACAAAAATACAAGGATCACCTCTACCAAATTTGGGGACGAAACTCTTTCTAAAAAATTTTTAAAAAATCCCGAACCGTAAAAAGTTTCAAAAATCATGCAAAATACAAAACGGGTCGTCTTGCCACGAAACTTCACATGAAGGCGTAGGGGACCATTGTATGAATTTACAAGCCATAAAAATGGCATTGGCATGATAGAAATTTGAAGATGTGCTTGAACCCACCTACCACCCATTCGATCCCCGACTTGTGCATCCTGCCTCTCTGGTCGACTGAGCGTCCGCACGCTCGTTACATGGGTTGACTTAGGCATACGGAGTTCATCCCCAGTCTAAGCATATGGAGTTCATTCCCAGTCTAAGATTGGACCAGACCAAGGGTTGCAGTAGTAGGATCGACAGCACGCAGGGGGGACTGGGCTGATCCCCAGCATGCGCATTCTGCCTCTCCGGCCGACTGAGCGCCCGCACGCCTGTTTTGTGGAGGCATAGGGAGTTCATTTCATGTCTAAGCCCCAGCAGGATCGAGGGTTGTGGCAGCGAGACTGATAGTACGTAGAGGGGGACCGGGCCAATCCCTGGCTTGCGCATTCTGCCTTATTGACCGGTTGAGAGCCTGCACGCTCGTTTCGTGGGTTGGCTTAGGCATACGGAGTTCATTCCATGTCTAAGCATACGGAGTTCACACCCAGTCTAAGAGTTTGACCCATGGTGCACATGTTGGGCTCGGGCATGTGCTGGTGCTGCATTTTTTTCGCCTGGGGCACCATTGCCGGACCATCGCCGGAGAGCCTAACCGGCGGCGTTGGGGGTTCCGGAGATTGGGGGGCCGCGGGGTGTGCGCACATCATTTGCGATGGGTGCGGGTACTTGGCCCTTATATTGGCCCCTTATCTCTCATTAAACCTTAAGAACTCACACCCCCTTAAAGAGCATTTGAGATTTTATAGGTTTGCTGCCAATAGCCATTAAAGTGTCTGAAATGGGGACACTTTTTTCAAACGGTCACAAAATCTTCTCCCCTTTGAGTTTTTAGCTGAATTTTTTTGTGCATGCCAACAAAAATACAAGGATCAGCTCTCCCAAATTTTGGGACAAAACTCTTTCTAAAAACATTTTAAAAAATCCCAAACCGTAAAAAGTTTCAAAAATCATGAAAAATAGAAAACGGGTCGTCTCACCACGAAACTTCACATGAAGGCATAGGGGACCATTGTATGAATTTACAAGCCATAAAAATGGCATTGGCATGGCAGAAATATGAAGATGTGCTTGAACCCACTTACCACCCGTTCGATCCCCGGCTTGTGCATCCTGCCTCTCTGGTCGGCGGAGCGTCCGCACGCTCGTTTCGTGGGTTGACTTAGGCATACGGAGTTCATCCCCAGTCTAAGCATACGGAGTTCATTCCCAGTCTAAGATGGAATCGGAGCGAGGGTTGCGACAGCAGGATCGACAGCACGCAGGGGGGACTGGGCCGATCCCCAGCTTGCGCATTCTGCCTCTCCGGCCGACAGAGTGCCCGTACGCCCGTTTCGTGGGTTGGCTTAGGCATAGGGACTTCATTCCATGTCTATGACCAAGCCGGATTGAGGGTTGTGGCAGCAGGACCGGCAGCACATTGAGGGGGACCGGGCCGATCCCTGACTTGTGCTTTTCGCCTCCCCGGCTGGCTGAACGCCCGCACGCTCATTTCGTGGGTTGGCTTAGGCATACGGAGTTCATTCCATGTCTAAGCATACGGAGTTCATTCCCAGTCTAAGAGTCTGAGCCACGGTGCACATGTTGGGCTCGAGCATGTGCTGGTGCTGCATTTTTTTCACCCAGGGCACCATCGTTGGAGCATCGCCGGAGAGCCTAACCGACGGCATTGGGGGTTTCGGCGATTGGGGGGCTGGGGGGTGTGCACACATGATGTGCGATGGGTGCTGGTACTTGGCCCTTATATTGGCCCCCTATCCCTCATCAAACCTTGAGAACTCACACCCCCTTAAAAAGCATTTGAGATTTTATAGGTTTGCTGCCAGTAGCCATTAAAGCGTCTGAAATGGGGACACTTTTTTCAAACGGTCACAAAATCTTCTCCACTATGAGTTTTTTGTTGAATTTTTTTGTCCATGCCAACAAAAATACAAGGATCACCTCTACCAAATTTGGGGACAAAACTCTTTCTAAAAACATTTTAAAAAATCCCAAACCGTAAAAAGTTTCAAAAATCGTGAAAAATAGTAAACGGGTCGTCTTGCCACGAAACTTCACATGAAGGCGTAGTGGACCATTGTATGAATTTACAAGCCATAATAATGGCAGTGGCATGGCAGAAATATGAAGATGTGCTTGAACCCACCTACCACCCGTTCGATCCCCGGCTTACGCATCCTGCCTCTCTGGTAGGCTGAGCGTCCGCACGCTCATTTCGTGGATTGACTTAGGCATACGGAGTTCATCCCCAGTCTAAGCACATGGAGTTCATTCCCAGTCTAAGATCTGACCGGACTGAGGGTTGCAGCAGCAGGATCGACAGCATGCATGGGGGGACCGGGCCGATCCCTGACTTGCGCATTCTACCTCTCCGACCGGCTGAGCACCTGCACGTCCGTTTCGTGGGTTGGCTTAGGCATAAGGAGTTCATTCCATGTCTAAGCATACAGAGTTCATTCCTAGTCTAATATTGGACCAGACCGAGGGTTGCGACAGTAGGACCAGCAGCAGGATTGGCAGCACGCAGGGGGGACCGGGCTGATCCCCAACTTGCGCATTCTACCTCTCCGATCGGACTGAGGGTTGCGATAGCAGGATCGATAGCATGCGGGGGGGATCGAGCCGATCCACGGCTTGCACATTCTGCCTCTTCGGCCAGCTGAGCGCCCGCACGCCCATTTTGTGGGTTGGCTTAGGCATAGGGAGTTCATTCCATGTCTAAGCCCCAGTCGGACCACAGGTTGTGGTAGCGGGACCGACAGCACGGAGAGAGGGACCAGGTTGATCCCCAGCTTGCACATTACGCCTCTCCGATCGGTTCAGTGCTCGAACGCTCATTTCGTGGGTTGACTTAGGCATACAGAGTTCTTTCCCAGTCTAAGATCAGATTGGACCGAGGGTTGCAGCAACAGGATCGACAGCATGCAGGGGGGATTGGGTCGGTCCCTGGCTTGCACATTCTGCCTCTCCAATCGGTTGAGTGCCTGCACGCTCATTTCATGGGTTGGCTTAGGCATACGGAGTTCATTCCATGTCTAAGCATACGGAGTTCATTCCCAGTCTAAGATCAGATCGGACCGAGGGTTACGACAGCAGGACCAGTAGCAGGATCGGCAGCACACAGGAGAGATCGGGCCGATCCCCGGCTTGCGCATTCTACCTCTCCGGTCAGCCTCTCCGGTCGGTTGAGCTTCTACATGCTTGTTTCGTGGGTTGACTTAGGCATACAGAGTTCATACCCAGTCTAACCATATGGAGTTCATTCCCAGTCTAAGATCTAACTGGATCGAGGGTTACGGTAGTAGGATCGGTAGCACGCAGGGGGGCTCGGGTCGATCTCCGGCTTGCACATTCTGCCTCTCCGGCCGGGTGAGCGCCCGTATGCCCTTTTCGTGGGTTGGCTTAGGCATAGGGAGTTCATTCCATGTCTAAGCCCCAGTCGGACCGAGGGTTGTGGCAGCGAGACCAACAGCAAGCAAAGGGGGACCGGGCTGATCCCTGACTTGCGCATTCTATCTCTCCAACCGGCTGAACACCCGCACGCTCGTTTCGTGGGTTGGCTTAGGCATACGAAGTTCATTCCATGTCTAAGCATACAGAGTTCATTCCCAGCCTAAGAGTTTGAGCCACGGTGCACATGCTGGGCTCGGGGATGTGCTGGTGCTGGATTTTTTTTGCTCGAGGCACCATCACCGTAGCATCGCCGGAGAGCCTAACCGGCTGCATTTGGGGTTCCAGTGATTGGGGGGCTGTAGGGGTGTGCGTACATGATGTATGATGGGTGCTAGTACTTGGCCCTTATATTGGGCCCCTATCCCTCATCAAACCTCAAGAACTCACATCCCCTTAAATAGCATTTGAGATTTTATAGGTTTGCTGCCAGTAGCCATTAAAGTGTCTGAAATGGGGACACTTTTTTCAAACTGTCACAAAATCTTCTCCACTTCGAGTTTTTAGCTGAATGTTTTTGTGCATGCCAACAAAAATACAACGATCACCTCTACTAAATTTGGTTACAAAACTCTTTCTAAAAATATTTTAAAAAATCCCAAACCGTAAAAAGTTTCAAAAATTGTGAAAAATAGAAAACGGGTCATCCTGCCATGAAACTTCACATGAAGTCGTAGGGGACCATTGTATGAATTTACAAGCCATAAAAATGGCATTGGCATGGCAGGAATATTAAGATTTTCTTTAACCCACCTACCGCCCCTTCGATCCCCGACTTATGCATTCTGTCTCTCTGGTCGGCTGAGCGTCCGTACGCTCGTTTTGTGAGTTGACTTAGGCATACGGATTTTATCCCCAGTCTAAGCATACGGAGTTCATTCCCAGTCTAACATCGAACTGGACCAAGGGTTGCATGTTCTGCCTCTCTGGCCGGTTGCGCGCCCGCACGCCCGTTTCATGGGTTAGCTTAGGCATAGGGAGTTCATTCCATGTCTAAGCCCCAATTGAACTGAGGGTTGTGGCAGCACGACTGGTAGCACGCAGAGGGGGATCGGGCCGATCCTCGGCTTATGCCTTATGCCTCTCCGATCGGGTCAACGCCCACTCGCTCGTTTAATGGGTTGACTTAGGCATACGGAGTTCATTCCTAGCAGCAGGATTGGTAGCATGCAGGGGGGGATCGGGCCGATCCCCAGCTTGCGTATTCTGCCTCTCCGGTCGACTAAGCACCCGTACGCTCATTTCATGGGTTGGCTTAGGCATACAGAGTTTATTCCGTGTCTAAGCCCCAGTTGGATGAGGGTTGTGGCAGTAGGTCTGGCAGCGAGATTGGCAGCACACAGAGGGGGATCGGGCTGATCCTCGGCTTGCACATTATACCTCTCCGACCAACCTCTCTAGCCAGTTGTGCGCCCGCACGCTCGTTTTGTGGGTTGACTTAGGCATACGAAGTTCATCCCCAATCTAAGCGTACGAAGTTCATTCCCAGTCTAAGATCGGACCGGATCGAGCGTTGCGATAGAAGGATCGACAGCACGTAGGGGGGATCGGGCTGATCCCCGGCTTGCGAATTTTGCCTCTCCGGTCAACTGAGCAACCACACGTCCGTTTCATGGGTTGGCTTAGGCATAGGGAGTTCATTCCATGTCTAAGCCCCAGTCGGACCGAGGGTTGTGGTAGCGGGGCTGGTAGCATGTAGAGGAGGACCGAGTCGATCCCCGGCTTATGCATTATGCCTTTCCGGTCGACTCAGCACCCGAATGCTGGTTTCGTGGGTTGACTTTGGCATACAGAGTTCATTCCCAATCTATGATCAGACCGAACCGAGGGTCACGGTAGCAAGATCGACAGCACGCAAGGGGGACCGGGCCGATCCTCGACCTACACATTCTGCCTCTAAGGCCGACTAAGTGCCCGCACGCTCGTTCCGTGGGTTCGCTTAGGCATACGGAGTTCATTACTTGTCTAAGCATACGGAGTTCATTCCAGTCTAAGATTGGATTGAACTGAGGGTTGAGGTAGTAGGACCAGCAGTAGGATCGACAGCACGTAGTGGGGGACCAGGTCGATCCCCGACTTATGCTTTCTGCCTCTCCGATCGACTGAGCGCCCACACACCTGTTTCATGGGTTGGCTTAGGCATGGGGAGTTCTTTCCATGTCAAAGCCCCAGCCGGACCGAGGGTTGTGGCAGTGGGACCGGTAGCACACAGAGGGGGACTGGGCCGATCCCTGGCTTGTGCATTCCTCCTCTTCGGCCAGCAGAGCGCCCGTACGCTCGTTTCGTGGGTTGGCTTAGGCATAGGAGTTCATTCCATGTCTAAGCATACAGAGTTCATTCCATGTCTAAAAGTTTGAGCCACGGAGCACATACTGGGCTCGGGCATGTGCTGGTGCCACATTTTTCTCGCATGGGGCACCATCTCCGGAGCATTGCCAGAGCATTACGGAGAGCCTATCCAGCCGTATTGGGGGTTCCGACGATTGGGGGGGCCAGGGGGTGTGCGCACATGATGTGCGATGGGTGCTGGTACTTGGCCCTTATATTGGCCCCGTATCCCTCATCAAACCTCAAGAACTCACACCCCTTTAAAGAGCATTTGAGATTTTATAGGTTTGCTGCCAATAGCCATTAAAGTGTCTGAAATTGGGACACTTTTTTCAAACGGTCACAAAATCTTCTCCACTTCAAGTTTTTAGCTGAATGTTTTTGTGCATGCCAACAAGAATACAACGATCACCTCTACCAATTTTGGGGACAAAACTCTTTCCAAAAAATTATTAAAAAATCTCGAACCGTAAAAAGTTTCAAAAATCATGAAAAATAGAAAACGGGTCTTTGCCGCGAAACTTCACATGAAGGCGTAGGGGACCATTGTATGAATTTACAAGCCATAAAAATGGCATTGGCATGGTAGAAATATTAAGATTTTCTTGAACCCACCTACCACCCATTCGATCCCCGGCTTGCGCATCCTGCCTCTCTCATCGGCTGAGCGTCCGCACGCTCGTTTCGTGGGTTGACTTAGGCATATGAATTTCATCCCCAATCTAAGCATACGGAGTTCATTCCCAGTCTAACATCGGACCGGACCAAGGGTTGCGGCAACAGGATCGGCAGCACGCAGGGGGGACCGGGTCGATCCTCGACTTGCACATTCTACCTCTCCGGCCGGCTGAACGCCCGCACGCCCGTTTCATGGGTTGGCTTAGGCATAGGGAGTTCATTCCATGTCTAAGCCCTAGCTAAATCAATGGTTGTGGCAGCGGGATTGGTAACATGTAGAGGGGGATCGGGCCGATCCCCGACTTACGCATTATGCCTCTCCGGTCGGCTCAGTGCGCACACGCTCGTTTCGTGGGTTAACTTAGGCATACGGAGTTCATTCCCAGTAGCAGGACCAGCAGCAGGATTGGTAGCACGTAGGGGGGGACCGGGCTGATCCTCGGCTTACGTATTCTGCCTCTCCGACCGACTGAGCACCTGCACGTTCATTTTGTGAGATGGCTTAGGCATACAGAGTTCATTCCATGTCTAAGCCCTAGCTGGATCGAGGGTTGTGGTAGCAAGACCAGCAGCGGGATCGGTAGCACGCAGAGGGGGATTGGGCTGATCCCCAGCTTGCACATTATACCTCTCTGATCGGCCTCTCTGGTCGGTTGAACGCCTACACGCTCGTTTCGTGGATTGACTTAGGCATACGAAGTTTATCCCCAGTATAAGCATACGGAGTTCATTCCCAGTCTAAGATCAGACCGGATCGAGCGTTGCAGTAGTAGGATCGACAACACGCAGAGGGGACTGGGTTGATCCCTGGCTTGCGCATTTTGCCTCTCCGACAGTTTGAGCGCCCGTACGTTCGTTTCATCGGTTGGCTTAGTCATAAGGAGTTCATTCCATGTCTAAGTCCCAGTCGGACCAAGGGTTGTGGCAGTGGGACTGACAGCATGCAGAGGGTTATGACAGCATGCAGAGGGTTATGCCTATCTGGTCGGCTCAGTGCCCGCACACTCATTTCGTGGGTTGACTTAGGCATACGGAGTTCATTCTTAGTCTAAGATCAGAACGGATCGAGGGTTGTGGTAGCAGGATCGACAGCATACAGGGGAGATCGGGTCGATCCCCGACTTGCCCATTCTGCCTCTCCGACCGATTGAGCGCTTGCACGCTCGTTTCGTGGGTTGGCTTAGGCATACGGAGTTCATTCCATGTCTAAGCATGCAGAGTTCATTCTCAGTCTAAGATCGGACCAGACTGAGGGTTGTGATAGCAAGACCAGCAGCAGGATCGGTAGCACGTAGGGAGGGATCGGGTCGATACCCGGCTTGCACATTCTGCCTCTTCGACTGGCTGAACGCCCGCATGCTCGTTTCGTGGGTTGGCTTAGGCATACGGAGTTCATTCCAAGTCTTTGGATACGGAGTTCATTCCCAGTCCAAGATCAGATCGGATCGAGGGTTGCGATCGTAGGATCGACAGTACGCATGGGGGATCGGGTTGATCCCTGGCTTGCGCACAACTGAGAGCCCACACGCCCGTTTCATGGGTTGGCTTAGGCATAGGGAATTCATTCCATGTCTAAGCCCCAGCTGGACCAAGGGTTGTGGCAACAGGACTGGCAGCGGGATCGGCAGCACGCAGAAGGGGACTGGGCTAATCCTCAGCTTACGCATTATGCCTCATCGGTTTCCCTCTCCGATCGACTGAGCGCCCGTGCGCTCGTTTCATGGGTTGACTTTGGCATACGGAGTTCATCCCCATTCTAAGCATACGGAGTTCATTCCTAGTCTAAGATCAGACCGGACCGAGGGTTGCAACAACAGGATTGGCAGCACGCAGAGGGGACCGAGCCAATCCCCAGCTTGCACTTTCTGCCTCTCTGGCCAACTGAGCGACCGCACGCCCGTTTCATAGGTTGGCTTAGGCATAGGGAGTTCATTCCATGTCTAAGCCCCAGTCGGACCGAGGGTTGCGGTAGCGGGATTGGCAGAACGCAGAGGGGGACTGGGCTGATCCTCAGTTTGCACATTATGCCTCTTCGACCGGCTCAGCACCCGCACGTTCGTTTCGTGGGTTAACTTATGCATACGGAGTTCATTCCCAGTCTAAGATCAGACCGGACAGAGGGTTGCAGTAGCACGATCGATAACACCTAGGGGGGACCGGGCCGATCCCCGGCTTGCGCATTCTGCCTCTCCAGTCGGTCGAGCGCCCGCACGCTCGTTTCGTGGGTTAGCTTAGGCGTACGGAGTTCTTTCCACGTCTAAGCATACAGAGTTCATTCCCAGTCTAAGAGTTTAAGCCACGGTGCACATGCTGGGCTCACGATTTGGGAATAAAACTCTTTCCAAAAAAATTTTAAAAAATCCCGAACCACAAAAAGTTTCAAAAATCGTGAAAAATAGAAATCGGGTTTCACATGAAGGCTTAGGGGACCATTGTATGAATTTACAAGCCATAAAAATGGCATTGGTATGGCAGAAATATGAAGATGTGATTGAACCCACCTACCACCCGTTCGATCCCCGGCTTGCGCATCCTACCTCTATGGTCGGCTGAGCACCCGCCCGCACGCTCATTTCATGGGTTGACTTAGGCATATGGAGTTCATCCCCAGTCTAAGCATACGGGGTTCATTCCCAATCTAAGATCGAACTGGACTGAGGGTTATGGTAGCAAGATCGGTAGCATGCAGGGGGATCGGGTCGATCCCCAGCTTGCGCATTGTGCCTCTCCAACCGGCTGAGTGCCCGTACACCCATTTCATGGGTTGGCTTAGGCATAGGGAGTTCATTCCATGTCTAAGCCCCAGTCGGACCGAGGGTTGAGGTAGTGGGACCGATAGCACGCAGTGGGGGACCAGGCCGATCCCTGGCTTGTGCATTATGCCTCTCCGGCCAGCTTAGCGCACGCACGCTCGTTTCATGGGTTGACTTAGGCATACGGAGTTCATTCCCAGTCTAAGATCGAACCAGACCGAGGGTTGTGACAATAGGATCGATAGCACATAGGGGGGATCAGGTCGATCCCCGGCTTGCACATTCTGCCTCTCTGGCCGGCTAAGCACCCACACGCTCGTTTCATGGGTTGGCTTGGGCATACGGAGTTCATTTCATGTCTAAGCATACGGAGTTCATTTCCAGTCTAAGATCAATCCAGACCGAGGGTTGTGATAGCAGGACCAGCACCAGGATCGACAGCACGTAGGGGGGATCGGGTCGATCCCCAGTTTACTCATTCTGCCTCTCTGGCCGACTGAGCGCCTGCACGCTCGTTTCATGAGTTAACTTAGGCATACAGAGTTCATCCCTAGTCTAAGCATACGGAGTTCATTCCGAGTCTAAGATCAGACCGGACCGAGGGTTGTGACAGCAAGATCGACAGCACGCAAAGGGGGCCGGGGCGATCCTCGGCTTGCGTATTCTGCATCTTCGGTCAGCTGAGCGTCCGCACGCTCGTTTCGTGGGTTGGCTTAGGCATAGGAAGTTCATTCCATGTCTAAGCCATAGCCAGACCGAGGGTTGTGGTAGCGGGACCGACAGCACGCAGGAGGGGACCGGGCCGATCCCTGGCTTACGCATTATGCCTCTTCGATCGGCTCAGTGCCCGCACGCTCATTTCATGGGTTGACTTATGCATACGGAGTTCATTCCCAGTCTAAGATCAGATCGGACCGAGGGTTGTGGTAGCAGGATCGACAGCACGCAGGGGGAACCAGGCTGATCCCTGGCTTGCGCATTATACCTCTCCAGCTGGCTGAGCACCCGCATGCTTGTTTCGTGGGTTGGCTTAGGCATACGGAGTTCATTCCATGTCTAAGCATATAGAGTTCATTCCCAGTCTAAGATTTTGAGCCACGATGCACATGCTGGGCTCGGGCATATGCTAGTGCTACATTTTTCTGCCCAGGGCACCTTCGTCGGAGAGCCTAACCGACAACATTAGGGGTTTCGACGATTGGGGGGCCGGGGGGGGTGCGCACATGATGTGCGATGGGTGCTGGTACTTGGCCCTTATATTGGCCCCCTATCCCTCATCAAACCTCGAGAACTCACACCCCCTTAAAGAGCGTTTCAGATTTTATAGGTTTACTGCCAGTAGCCATTAACGTGTCTGATACGGGGGCACTTTTTTCAAACGGTCACAAAATCTTCTCACTTTGACTTTTTACCTGAATTTTTTTTTGCATGCCAACAAAAATGCAAGGATCACCTCTACCAAATTTAGGGACAAAACTCTTTCTAAAAAAAGTTTAAAAAATCCCGAACCACAAAAAGTTTTGAAAATCATGAAAAATAGAAAACGGGTCGTCTTGCCACAAAACTTTACATGAAGGCTTAGGGGACCATTGCATGAATTTACAAGCCATAAAAATATCATTGGCATGGCAAAAATATGAAGATGTGCTTGAACCCACCTACCACCCGTTCGATCCCTGGCTTGCACATCCTGACTCTCTGGTCGACTGAACACCCGAGCGCTCATTTCACGGGTTGAGTTAGGCATACGAAGTTCATCCCCGGTCTAAGCATACGGAGTTCATTCCCAATCTAAGATCAGACCAGACCGAGGTTTGCGGCAACAAGATCGTCAGCACACAGGGGGGACCGAGCCGATCCCCGACTTACGCATTCTGCCTCTCCGGCCAACTGAGCGCCCGCACGCCCATTTCGTGGGTCGGCTTAGGCATAGGGAGTTCATTCCATGTCTAAGCCCAGTCGAACTGAGGGTTGGGGCAGCGGGACCGACAGCACGCAGAAGGGGATCGGGCCGATCCCCGGCTTGTGCATTATGCCTCTCCGACCGGCTCAGCACCTGCATGCTCGTTTCATGGGTTGACTTAGGCATACGGAGTTCATTCATAGTCTAAGATCGGACCGGACCGAGGGTTGCTACAACAGGATCGATAGCACGTAGGGGGGATCGGGTCGATCCCCAGCTTGCGTATTCTGCCTCTCCGGTCTGCTGAGTGCCCGCAAGCTCGTTTCATGGGTTGGCTTAGGCATACAGAGTTCATTCCATGTCTAAGCATATGAGTTCATTCCCAGTCTAAGATCAGACCAGACCGAGGGTTGCGGTAGCAGGACCAGCAGCAGGATCGGCAGCACGCAAGGGGGGGCCAGGCCGATTCTCGACTTGCATTCTGCCTCTCCGATCGACTGAGCGCCCGCACGCTCGTTTCGTGGGTTGGCTTAGGCATACAGAGTTCATTCCATGCCTAAGCCCCAGCCAGACTGAGGGTTGTGGTAGCTGGATCGACAGCACGCAAAGAGGGATCGGGCTAGTCCCCGACTTGTGCATTATGCCTCTCCGGACGGTTGAGCGCCCGCACGCTTGTTTTGTGGGCTGACTTAGGCATACGGAGTTCATTCCCAATCTAATATCGGATTGGACAGAGGGTTGCGACAGCAGGATCGATAGCACGTAGGGGGGACCGGGCCGATCCCCGGCTTGATCATTCTGCCTCTCCAGCCAGCTCAGTGCCTGCACGCTCGTTTCATGGGTTGGCTTAGGCATAGGGAGTTCATTCCATGTCTAAGCCCTAGCCGAACCAAGGGTTGTGGCAGTGGGACCGGCAGCACGCAGAGGGAGATCAGGCTGATCCCCGGCTTGCGCATTATGCCTCTTCGATCGGCTCAGCTCTCGCACGCTCGTTTCATGGGTTGACTTATGCATACGGAGTTCATTCCTACTTTAAGATTAGATTGAACCGGGGGTTGTGGTAGTAGGATAGACAACACGTAGGGGGGATCAGGCCGATCCTCAGCTTGCGCATTCTGCCTCTCCGGTCGGTTGAGCGTCCGCACGTTCATTTCGTGGGTTGGCATAGGCATACGGAGTTCATTCCATGTCTAAGCATACAGAGTTCATTTCCCATCTAAGATTTTGAGCCACGGTGCAAATGCTGGGCTTGGGCATGTGCTGGTGCCGCATTTTTTTTGCCCGAGGCACCATCATCGGAGCATCGTCGGAGAGCCTAACCTACGGCATTGGGTGTTCCTACGATTTAGGGGTCGGGGGGGTGTGCGCACATGATGTGCGATGGGTGCTGGTACTTGGCCTTATATTATCCCCCTATCCCTCATCAAACCTAGAGAATTCACACCCCCTTAAAGAGCATTTGAGATTTTATAGGTTTGCTGTCAGTAGCCATTAAAGTGTCTGAAATGGGGACACTTCTTTCAAACGGTCACAAAATCTTCTCACTCTGACTTTTTACCTGAATTTTTTTATGCATGCCAACAAAACTACAAGGATCATCTCTACCGAATTTGGGGACAAAACTCTTTCTAAAAAAATTTTAAAAAATACCGAACCGCAAAAAGTTTCGAAAATCATGAAAAATAGAAAACGGGTCGTCTTGCCACGAAACTTCAAATGAAGGCTTAGGGGACCATTGCATGAATTTACAAGCCATAAAAATGGCATTGGCATGGCAGAAATATGAAGATGTGCTTGAACCCACCTACCACCCGTTCGATCCCTGGCTTGTGCATCCTGCCTCTCTGGTCGGCTGAGCGCCCGCGCGCTCATTTCACGGGTTGACTTAGTCATACAGAGTTCATCCCTGATCTAAGCATACGAAGTTCATTCCCAGTCTAAGATCAGACCAGATCGAGATTTGCGACAGCAAGATCGATAGCACGCAGAGGGGACCGAGTCGATCCCTGGCTTACGCATTTTGCCTCTCCGGCCAGTCGAGCACCCATACGCCCATTTCATGGGTCGACTTAGGCATAGGGAGTTCATTCCATGTCTAAGCCCCAGTCGGATCGAGCGTTATGGCAGCGGGACCGACAGCACGCAGAGGGGGATTGGGCCGATCCTCGACTTGCGCATTATGCCTCTCCGGCCGGCTCAGCGCTCGCACGCTCATTTTGTGGGTTGACTTAGGCATACGGAGTTCATTCATAGTCTAAGATCAGACCGAACCGAGGGTTGCTGCAACAGGATCGATAGCACGTAGGGGGATCGGGTCGATCCCTAGCTTGTGCATTCTGCCTCTCCGACCGGTTGAGCGCCCGTACGCTCGTTTCATGGGTTGCCTTGGCATACGGAGTTCATTCCATGTCTAGGCATATGGAGTTCATTCCCAGTCTAAGATCGAACCAGAACAAGGGTTGCGGTAGCAGAACCAGCAGCAGGATCGGCAGCATGCAAGGGGGGACCAGGCCGATCCCCGCCTTGCGCATTCTGCCTCTCCAGTCGGCTGAGCACCAGCACGCTCATTTCATGGGTTGGCTTAGGCATACGGAGTTCATTCCATGTCTAAGCCCTAGCCGAACTGAGGGTTGTGGCAGCAGGATCGGCAGCAAGATCAGCAGCACGCAGAGAGGGATCGGGCTAGTCCCCGACTTGCGCATTATGCCTCTCTGGTCGGCTGAGCGCCCACACGCTCGTTTTATGGGTTGACTTAGGCATACGGAGTTCATCCCCAGTCTAACCGTATGGAGTTCATTCCCAATCTAAGATCAGATTGGACTGAGGTTTGCGACAGTAGGATCGGCAGCACACAGGGGGGACCGGGCCGATCCCCGGCTTGTGCATTCTGCCTTTTTGGCCGGTTGAGCGCCCGCATGCCCGTTTCGTGGGTTGGCTTAGGCATAGGGAGTTCATTCCATGTCTAAGCCCCAGCCAAACTGAGGGTTGTGGCATCGGGACCAGCAGCACGAAGAGGGGGATCGGGTCGATCCCTGACTTGTGCATTATGCCTCTTCGGCCGGCTCAGCTCCCGCACGCTCGTTTTGTGGGTTGACTTATGCATACGGAGTTCATTCCTAGTCTAAGATCAGACCGGACCGAGGGTTGTTGCAGCAAGATCGACAAATCGTAGGGGGGATCGAGCCGATCCTCGACTTGCGCATTCTGCCTCTCCGATCAGCTGAGCGCCCGTACGCTCGTTTCGTGGGTTGGCAGAGGCATATAGAGTTCATTCCATGTCTAAGCATGCAGAGTTCATTCCCAGTCTAAGATTTTGAGCCACGGTGCACATGTTGGGCTCGAGCATGTGCTGGTGCCACATGTTTTTCACCCGAGGCACCATCGTTGGAGAGCCTAACCGGCAGCATTAGGTGTTCCGACGATTGGGGGGCCGGGGAGGGTGTGCGCTCATGATGTCCGATGGGTGCTGGTACTTGGCCTTATATTGTCTCTCTATCCCTCATCAAACCTCAAGAACTCACACCCCCTTAAAGAGCATTTGAGATTTTATAGGTTTGCTGCCAGTAGCCATTAAAGTGTCTGAAATGGGGACACTTTTTTCAAATGATCACAAAATCTTCTACACTTCATGTTTTTAGCTGAATATTTTTTTGCATGCCATCAAAAATAAAAGGCTCACCTCTAACAAATTTGGGGGCAGAACTCTTCCTAAAAAAATTTAAAAAAATCCCAAACCGCAAAAAGTTTCCAGAATCATGAAAAATAGAAAACGGGTCGTCTTGCCATGAAACTTCACATGAAGGCTTAGGGGACAATTGTATGAATTTACAAGCCATAAAAATGGCATTAGCATGGCAGAAATATGAAGATGTGCTTAAACCCTCCTACCACCTGTTCGATCCCCCTGCCTCTCTGGTCGGCTGAGCGCCCGCATGCTCGTTTCATGGGTTGACTTAGGCATACGGAGTTCATCCCCAGTCTAAGCATACAGAGTTCATTCATCATCAAAGATCGAACTGGACCGAGAGTTGCGGCAGCAGGATCGGCAACACGCAGGGGGGATCGGGCCGATCCCTGGCTTGCGCATTCTGCCTCTCTGGCTGGCTGAGCGCCCGCACGCCCGTTTCATGGGTTGGTTTAGGCATAGGGAGTTTATTCCATGTCTAAGCCCCAGCCGAACCGAAGGTTGTGGCAGCGGGACCGACAGTACGCAGAAGGGGATCGGGTCGATCCCCAACTTTCGCATTAGGCCTCTTCGGTCGGCTTAGCACCCGCACGCTCGTTTCGTGGGTTGACTTATGCATACGGAGTTCATTCCCAGTCTAAGATTAGACTAGACCGAGGGTTGCGGTAGTAGGATCGACAGCACGTAGGGGGGGACCGGGTCGATCCCCAGCTTGCGTATTCTTCCTTTTCGGTCGGCTGAGCGCCCGCACACTCATTTCGTGGGTTGGCTTAGGCATATGGAGTTCATTCCATGTCTAAGCATACGGAGTTCATTCCCAGTCTAAGATTTTGGGCCACGGTGCACATGCTAGGCTCGGGCATGTGCTGGTGCCGCATTTTTTTCACCCGGGGTGCCATCGTCGAGCATCACCGGAGAGCCTAACCGATGGCATTGGTTGTTCCGACGATTGGGGGGCTGGAGGGGTTGTGCGCACATGATGTGCGATGGGTGCTGGTAGTTGGCCCTTATATTGGCCCCCTATCCCTCATCAAACCTCGAGAACTCACACCCCCTTAAAGAGCATTTGAGATTTTATAGGTTTGCTGCCAGTAGCCATTAAAGTGTCTGAAATGGGGACACTTTTTTCAAACGATCACAAAATCTTCTCCACTTCGAGTTTTTAGCTGAATTTATTTGAACATGCCAAGAAAAATGCAAGGATCACCTCTACCAAATTTGGGGACAAAACTCTTTCTAGAAAAATTTTAAAAAATCTCGAACCCCAAAAAGTTTCAGAAATCATGAAAAATAGAAAACAGGTCGTCTTGCCACGAAACTTCACACGAAGGCTTAGGGGACCATTGTATGAATTTACAAGCCATAAAAATGGCATTGGCATGGCAGAAATATGAAGATGTGCTTCAATCCACCTAGCATCCGTTCGATCCTCGGCTTGCGCATCCTGCCTCTCTGGTCGGCTGAGCGCCCGCACGCTCGTTTCGTGGGTTGACTTAGGCATACGGAGTTCATCCCCAGTCTAGGCATATGGAGTTCATTCCCAGTCTAAGATCAGACCGGACCGAGGGTTGCGACAGCAGGATCGACAACACACAGGGGGGACCGGGTCGATCTTTAGCTTGCACATTCTGCCTCTCCGATCGGCTGAGCGCCTGCACGCCCGTTTCATGGGTTGGCTTAGGCATAGGGAGTTTTCATGTCTAAGCCCAAGTTGGACCGAGGGTTGTGGTAGCAGGACCGGTAACACGCAGAGGGGGATCAGGTCGATCCCTGGCTTGCGCATTATACCTCTCCGACCGGCTCAGTGCCCACACGCTCGTTTTATGGGTTGGCTTAGGCATACGGAGTTCATTCCCAATTAAGATCAGATCAGACCAAGGGTTGCGGCAGCGAGATCAACAGTACGCACGGGGGGATCGGGCCAGTCCCCGACTTGCGCATTCTGCCTCTCCGACTGGCTGAGCGCCCGCACGCTCGTTTCATGGGTTGGCTTAGGCATACAGAGTTCATTCCATGTCTAAGCATATGGAGTTCATTCCCAGACTAAGATCGGATCAGACCGAGGGTTACGACAGCAGGACCAGCAGCAGGATCGGCAGCACACAGAGGGACCGGGCTGATCCCCGTCTTGTGCATTCTGTCACTACAGTCGGCTGAGGCCTACTGAGCGCCCGCACGCTTGTTCATGGGTTTGCTTAGGCATACAAAGTTCATTCTATGTCTAAGCCCCAGCCAGACCGAAGGTTGTGGCAGTAAGACCGATAGCGGGATCGGCAGCATGCAGAGGGAGACCGGGCTGATCCCTAACTTGCGTATATGTCTCTCCGATCGGTTGAGCTCCCGTACGCTCGTTTCGTGGGTTGACTTAGGCATACGGAGTTCATCCCCAGTCTAAGCGTACAGAGTTCATTCCCAGTCTATGATCGGACTGGACCGAGGGTTGCGGTAGTAGGATCGGTAGCACGCAAGGTGGATCAAGCCGATCCTCAGCTTGCACATTCTGCCTCTCCGGCGGACTGAGCACCCACACGCCCGTTTCATGGGTTGGCTTAGGCATAGGGAGTTCATTCCATGTCTAAGCCCCAGCCAGCCCGAGGGTTATGGCAGCGGGACCGACAGCACGTAGAGAGAGATCGGGTCAAACCTCGACTTGCGCATTCTACCTCTCCGACCTACTGAGTGCCCGTACACTCATTTTGTGGGTTGGCTTAGGCATACGGAGTTCATTCCATGTCTAAGCATACGGAGTTCATTCCCAGTTTAAGATCAGACCAGACCGAGGGTTACGGTAGTAGGACCAACAGCAAGATTGATAGCACGTAGAAGGGATCAAGCCGATCCTTGACTTATGCATTCTGCCTCTCCAGCCAGCTGAGCGCCCGCACGCTCGTTTCATGGGTTGACTTAGGCATACGGAGTTCATCCCCAGTCTAAGCATATGGAGTTCATTCCCAGTCTAAGATTGAATCGGACGAAGGGTTGCGGCAGCAGGTTCGGCAGCACGCAGGGGGACCAGGTCAATCCCTGGCTTGCACATTTTGCCTCTCTGTCCGACTGAGCGCCCGCACGCCCATTTCATGGGTTGGCTTAGGCATAGGGAATTCATTCCATGTGTAAGCCACGGTCGGATCGAGGGTTGTGGCAGTGGCATCGGCAGCACGCAGAGGGGGACCAGGCTGATCCTCGGCTTGTGCATTCTGGCTCTTCAGTCGACTGAGCGCCCGCACGCTCGTTTCGTGGGTTGGCTTAGGCATACGGAGTTCATTCCATGTCTAAGCATATGGAGTTCATTCCCAATCTAAAAGTTTGAGCCACAATGCACATGCTGGGCTCGGGCATGTGCTGGTGCAGCATTTTTTTCGCTCAGGGCACCATCGTCCGAGCATCATTGGAGAGCCTAACCGACGACATTGGGGTTCCGGTGATTGGGGGGGCCAGGGGGGTGTGCGCACATGATGTGTGATGGGTGCTGGTACTTGGCCCTCATATTGGCCCGCTATCCCTCATCAAACCTTGAGAACTCACACCCCCTGAAAGAGCATTTGAGATTTTATAGGTTTGCTACCAGTAGCCATTAAAGTGTCTGAAATGGGGACACTTTTTTCAAACAGTCACAAAATCTTCTCCACTTCAAGTTTTTAGCTAAATTTTTTTGTGCATGCCAAAAAAAATACAATGATCGCCTCTACCAAATTTGGGGACAAAACTCTTTCCAAAAAAATTTTAAAAAATCCCGAACTGTAAAAGGTTTGAAAAATCATGAAAAATAGAAAACAGGTCATCTTGCCACGAAACTTCACATGAAGGCTTAGGGGACCATTGTATGAATTTACAAGCCATAAAAATGGCATGGGCATGGTAGAAATATGAAGATGTGCTTGAACCCACCTACCACCCGTTTGATACCGGGCTTGTGCATCCTACCTCTCTAGTCAGCTGAGCATCTGCACGCTCGTTTCGTGGGTTGACTTAGGCATACGGAGTTCATCCCCAGTCTAAGCATATGAAGTTCATTCCCAGTCTAAAATTGAACCGAAATGAGGGTTGCGACAGCAGGATCGACAGCACAAAGGGGGGACCGGGCCGTTCCTCGGCTTGCTCATTCTACCTCTCCAATCGGTTGAGCGCCCGCACGTCTATTTCATGGGATGGCCTAGGCATAGGGAGTTCATTCCATGTCTAAGCCCCAGCCCGACCGAGGGTTGTGGCAGTGGGACCGGCAGCACGCAGAGGGGGCCGAGTCGATCCCCGACTTACGTATTATGCCTCTCCAGCCAGCTCAGCGTCTGCATGCTCGTTTCATGGGTTGACTTAGGCATACAAAGTTCATTCCTAGTCTAAGATGATCGGACCGAGGGCTGCGGTAGCAAGATCGACAGCACGTAAGGGGGACCGGGTCGGTCCCCGACTTTCGTATTCTACCTCTCCGACCTGCTGAGCGCCCGTACGTTCGTTCCATGGGTTGGCTTAGGCATACAGAGTTCATTCCATGTCTAAGCATACGGAGTTCATTCCAATCTAAGATCGGACCAGACCGAAGGTTGCGGCAACAGGATTGGTAGCACACAAGGGGGGACTGGGTCGACCCCTGACTTGTGCATTATGCCTCTTCGGTCAGCCTTTCCGATCGACTGAGTGCCCGCACGCTTGTTTTGTGGGTTGACTTAGGCATACGAAGTTCATCCCCAGTCTAAGCATATGGAGTTCATTCCTAGTCTAAGATCAAACCGAACTGAAGGTTGCGATAGCAGGATCGGCAGCACGCCGGGGGGATCGAGCCTATCCCCGACTTGCACATTCTACCTCTCCTACCGGCTGAGCACCCGCACGCCCATTTCGTGGGTTGGCTTAGGCATAGGGAGTTCATTCCATGTCTAAGCCCCAGCCGAACCGAGGGTTGTGGTAGCAGGACCGATAGCACATAGAGGGGGATCGGGCCGATCCCCAGCTTGCGCATTATGCCTCTCCGGTCGGCTCAGTGCCCGAACGCTCGTTTTGTGGGTTGACTTAGGCATACGGAGTTCATTCCCAGTGTAAGATCGAACCAAACCGAGGGTTGCGATGGTAGGATCGATAGCATGTAGGGGGGACCGGGTCGGTCCCTGACTTGCGCATTCTGCCTCTCTGGTCGGCTGAGCGCCTGCACGCTCGTTTCATGGGTTGGCTTAGGCATACGGAGTTCATTCCATGTCTAGGCATACGGGGTTCATTCCCAGTCTAAGATCACACCGAACTGACGGTTGCGGTAGTAGGACCAGCAGTAGGATGGTAGCACGTAAGGGGTGACTGGGCTGATCCCCGGCTTGCGCATTCTGCCTCTTCGTCTGGCCTCTCCGACCGATTGAGCGCCCGAACGCTCATTTCATGGGTTGACTTAGGCATACGGAGTTCATTCCCAATCTAAGCATACGGAGTTCATTCCCAGTCTAAGATTTTGAGCCACAGTACACATGCTGGGCTCGGGCATGTGCTGGTGCCGCATTTCTTTCACCCAGGGCACCATCGTCGAAGCATTGTCGGAGCATCATCGGAGAGCCTAACCGGCGACATTCGGGGTTCCAGCGATTTGGGGGCCGGAAGGGTGTGCGCACATGATGTGCGTCGGTGCTGGTACTTGGCCCCTATATTGGCCCCCTATCCCTCATCAAACCTCGAGAACTCACACCCCCTTAAAGAGCATTTGAGATTTTATAGGTTCGCTGCCAGTAGCCATTAAAGTGTCTGAAATGAGAACACTTTTTTCAAATGGGGAACAAAATCTTCGAGTTTTTACCTGAATTTTTTTATGCATGCCAACAAAAATAAAAAGATCACCTCTACCAAATTTGGGGACAAAACTCTTTCTAAAAAAATTTTAATAAATCTTGAACCAGTAAAAAGTTTCAAACATCGTGAAAAATAAAAAACGGGTCGTCTTACCCTGAAACTTCACATGAAGGCTTAGGGGACCATTATATGAATTTAGAAGCCATAAAAATGGCATTGGCATGGCAGAAATATGAAGATGTGCTTGAACCCACCTACCACTCGTTCGATAATCGGCTTGCGCATCTTGCCTCTCTGGTCGGTTGAGCGTCCGCACGCTCGTTTCATGGATTGACTTAGGCATACGGAGTTCATCCCCAGTCTAAGCATACGAAGTTCATTCTCAATCTAAGATCATACCGGATCGAGGATTACAACAGCAGGATCGGCAGCATGCATGAGGGACCAAGTCGATCCCCGACTTACACATTCTGCCTCTTCGGCTGGCTGAGTGCCCGCACGCCTGTTTCATGGGTTGGCTTAGGCATAGGGAGTTCATTCCATGTCGAAGCCCCAGCCAGACCGAGGGTTGTGGTAGTGGGACTGGTAGCACGTAGAGGGGGATCGAGCCAATCCTCGACTTACGATTATGCCTCTTCGGCTAGCTCAGCACCTGCACGCTCGTTTCGTGGGTTGACTTAGGCATACGGAGTTCATTACCAGTCTAAGATCAGACTGAACCAAGGGTTGCAGTAGCAAGATCGACAGCACGCAAGGGGGACCCGGCCGATCTCGGTTTGTGCATTCTGGCTCTCCGATCGGCGGAGCGCCTGCAAGCTCGTTTCATGGGTGGGCTTAGGCATACGGAGTTCATTCCATGTCAAAGCATACGGAGTTCATTCCCAATCTAAGATCAGACCAGACCAAGGGTTGCAATAGCAAGACGAGCAACAGGATCGACAGCACGTAAGAGGGGATCGGGCTAATCCCCAGCTTGCGCATTCTACCTCTCCGGTTGGTTGAGCACCCGCATGCTCGTTTCGTGGGTTGGCTTAGGCATACGAAGTTCATTCCATGTCTAAGGCCCAGTCGGACCGAAGGTTGTGGTAGCAGGACTGGCAGCGGGTTCGACAGCATGCAAAGGGGGACGGGGTTGATCCCTGGCTTGCGCATTATGCCTCTCCGGCCGGCTGAGTGCCCGCACGCTCATTTCATGGGTTGACTTAAGCATACGGAGTTAATCCCCAATCTAAGCATACGGAGTTCATTCCCAGTCTAAGATTGGATCAGACCGGGGGATGCGGCAGTAGGATCGACAGCACGTACGGGGGATCGAGTCGATCCCTGGCTTGCGTATTCTGACTCTTCGACTGACAGAGCGCTCGCATGCCCGTTTCATGGATTGGCTTATGCATAGGGAGTTCATTCCAGGTCTAAGCCCCAGCCGGACCGAGGGTTGTGGCAGCAGGACCAGCAGCATGCAGAGAAGGATCGGGCTGATCCCCAGCTTGCGCATTATGCGTCTCCAGCCGGCTCAGTGCCCGAATGTTCATTTCATGGGTTGAATTAGGCATACGGCATTCATTCCCAGTCTAAGATCAGACCGGACCAAGGGTTGTGGTAGCAGGATCGATAGCACGCAGGGGGGATCGGGCCATCCCCAGCTTGCGCATTCTACCTTTCTTGCCGGCTAAGCGCCCGCACGCTCGTTTCATGGGTTGGCTTAGGCATACGGAGTTCATTCCATGTCTAAGCATACGAAGTTCATTGCCAATCTAAGATCAGACCAGACCGAGGGTTGCGATAGTAAGACGAGCAGCAGGATCGATAGCACGCAGGGGGGACCGGGCCAATCCCCAGCTTGCGCATTGTACCTTTCTGGCTGGCTGAGCGCCCGCATGCTCATTTCGTGGGTTGGCTTAGGCATACGGAGTTCATTCCATGTCTAAGCCCCAGCCGGACCGAGGGTTATGGTAGCAGGACTGGCAGCAGGTTTGACAGCACCCAAAGGGGGATGGGGCTGATCCCTGGCTTGCGCATTATGCGTCTCCGACCGGCTGAGCGCCCACATGCTCATTTCATGGGTTGACTTTGGCATACGGAGTTAATCCCCAGTCTAAGCATACGGAGTTTGTTCCCAGTCTAAGATTGGATCAGACCGAGGGATGCGACAGCAGGATCGGCAACACGCAGGGCGGACCGAGTCGATCCCCGACTTGCGCATTCTGCCTCTCAGACTGACAGAGCACTCGCACGCCCGTTTCATGGGTTGGCTTATGCATAGAGAGTTCATTCCATGTCTATGCCCTAACCAAACTGAGGGTTATGGCAGCGGGACTAGCAGCACGCAGAGGGGCACCGGGCTGATCCTCTACTTTCGCATTATGCCTCTCTAGCCGGCTCAGTGCCCGAACACTCGTTTCATGGGTTGAATTAGGCATACAAAGTTCATTCCCAATCTAAGATCAGACAGGACCGAGGGTTACGGTAGTAGGATCGACAGCACGCAGGGGGGATCGGGCCGATCCCCAGCTTGCGTATTCTAGCTCTCCGGCCGACTGAACGTCCGCACGTTCGTTCCATGGGTTGGCTTAGGCTACGGAGTTCATTCCATGTCTAAGCATATGGAGTTCATTCCCAGTCTAAGATCGGATCGGACCGAGGGTTGCGGTAGCAGGACCAGCAGCAGGATCGGCAGAACGTAAGGGGGGATCGGGTCGATCCCCATTTACGCATTCTACCTCTCTGACCGGCCTCTCCGATGGGCTGAGCGCCCGTATGCTCGTTTCATGGGTTAACTTAGGGATACGGAGTTCATCCCCAGTCTAAGCATACGGAGTTCATTCCCAATCTAAGATCGGAATGGACCGAGGGTTACGGCAACAGGATCGACAGCACATAGGGAGGACCGGGCTGATCCCTGGCTTGCGCATTCTACCTCTTCGGCCAGCTAAGCGCCCGCGCGCCCATTTCGTGGGTTGGCTTAGGCATAGGGAGTTCATTCCATGTCTAAGTCCCAGCCGGACCGAGGGTTGTCGCAGCGAGACCGACAGCATAGAGAGGGGGATAGGGCCGATCCCCAGCTTGCACATTCTGTATCTTCGATCGGCTGAGTGCCCACACTCTCGTTTCATGGGTTGGCTTAGGCATACGGAGTTCATTCCATGTCTAAGATCAGACCAGACTGAGGTTTGCAGTAGCAAGATCAGCAGCAGGATCGATAGCACGTAGGGGGGACCAGGTTGATCCCTGGCTTGAGCATTCTACCTCTCCGGCCGACTGAGCGCCCGTACACTCGTTTCGTGGGTTGGCTTAGGCATACGGAGTTCATTCCATGTCTAAGCCCCAGCCGGACCGAGGGTTATGGCAGCAGTACCGATAGTGGGATCGACAGTACGTAGAGAGGGACCGGGTTGATCCTCGACTTGCGCATTATGCTTCTCCGACCGGCCTCTCCAATCGACTGAGTGCCCGTACCCTCATTTCATGGGTTGACTTAGGCATACGGAGTTCATCCCCAGTCTAAGCCTAAGGAGTTCATTCCCAGTCAAATATCAGACCGGACCGAGGGTTGTGACAGCAGGATCGACAGCACGCAGGGGGGACCAAACCGATCCCCGACTTGCGCATTATGCCTCTCTAGCCGGCTGAGCGCCTGTACGCTTGTTTCGTGGGTTGGCTTAGGCATACGGAGTTCATTCCATGTCTAAGCATACGAAGTTCATTCCCATTCTAAGATTTTAAGCCACGGTGCACATGCTGGAATCGGGCATGTGCTGGTGTCGCATTTTTTTCACCCAGGGCACCATCGTTGGAGCATCGTCGGATAGCCTAACCGGCGGCATTGGGGGTTCTGGTTATTGGGGGGCCGGGGGGATGTGCGCACATGATGTGCGATGGGTGCTGGTACTTGGCCCTTATATTGGCCCCCTATCCCTCATCAGACCTCGAAAACTCATACCCCCTTAAAGAGCATTTGAGATTTTATAGGTTTGCTGCCAGTAGCCATTAAAGTGTCTGAAATTGGGACACTTTTTTCAAATGATCACAAAATCTTCTCCACTTCGAGTTTTTAGCTAAAGTTTTTTTTGCATGCCAACAAAAATACAAGGATCACCTTTACCAAATTTGGGGAGAAAACTCTTTCGAAAAAAATTTTAAAAAATCCCAAACCGCAAAAAGTTTCAAAATTTGTGAAAAATAGAAAACGGGTCGTCTTGCCACGAAACTTCACATGAAGGCTTAGGGGACCATTGTATGAATTTATACACCATAAAAATGGCATTGGCATGGCAAAAATATGAAGATGTGCTTGGACCCACCTACCACTCGTTCGATCCCCGGTGTCATGAGCCACCCTTGTATAGGGCCATGACCGGGACTTAGGTTGCCATGAGCCACCCATGTATAGGGCCATGGCCGGGTAGATCCCTTGTGCTAGGAAAAGTGTCCCCATTTCAAACATTGTAACGGTTACTGGTAGCATAGCTTTAAAAGTTCTAAGGCTCTTTAGGGGGGGTGAACCGACAGCGTAGTGTTGGGCTGTCTCACCGGGTGCTATGCGAGCTTAGGCCACCCACCAAGGGCTGACCCCTGGCCCTGGTGATGGTGGGAGGTCCATATGTATGATTCTCGTTTATAATATAATTCACCCCGATTGAATGCTCGATTGTTGCCTCGATGTGTTTCTTTCTTTCTCGATGTGAATGTGCCTTGTTGTGTGTATGCTTGAGATTGACCTCGATATATTGTGCCTTATTGTGAATCTTTGAGACTAACCATGGTTTATGGTTATTTGTTCAGATCTCGATCTATTGAAGGCTAACTTGGGAGGAAGCGTCCATTCAAGTGCCACACGGGCTAGTGCTTGTTGAGAGAAAAGCTTAGTCTGTGAAACGTGGTATCAGAGCACGGTTGAAAAGTGCTAGAGAAATGGATGAGATGGCCACAAGTGGTGGATCGGATCATCAGTAGAGAATTGAAGAACTCGAGGCTGCGGTGGCTGCAATGAAAACTCATATGGTGATAAAAGACCGAGTGAGGGAGATCGAGACAACCCAGTGGGAGTTGTCTGATACTCTCCACAATGTGAACGAAGAGGCTAGAGATGCCTTGAACATTCTCCAAAAGGAGTTTGAGGAGCTCAGGGCCCAGGTGAGCATATTACAAATGGCTATGGCCAGATTGGGTTCGAGCTCGATGGACAGGGGACAAAGGCCCAAGGTGCCAGAGGAAGGGATGCTAAGGAATTGAGAATTTCTTATTTGACATGGAACAATACTTCCGAGCTGTACACACAAGTTCAGAGGAAGACAAGGTGACAATGGCATCGATGTACCTCGCAGGGGATGCCAAGTTGTGGTGGCGCTCCAAGTTTGTCGATGACGAGTGCCTGATTAAGACTTGGACAGATCTGAAGCGAGAACTAAAAAACCAGTTTTTTCTAGAGAATGTGGAGTATATGGCTCGAAGGAGACTTCGAGAGTTGGTGCAAACCGAAATGGTGCGAGAGTTGTAAGGAACTTTTCTACCCTGATGCTGGATATTTGGGACATGTCTGAAAAGGACAAGATGTTCTATTTTCTTGAGGGCCTCAAGCCGTGGGCGAGGACAGAGCTACAAAGGCAGAAAGTGCAAGATGTGGCCACGGCCATGGCTGCAGCGGAACATCTTCATGATTACAATGATGGCTCCTTAAAACGAAAAAATCCTCCATCAACTGGCAGTAGCTTTAACCTTGGGAGTGGGGGAAAGATAACTAGGTTGGACCGACCCTTCAGTGGGGGATCAGACAGGAGGTCCTTTGGGCGAGATAGCGCCCAGCCCAAGACAAACAACGCAGGGATTTTCAAGCCTAGGCAACCGTTAGCTTGCTTTCTTTGCAAGGGGCGGCATCGAGTGGCTGAATGCCCACACCGAGGAGCCCTTAATGCCTTAAGGACCTCATCCCAAGAGTCTGCAAAAGCACCAAAGAGCATTGAAGAAGCTGAAGAAGAGCCAGCCAGGATGGGCTTAATAAGGTTCTTCAGTGCCCTCCGCACCCAATTGAACACTATAAAGAAAGAGCAAAGTAGAGGCTTAATGTACATGAACTTGACGATCAATGGGAAAGCCACCAAGGGCATGGTGGATATGGATGCAACTGACACTTTCATCACATCGGAAGAAGCAAAAAGGTGTAGTCTTCATATTAGTAAAGACTGTGGGCGAATGAAGGCGGTCAATTCGCCAGCCTTTGCGATTAGTGGAAGCTCGAAAAGTGTGACAACCCAAATAGGGCCATAGGAAGGGAAGGTAGACTTCACAGTCTCCCCTATGGATGACTTTGATGTCATTCTCGGATTGGACTTCATGACGTTGGCTCAGGTGATCCCTATCCCCGCTGCTAGCTGCTTGTTGTTCTTAGGAGAACACCCATGTGTGGTGCCAGCCAATATCTTGCCAAAGAGTGGAAAGAAAATGATTTCGGCTTTGCAATTCAAGAAAGGGGTAAAGAGAGGGGAACCCTCTTTTGTGGCCATGTCGATCTACAAAGAAGGGTTGGAAGTAGAACCAATACCCGATGGCATGAAAAAAGTGTTGGAAGAATTCAGAGAGGTGATGCCAGAGATGTTGCCCAAGGTTCTACCCCCTCGACGAGTAGTGGACCACGAAATTGAGCTCCTCCTAGGAGCAAAACCCTCTGCTAGGGCTCCTTATCGCATGGCCCCGCTAGAGTTGGTCGAGCTGAGAAAACAGTTAGATGAGCTTCTACAAGCCGAGTTCATCCGACCATCAAAGGCTCCCTTCGGAGCGCCAGTGCTATTCCAGAAGAAGCATGATGGGAGTTTGCGCTTATGTGTTGACTACAGGGCCCTGAACAAAGTCACTGTAAGAAACAAATATCCTATCCCACTTATAGCTGACTTATTTGATCAATTGAGTCGGGCCAAGTACTTCTCCAAACTGGACCTGAGATCTGGATACCATCAGGTCAGAATCGTTGAGGGAGATGAGCCAAAGACCACTTGTGTAACACGGTATGGCGCATTTGAATTTCTTGTTATGCCCTTTGGACTAACCAATGCTCCTGCCACATTTTATACATTGATGAATCAGGTGTTCCATGACTAACTTGACAAATTTGTAGTCATTTATTTAGACGATATAATGGTGTATAGCTCCACCTTGGAAGAACATCAAGAACACCTAGGTCGGGTTTTTGAAAGGCTGCAGGACCACCGGTTATATGTGAAAAGGGAGAAATGCACGTTTGCTCAGACCCAAATCCACTTCCTTGGTCACATTGTCGAACGTGGCCACATTCGAATGGACATGGAAAAGGTTAGGGCCATTAAGAAGTGGACTACACCAAAGAATGTTAGTGAACTCCACTCATTTTTGGGACTAGCCAACTATTATAGAAGGTTTGTGGAAGGGTACTCTCATAAGACCACGGCCCTCACAGAGTTATTGAAGAAGGAGCATAAATGGTGTTGGACCAATGAGTGCCAAGAGGCCTTTGAGAGATTGAAAGATGCTATTATGAAAGATCCCATCTTAGCTCTCCCCGATATTGAAAAGCCTTCTGAAGTTCAGACGGATGCATCAGATTTTGCTATTGGAGGTGTGCTTTTACAACAACATCACCCGATAGCATTTGAAAGTAGGAAGCTAAGCGAAGCGGAGAGGAAATATACGGCTCAAGAAAAAGAGCTCCTGGCGGTGGTTCATTGCTTGAGGGCTTGGCGACATTACTTGTTGGGTTCACACTTTGTCATGAAGACGGACAACGCAGCCGTTAGCCACTTTCTCACCCAACCAAGGCTTACGGCGAAACAAGCTAGGTGGCAGGAATTTTTAGCGGAGTTTGACTTTCACCTTGAGCATACTACTGGAAAGACCAATCAAGTGGCGGATGCATTGAGCAGGCAACCAGAGTTGGCGACCCTCAAAAGAATGGCCCCAATGGCACCTAGTAGAGCCACTACGGACATTCATAAGTTGATTGGAGATCATCTAGGGAAGGACCCGTAAGCCTATGCCATCTTAAAACTAGTGGAAGAAGGGAAATCCAAATACTTCTGGTAAGAAAATGGTGTCTTGTGGACCAAGGGGCCTCGAGTGTTTGTGCCGAGAGTAGGAGGGCTGAGACAGATGGCAATGAGGGAATGCCATGACACCCCATGGGTGGGACACCCAGGCTGGCAACGCACTTTAGCGTTACTGAAACAAGGATATTATTGGCCCCACATGCGACAAGAAGTGATGGACTACACGAAGACTTGCCTCATTTGCCAATAAGACAAAGTCAAAAAGAGGAAACCTGCGGGCATGCTGAAACCATTACCGGTACCCACCAAACCGTAGGAAAGCATCTCCCTCGATTTCATTTCGAGCCTACCTAAGGTTGGGGATCTTGGAACTATCTTGGTGGTAATTGATCGATTCTCCAAGTATGCCACATTCATCCCCGCTCACAAGTATTGTACAGCAAAAGACACAGCTCGATTATTGTTCAAACATGTGGTCAAATATTGGGGCCTCCCTCAAAACATCGTCATTGATAGAGATCCGAGATTCACGGTGTCCTTTTGGAGGGAACTTTTCAAGATTTTGGGGTCCCAACTCAACATCTCTTCGAGCTACCATCCTCAGACTGATGGCCAAACAGAATGTTTCATTGGATTGTTGGAGGAATATTTGAGGCACTTTGTCCAAGCCAACCAAAAGGACTGGCCTTCATTGTTGGAGGTTGCTCAACTCTGCTTCAATTCCAACAAGAGCTCTTCCACTAACAAGAGCCCATTTGAGGTGGTCACTGGATAACTACCAAGGCTACCCCACACTTCCTTGGAACAATATGGAGGAAAGAATCTGAGAGCTTTCAACTTCAGCAAGGAGTGGAAACAAAACATAGAGATTGCACAAGCTTACTTGGAGAAGGCATCAAAACGGATGAAGAAATGGGTAGACAAGAATCACAGAGCTCAGCAATTCCAAGTTGGTGATTTGGTTCTAGTCTGACTAGTTCCAGAACAAACTAGGTTCTTAAGAAAGAGAGATCCTAGACTGGTGTGCAAATATGAAGGTCCAGTAAGGGTCATTTCCAAGGTGGGGAACGCTTCTTACAAAATCGACCCACCGAAGTGGATGAAGGTGCACCCAGTATTTCATGTAAGCAACCTGAAGCCTTTCTATGCAGATCCTACAGATATTAGCCGAAAGGAGCCAACTAAAGCTGCCATCACCATGAAGCCACCCTCAGAACGTTGAGTCGAAGAGATCTTAGCCGACAGGGAGACCAAGATATCTCGAAGACTAGTTCGGGAATACTTAGTGAAGTGAGAGGGCTTAGGACTAGAAGAAACCAGCTAGGAGAGAGAACACGATCTAGAGATTTCAAAGGAAGATTGAAGAATTTCAAGTCAGCAAGTCGACAAGGACGTCGATAGAATAGGTGGGGGAGGATGTCATGAGCCACCCTTGTATAGGGCCATGACCGGGACTTAGGTTGCCATGAGCCACCCATGTATAGGGCCATGGCTGGGTAGATCCCTTGTGCTAGGAAAAGTGTCCCCATTTCAAACATTGTAACGGTTACTGGTAGCATAGCTCTAAAAGTTCTAAGGCTCTTTAGGGGGGGTGAGCCGGCAGCGTAGTGTTGGGCTGTCTCACCGGGTGCTATGCTAGCTTAGGCCACCCACCAAGGGCTGCCCCCCTGGCCCTGGTGATGGTGGGAGGTCCTAATGTATGATTCCCATTTATAATATAATTCACCCCGATTTAATGCTCGATTGTTGCCTCGATGTGTTTCTTTCTTTCTCGATGTGAATGTGCCTTGTTGTGTGTATGCTTGAGATTGACCTCGATATATTGTGCCTTATTGTGAATGCTTGAGACTAACCATGGTTTGTGGTTATTTGTTCAGATCTTGATCTATTGAAGGCTGACTTAGGTGGAAGCGTCCATTCAAGTGCCACACGGGCTAATGCTTGTTGAGAGAAAAGCTTAGTCCGTGAAACCCGGCTTACGCATCTTGCCTCTCTGGTCGACTAAGTGCCCACATACTCGTTTCATGGGTTGACTTAGGCATATGGAGTTCATCCCTAGTCTAAGCATACGAAGTTCATTCCTAGTCTAAGATCGGACTGGACCGAGGGTTGTGGCATCAGGATCGGTAGCATGCAGAGGGGACTGAGCCGATCCTCGGCTTGCACATTCTGCCTCTTCGACCGGCTGAGCACGCACACGCCTATTTCGTGGGTTGGCTTAGGCATAGCGAGTTCATTCCACGTCTGAGCCCCAGCTAGACCGACGGTTGTGGCAGCGAGATCGATAGCACGCAGAGGGGGATCGAGTCGATCCTTGGCTTACGTATTATGCCTCTCCGGTCGGCTCAATGCCCGCACATTTGTTTCGTGGGTTGACTTAGGCATACGGAGTTCATTCCCGATCAGCTATGATGTTGTGGACCTCTTTCTCATATGAGGCCCTTGCTCTCAATGGCGCACACTTTGACTCTGGCCGTCCTGGATCTCCCTCATCCTTATGGAACGGCTTGAGCATGCTCACATGGAACATCGGGTGTACCCTCAACTTGGGTGGCATATCCAGCTTGCAGACAACCTTGACTACCCTCTTGAATATTCGAAAAGGCCCCTCATACCTTCAGACTAGGCCTTTGTGCAGCCCCGTATGGTGCACAATGGGATGCAGCTTCACCAACACCAAGTCTCCAACCTGGAACTGCACGTCCCGCCTATTCTGGTCTGCCCACTTCTTCGACCTCTTGGTCACCTTGTGTAGACCAACTCTGGCCAAGTCAGTTTGCTCCTGCCATGCCTTGGCAAACTTGTATGCTACTAGATTCGACCCTGTATAACCTGCAACAATCGAACCGGGTGTTAGTGGTTTTTGCCCTGTCACAACCTCAAATGGGCTCTGGTTCGTTGCCTCACTCCTTTGCAAGTTGTAGGAAAACTATGCAATATCTAGTAGCTTTGGCCAGTCCCTTTATGTGGCACTCACATAGTGCCTGAAGTAGACCTCCAATAGTCCATTCACTCATTCTGTCTGCCCATCGATCTGTGAATGCAAGCTAGTGGAAAAGTTCAAGTCTGACCCTAACAGCTTGAACAACTCAATCCAGAACCTACCCGTGAAATACCCATCCCGATCACTAACAATGGTCCTCAGCACTCCCCAGTACTTAACCATGTTCTTCAGGAACAATCAAGCTGCCTCTTCGGCTGGGCACTCCTTGGTTGCTGGAATGAAGATTCCATACTTGGAAAACCTGTCCACCACTACCATGATGCTTCCAAACCCTTCTGCTTTGGGTAAACCAACTATAAAGTCCAGAGAAACAATCTCCCATGGTCACTCTGGCACTGGCAATGGCTCCAAGAGATCGCTTGGTTTCTTGAGCTCTACCTTGTCCTGTTGGCACACAAGACAAGTCTTCACATAGGCCTCCACATCGTCCCTCATGTGCGGCCAGTAGTACCGATCTTCGATCAACGCCAAGGTACGGCTCACTCCGGGGTGTCCAGCCCACCTTGAATCATGGCATTCTTGGAAAACTTCTTTGCAGAGCTTCCCGTGCTACGGCACAAATAGTCTACTACCCCTGGTGTACAGCAAGCCATCCTGCAACCAAAACTGCCTAGTCTTACCTTGCTGGGCGTACTCCATCAAAGCCTTGGCTGTAAGATCATACGCAAGTCCCTTCTTGATGTGCGACACCAGTGACCCCTCTGGTTGGCTAATGGCAGCAAGGTTAGCCTTCCTACTCAAGGCGTCTGCCACTAGGTTCACCTGCCCCGACTTGTACTCCATTTGGAAATCAAATTCTGTAAGAAAATCTTACCATCTCGCCTGCTTGAGGGATAGCTTCTTCTGCGTTTGGAAGTAGCTGGTCGCCACATTGTCCGTCCTAACCATGAACCTCGACCCCAACAGGTAATGGCACCAAGTGTGCAAGCAGTGCACCACTGCAGTCATCTCTTTCTCTTGGACCGTGTACTTGCGCTTAGTCTCGTTCAGCTTCCTACTCTCGAACGCGACTGGACGTCCCTCTTGCATCAACACGCCCCCTATGGCAAAGTCTGATGCATCCGTATACACCTCATACGGCTTGGCATGGTCTGGCAAGGCCAAGACTAGCTCCTCGATCACAGCCCGCTTCAACCTGTCAAAGGCTTCCTGGCACCCTGCGCTCCATTCCTATACTTTCCCTTTCTTTAGCAAGTCAGTCAATGGCGTGGCTATTGCTGAGTGACCTTTGATGAAGTGACTGTAGTAGTTGACCAGCCCAAGGAACGATCTCAACTCAGTGACCTTGGCTGGCGGTTGCCACTGCAGGATGGCGTGTATCTTGCCTTCATCCATGCGTATCTTGCCACCTCCCACTATGTGGCCAAGGAACGGGATCTCCTGCTGGGCGAATGAGCATTTCTCCCTCTTGACAAACAGCTTGTGTGCCTGTAACACCTCAAACACTTGTCTCTAATGGTCTACATGCTTTTCCAAAGTCTGGCTGTAGATCACAATGTCATCCAAATAAACCACTACAAATCAATCAAAGAATGACTGAAGTACCTTGTTCATAAGGGTGCAGAATGTTGCTGGGGCGTCGTGAGTCCGAAAGGCATCACCAAGAACTCATATGAACCATACCGAGTGACACATGCTGTCTTTGGCTCATCTCCCTCCGTGATCCTGACTTGATAGTAGCCTGACCTCAAATCCAGCTTGGTGAACCACCTTGCGCTCCCAAGTTGATCGAACAAGTCCGCAATGAGTTGAATGGGGTACTTGTTCTTGATGGGCAGCTTGTTCAAATCTCGACAGTCTATGCACAGTTGCAACGACCCATCATGCTTGCGTTGAAATAGAATCGATGCACCATAGGGTGCCTTCGATGGCCCGATGAAGCCAGCATCATCTAACTCTTTGAGCTACTTCCTCAACTCCTCCAACTCTGGTGGAGACATTCGATAAGGGGCTCTACTGGTGGCTTGGCCTCAGACACCAGCTCGATCTTGTGGTCCACCTCCCTCTCAGGTGGTAGCTTGCTAGGTAGCTTTGCGGACATCACATCACTAAACGTCTTCAGCACCTTTAGCACCTCCAAGGGTGACTCGATCTCTTTCTCCCTTGGCTCATCATATTTTAGGGCTGCCAAGAAGGTGTCTTCTTGTCTGCTTACCACCTTGGCAAATTGGATGGTTGACACCACCAGCGACCCAACTCCAGACCCTCTCCTCAATGGCACTAGGCATTGGCACCGTGCATCCAAGATGCAAACACAATCGGTAAAAGGCATAAGGAGGGCATTAATCTGAACAAGGAAATCCAACCCAATCACAAACTCATAGTCGTCAAAGGGTATTACCTCAATGGTCTCCTTGCCTTTCCAGTCTCCAAGCTGAAACTCCACTCCCCGTGCTACTCCAATGGCTGGAACTTCATTGGAGTTCACCATTTTGATGGTACCGATCCCTTTCTGCACCTTTAGTCTGAGCTTCCGAGCTCTATCACCTGAAATAAAAAGATGTGAGGCACCTGTGTCCACTAGTGCGCTCACCTTCTGACCCGCAACCATCAGATCCGTAAACATCAAGCCCTTTGGCTTACAGTTCCCCTTACTCTGGACAGCATTGAGCACCAATGACCCAAGCTTTGCAGCCTCTGACTCTGGCTCCTCGTCAGACTCCTTGTCTACAGCATCCAGCTTGCCCTTCTGTGGGTAATTGCGTGCTACGTGGCTCCCTCCACATAGGTAGCATGCTAGTGGCTCTCGATCCCCCTTTGCTTTCCACTTGCCTGCTGGTGGCTTCCTCTCGCCATCTTCGGTTGAACGGTCTTGATCTCCATCCTTGGACTCCCCGATCATGATCCTTCCCTTTAGACTACTTCTTTCGATCCTTATCATCCCTGCCCTTACCCTTGGGCTTGGTAGACTCAAACTTGTTCAGAGGCTTGAACTCTATCAAGGCCTCGGCAGTAGTCATGGCTTTAGCCAAGTCATGAACTCCTCTCTTTTGTAGCTCATGCTTCACCCATGGCTTCAGCCCATCCATGAAAGCAAATAAGGCATCCTTTTCACCTAGATCTGAGATCTGTAGCATCAGTTCAGAGAATTTCTGGACATACTCCCTTATGTCCCCTTGCTAGCTCAACCTACGCAGTTTTGCCCGCGCCTCATCATCGGCATACTCTGGGTAAAATTATTCTTTGAACTCCTTTTGGAACTCTACCCAGGTTCCAATCTTAGCGCTCCCACGCCTGACATCATCACACCTATGCCTCTACCACAATAAGGTTACATCAGTGAGATACATAGTAGCGGTGCTTACCTTTATCACCTCATCTTGCATGCCCATGGCCTGGAAGTACTACTCCATACCCCAAAGGTAGTTATCTACTTCCTTGGCTACCCTAGTCCCCTTGAACTCCTTAGGCTTGGGGACATCCAATCTGGACTTGGACACTCCAGCAAACATGCCATTCCCATTGGCAGTCTTGCAAGCAACGAGCTCATTGGTAAGCTCCTCCATCCACTAGCGCATTGCCTCCATGCCATCGCCCAAGGTCAGCATTTTAGCCTCCAAGGTCTAATTCTTTTGGGTGAACACGTCCAAGCCTTTGTTGAGAGCAACTTGCAGCTCACTTTGGATCTCTTCCCTCATAGAGTCTAGTGATGCAATGTGAGTCTCTACCCCCTCAAGCTTCTCCCCCATGTGGCCCATGGTCACCTCTACCTTGGCCAACCTACCGTCCATGGTAGACCAGATATATCTAGAACTGGCTTTCCTCCCTCTTCCATGCCCATGCTCCTGGGCCTATGGTTGTTGGTTAGCAGCATCACTTTAGGATGCCATCTCCTCTAACCTGCACAACACAAACACGCAGAATCGAGCTTGCTCTGATACCAACTGTCACGAGCTCCGACCTTAGACTCAGAAACGTGCGGCCTTAGGCTTGAAATCTCCTCCTTTATGCCTAAGTCAGCCTAAAACACAAGTGTACAGGCACTAGAACAACAGGAAGGGCTGATTACCCAAGTTAAAGAGAAACAGGATAAGAAGGCAAAATTCTGGAAATGCTCTTGTATTCACTGAAACAAAAGTGTTTGAGGGTGTACAAATGAGGGATGAGCAGCCCTCTATTTATAGTTGAGGCTCCAGCTTACACTTAATGGCAATATCCCTAGAATAAAGGCTAAAATCATGGGATTATATAGATTACAATCAATTAGGATGCTAACTCCTGATTTTTAGGGTCAACCGAATCTGCCAGGATGCTACCGCTGATCCTACCTGCTTCCAGAATCTTCCCTTGCGTGTCCAGCACCTTGGGCCCTTTGGATGTGGTGTGGGCAGCTTGTATGCCAGGCCTTGGTCTCATGGGCTGGCCTGAAAGTTGGGCGGGCGTTCTAAACTTGCTTGCTAGGCTTTACGCGCAGATACCCGCCAGCACACCTGGTCTGCGGGCCTCAACCATTGGCTCGCCAGCTGGTGCGCCTGATGTGCCTGGCGTGCCCCTCCCAGGGCGTGACACTTGGACCTTATATTGGCCCTTTATACCTCATCAAACCTCGACAACTCACACCCCCTTAAAGAGCATTTGAGATTTTATAGGTTTGCTGCCAATAGCCATTAAAGTGTCTAAAATGGGACACTTTTTTCAAACGGTCACAAAATCTTCTCCACTTTGATTTTTTAGCTGAATTGTTTTGTGCATGCCAACAAAAATACAAGGATCACCTCTACCAAATTTTAGGACAAAACTCTTTCTAAAACAATTTTAAAAAATCCCGAATAGTAAAATGTTTCGAAAATAGAAAACGAGTCGTCTTGCCACAAAACTTCACATGAAGGCCTAGGGGACCATTGTATGAATTTACAAGCCATAAAAATGGCATTGGCATGGCAAAAATATGAAGATGTGCTTGAACCCACCAACCACCCGTTCGATTCCCGGCTTGTGCATCCTGCCTTTCTGGTCGACTGAGCGTCCGCACGCTCGTTTCGTGGGTTGACTTAGGCATATGGAGTTCATCCCCAGTCTAAGCATACGAAGTTCATTCCCAGTCTAAGATCGGATCGGGTCGAGGGTTGTGGCAGCAGGATCGACAGCATGCAGGGGTGACCGAGCCAATCCTCGGCTTGTGCATTCTGCCTCTCTGGCCGACTGAACGCCCGCACGCCCGTTTTGTGGGTTGGCTTAGGCATAGGGAGTTCATTCCATGTCTAAGCCCCAGCCAGACCGAGGGTTGTGGCAGCGGGACCGACAGCACGTAGAGGGGGACTGGGCTAATCCCCGGCTTGCGCATTATGCCTCTCCGGTCGGGTCAATGCCCGTACGCTCGTTTCGTGGGTTGACTTAGGCATACAGAGTTCATTCCCAGTCTAAGATTGGACTGGACCGAGGGTTGCGGTAGCAGGATCGACAGCACGCAGGGGGGGATCGGACCGATCCCCGGCTTATGCATTCTGCCTCTCCGGTTGGCCGAGCGCTTGCACGCTCGTTTCATGGGTTGGCTTAGGCATATGGAGTTCATTCCATGTCTAAGCATACGGAGTTCATTCCCAGTCTATGATCAGACTAGAGCGAGGGTTGCGGCAGCAGGATCGGTAGCACGTAAAGGGGGACTGGGCTGATCCTCGGCTTGCGCATTCTGCCTTTCCAGCCGGCTAAGCGCCTGCACGCTCGTTTCATGGGTTGGCTTAGGCATACGGAGTTCATTCCATGTCTAAGCCCCAATCAGACTGAGGGTTGTGGCAGCAGGATCGATACGGGATCGGCAGCACACAGAGGGGGACCGGGTTGATCCCCAGCTTGTGCATTATACCTCTCTGGCTGGCCTCTCTGGTCGGCTGAGCGCTCACACCATCGTTTCATGGGTTGACTTAGGCATACGAAGTTCATCCACAATCTAAGCATACAGAGTTCATTCCCAGTCTAAGATCGGATCGGACCGAGGGTTATGAAAGAAGGATCGGCAGTATGCTAGGCTTTGCTCACAGATACCCGCCAGCACGCCTGGTTTACGGGCCTCAACCTCTGGCTTGCCTGCTGGTGCGCCTGATGTGCCTGGCGCACCTCTCCCATGGCATGACACTTGGCCCTTATATTGGCCCCCTATCCCTCATCAAACCTCGAGAACTCACACCCCCTTAAAGAGCATTTGAGATCTTATAGGTTTGCTGCCAGTAGCCATTAAAGTGTCTGAAATGAGGGCATTTTTTTCAAAAGGTCACAAAATCTTCTCCACTTCGAGTTTTTAGCTGAATTTTTTTGTGCATGCCAACAAAAATACAAGGATCGCCTCTACTAAATTTGCAGACAAAACTCTTTCTAAAAAAATTTTAAAAAATCCCAAACCGCAAAAAGTTTGAAAAATCATGAAAAATAGAAAATGGGTCGTCTTGCCACGAAACTTCACATGAAGGCTTAGGGGGACCATTGTATGAATTTACAAGCCATAAAAATAGCATTGGCAATGCAGAAATATGAAGATGTGCTTGAACCCACCCACCCACCACCCGTTCGATCCCCGGCTTGCGCATCTTGCCTCTCTGGTCAGCTGAGCGCCCGCTCGCTCGTTTCGTGGGTTGACTTAGGCATACGGAGTTCATCCCTAGTGTAAGCATACGGAGTTCATTCCCAGTCTAAGATCGGACCGGACCGAGGGTTGCGACAGCAGGATCGACAGCACGCAGGGGGGATGGGGTTGTTCCTCGACTTGCGCATTCTGCCTCTCCAGTCGGCTGAGCACCCGCACACCCGTTTCGTGGGTTGGCTTAGGCATAGGGAGTTCATTCCATGTCTAAGCCCCAGCCAGATTGAGGGTTGTGGTAGCGGGATCGACAGCACACAGAAGAAGATCGGGTCGATCCCCGGCTTGCGCATTATCCCTCTCCGACCGGCTCAGTGCCCACACGCTCATTTCATGGGTTGACTTAGGCATACGAAGTTCATTCCCAGTCAAAGATTGAACCAGACTGAGGGTTACGGTAGTAGGATCGACAGCATGTAGGGGGGGATCAGGTCGATCCCCAGCTTGCACATTTTGCCTCTCCAGCCGGTTGAGCACCCGCACGTTTGTTTTGTGGGTTGGCTTAGGCATACGGAGTTCATTCCATGTGTAAGCATACGGACTTCATTCCCAGTTTAAGATCAAACTGGACCGAGGGTTGTGGCAGCAGGACCAGCAACACGCAAGGGGGGATCAGACAGATCCTCGGCTTACGCATTCTGCCTCTCCGATCGATTGAGTGCCCGCACACTCATTTCATGGGTTGGCTTAGGCATACGGAGTTCATTCCATGTCTAAGCATACAGAGTTCATTCGCAGTATAAGATCTGACCGGATTGAAGGTTACGACAGTAGGACCAGCAGCAGGATCGATAGCACGCAGGAGGGATCGAGCCGATCCCTGGCTTGTGCACTTTACCTCTCCGGCCGGCTGAGCGCCCCCACGTTCATTTCATGGGTTGGCTAAGGCATACGGAGTTCATTCATTGTCTAAGCCCCAGCCGGACAGAGGGTTGTGGCAGTAGGACTGGCAGTGGGATCAGTAGCACGTAGAGGGGGATCGGGCTGATCCCTGGCTTGCGCATTATGCCTCTCCCGTCTGCTGAGCACCCACACGCTCATTTCGTGGGTTGACTTAGACATATGGAGTTCATCCCCAGTCTAAGCATACGGAGTTCATTCCAAGTCTAAGATCGATCCGGACCGAGGGTTACGGTAGTAGGATTGGCAGCACGCAAGGGAGACCGGGTCGATCCCCAGCTTGCGCATTCTGCCTCTCTGGCCGACTAAGTGCCCGCACGCCCGTTTCATGAGTTGGCTTAGGCATAGAGAGTTCATTCAATTTCTAAGCCCCAAGCGGATCGAGGGTTGTGGCATCGGGATTGGCAGCACGCAAAGGGCAACCAGGTCGATCCCCGGCTTGCGCATTATGCCTCTTCGATCGGCTCAGTGTCCGCACGCTCGTTTCGTGGGTTGACTTTTGCATACGGAGTTCATTCCCTGTCTAAGATCGGATCGGATCGAGGTTGCGACAGCAGGATCGATAGCACACAAGGGGGATCGAGGTGATCCCCGACTTGTACATTTTGCTTCTTCGGTTGACTGAGCGCCCATACGCTCGTTTCGTGGGTTGGGTTAGGCATACGGAGTTCATTCCATGTCTAAGCATATGGAGTTTAGTACCAGTCTAAGATTTTGAGTCACGGTGCACATGTTAGGCTCGGGCATGTGCTGGTGTCGCATTTTTTTCACCCGGGGCACCATCACCGGAGAGCCTAATCGATGGCATTGGGGGTTCCAGAGATTGGGGGGGTCGGGGGATGTGCGCACATGATGTGCGATGGGTGCTGGTACTTGGCCTTATATTAGCCCCCTATCCCTCATCAAACCTCGAGAACTCACACCCCCTTAAAGATCATTTGAGATTTTATAGGTTTGTTGCTAGTAGCCATTAAAGTGTCTAAAATGGGGACCATTGTATGAATTTACAAGCCATAAAAATGGCATTGGCATGGCAGAAATATGAAGATGTGCTGAACCCACCTCCCACCCATTCGATCCCCGGCTTGTGCATCCTGCCTCTCTGGTCGACTGAGCACCCGCACACTCGTTTCATGGGTTGGCTTAGGCATACAGAGTTCATTCCATGTCTAAGCATACGGAGTTCATTCCCAGTCTAAGGTCAGACCAAACTGAGGGTTACGACAGCAAGACCAGCAGTAGGATCTACAACACACAGCGGGGATCGGGCCGATCCTTGGCTTACGCATTCTACCTTTCCGACCAGCCTCTCCGGTCGACTGAGCGCCCGCACGCTCGTTTCATGGGTTGACTTAGACATGCGGAGTTCATCCCCAGTCTAAGCATATGGAGTTCATTCCTAGCCTAAGATCGAACCGGACCGAGGGTCGCAGTCACAGTATCGACAGCATACAGGGGGGACCAGTCAAATCCCCGACTTGCACATTCTGCCTCTCCAACCGGCTGAGCACCCGCACGCCCGTTTCATGAGTTGGCTTAGGCATGGGGAGTTCATTCCATGTCTAAGCCCCAACCAAACCGAGGGTTGTGGTAGTGGGACCGACAACACGCAGAGGGGGACCGGGTCGATGCCTGGCTTGCACATTCTGCCTCTCCGGTCGGCTGAGCGCCCGTACACTCATTTCGTGGCTTGGCTTAGGCATACGGAGTTCATTCCATGTCTAAGAATATGGAGTTCATTCCCAGTCTAAGAGTTTGAGCCACGGTGCACATACTGGGTTCGAGCATGTGCTGGTGCCGCATTTTTTTCGCCCGGAGCACCATCGCGAGATTGGGGGTTCTGACGATTGGGCGGGCCGGGGGGTTGTGCGGACATGATATGCGATGGGTACTGGAACTTGGCCCTTATATTGGCCCCCTATCCCTCATCAAACCTCGAGAACTCACACCCCCTTAAAGAGCGTTTCAAATTTTATAGGTTTGCTGCCAGTAACCATTAAAGTGTCTGAAATGGGGAAACTTTTTTCTAACGGTCACAAAATCTTCTTCACTTTGAGTTTTTAGTTGAATTGTTTTGTGAATGCCAACAAAAATACAAGGATCACCTCTACCAAATTTTGGGACAAAACTCTTTCTAAAAAAATTTTAAAAAATCTCGAACCGTAAAAAGTTTCAAAAATCATGAAAAATAGAAAACGGGTCATCTTGCCACGAAACTTCACATGAAGGCGTAGGGGACCATTATATGAATTTACAAGCCATAAAAATGGCATTGGCACAGCAGAAATATGAAGATGTGGTTGAACCCACCGACCACCCGTTCGATCCCCGGCTTGTGCATCCTGCCTCTCTGGTCGGCTAACCGTCCGCATGCTCATTTGGTGGGTTGACTTAGGCATACGAAGTTCATCCCCAGTCTGAGCATACGGAGTTCATTCCCAGTCGAAGATCAGACCAGACCGAGGGTTACGATAGCAGGATCGGCAGCACGCAGGGGGGACCGGGTCAATCCCCGGGTTACGCATTCTGCCTCTTCGGTCGATTGAGTGCCCGTGTGCCCATTTCGTGGGTTGGCTTAGTCATATGGAGTTCATTCCATGTCTAAGCCCCAGTCGAATCGAGGGTTTGTGATAGCGGGATCGACAGTACGTACAGGGGGATCAGGCAGATCCCCGACTTGCGCATTATGCCTGTCCGATCGGCTCAGCACTTGTACACTCATTCCGTGGGTTGACTTAGGCATACAGAGTTCATTCCCTATCTGAGATCGGATCGGACTGAGGGTTGCGATAGCAGGATCAATAGCATGCAGGAGGGGATCGGGTCGATCCCCGGCTTGCACATTCTGCCTCTCCTACCGGCTGAGCGCCCGCATGCTCGTTTCGTGGGTTGGCTTAGGCATATGGAGTTCATTCCCAGTCTAAGATTGGACCAGACTGAGGGTTACGACAGCAAGACCAGCAGCAGGATTGACAGCACGTAGGAGGGGATCAGGCCGATCCCCGGCTTACGCATTCTGCCTCTCTGACCGGCTGAGTGCCCGCACATTCGTTTCATGGGTTGGCTTAGGCATACGGAGTTCATTCCATGTCTAGGCCCCAGCCGGACCGAGGGTTGTGACAGCAGGACCAGCAGCGAGATTGACAGCAGTAGAGGGGGACGAGGCTGATCCCCGGCTTGTGCATTATGCCTCTCCGGTCGGTTGAGTGCCTGTACGCTCATTTTGTGGGTTGACTTAGGCACACAGAGTTCAACCTAAATCTAAGCATACGGAGTTCATCCCCAGTCTAAGCATACGGAGTTCATTCCCAGTCTAAGATCGGATCGGACCGAGGGTTGCAGTAGCAGGACCAGCAGCAGGATCAGCAACACACAGGGGGGACCGGGCCGATCCCTGGCTTTCGTATTTTGCCTTTCGATCGGCTGAGCGCCCGCATGCTTAGTTCATGGGTTGGCTTAGGCATACGAAGTTCATTCCATGTCTAAGCATACGAAGTTTATTCCCAGTCTAAGATTTTGAGCCACGGTGCACATGCTAGGCTCGGGCATGTGCTGGTGCCGTATTTTTTTCACCCGGGGCACCATCGTCGGAGCATCTTCGGAGAGCCTAACCAGTGACATTGGTGGTTCCGACGATTGGGGGGCCGAGGGGGTGCACACACATGATGTGTGATGGGTGCTGGTACTTGGCCCTTATATTGGCCCCCTATCCCTCATCAAACCTTGAAAACTCACACCCCCTTAAAGAGCATTTGAGATTTTATAGGTTTGCTTCCAGTAGCCATTAAAGTGTCTGAAATGGGGACACTTTTTTCAAACAGTCACAAAATCTTCTCCACTTCGATCTTTTAGCTGAATACAGAGTTCATCCCCAGTCTAAGCAAATGGAGTTCATTCCCAGTCTAAGATCAGACCGGACCGAGGGTTGCGGCAGCAGGATCGATAGTACGTAGGGGGGACCAGACCGATCCCTGGCTTCCGAATTCTGCCTCTCCGATCGGCTAAGCACCTGCATGCCTGTTTCATGGGTTGGCTTAGGCATAGGGAGTTCATTCCATGTCTAAGCCCCAGTCGGACCTAGGGTTATGGCAGCGGGACCGACAGCGCGTAGAGGGGGACCGGGCCGATCCCCTGCTTGCGCATTATGCCTCTTCGATCAGCTCAACGTCCGCACGCTCGTTTCGTGGGTTAACTTAGGCATACAGAGTTCATTCCCAGTCTAAGATAGGACTAGACTGAGGGTTACAGTAGCAGGATCGACAGCACGTAAGGGGGATCGGGTCGGTCCCCGACTTGTGCATTCTGCCTCTCCGACCGGCTAAGCGCCTGCACGCTCATTTTGTGGGTTAGCTTAGGCATATGAAGTTCATTCCATGTCTAAGCATATGGAGTACATTCCCAGTTTAAGATCAGACCGAATCGAGGGTTGCGACAGTAGAACCAGTAGTAGGATCGACAGCATACAGGGCACACCGGGCTGATCCCCGGCTTGCACATTCTACCTCTCTAACCGGCTGAGCATCCGCATGCTCATTTTGTGGTTGGTTTTGGCATACAGAGTTCATTCCATGTCTAAGCCCTAGTCAGATCGAGGGTTGTGGTAGCAGGACCGACAGTGGAATCGACAGCACGCAGAGGGGGGCTGGGCTATCCCCAGCTTGTGTATTATGCCTCTCTGGCCGTCCTCTCCAGTCGGTTGAGCATCCGTACGCTCGTTTCGTGGGTTGACTCAGGCATACGAAGTTCATCCCTAGTCTAAGGATACGGAGTTCATTCCCAGTCTAAGATCAGATCGGATCAAGGGTTGTGACAGCAGTATCGATAGCACGTAGGGGGGACCGGGCCGATCCCCTACTTGCGCATTCTACCTCTCCGACCGGCTGAGCACTCGCACGCCCGTTTCGTGGGTTGGCTTAGGCATAGGGAGTTCATTCCATGTCTAAGCCCCAGTCGAACCGAGGGTTGTGGCAGTGGGATCGATAGCATGCAGAGGGGGACCAGGTCGATCCCCGGCTTGTGCATTATGCCTCTCCGATCGGCTTAGCACCTGAATGCTCCTTTCATACATTGACCTAGGCATACAGAGTTCATTCCTAGTTTAAGATCGAACCAAAATGAAGGTTGCGACAGTAGGATCGACAGCACATAGGGGGGATCGGGTCGGTCCCCAGCTTGCGTATTCTAGCTCTCCGGCAGGCTGAGCACCCGCACGCTCGGTTAGTGGGTTGGCTTAGGCATACAGAGTTCATTCCATGTCTAAACCCCAGCCAGACCGAGGGTTGTGGCAGCAGGATCGACAGTGAAATCGGCAACACGCAGAGGGGGATCGGGTTGGTCCCCGGCTCGTGCATTATGCCTCTCCGGCTAGCTGAGTGCCCGCATGTTCGTTTCATGGGTTGACTTAGGCATACGGAGTTCATCCCAAGTCTAAGCATACGGAGTTCATTCCCAGTCTAAGATCGGACCAGACCGAGGGTTGCGACAACAAGATCGGTAGCATGCATGGGGAACTAGGCCAATCCCCGGCTTACGCATTCTGCCTCTCCGGTTGGCTGAGTGCCCGCACACCAGTTTCATGGGTTGGCTTAGGCATAGGGAGTTCATTCCATGTCTAACCCCAGCCGGACCGAGGGTTTTGGCAGTGAGACCAGCAGCATGCAGAGGGGGATTGGGCCGATCCCCGGCTTGTGCATTATGCCTCTTCGACCGGCTCAGCACCCGAACGCTCATTTCGTCGGTTGACTTAGGCATACGTAGTTCATTCCCAGTCTAACTGAGGGTTACGGCTGCAGGATCGATATCATGTAGGGAGGGGTCGAGCCGGTCCCCGACTTTCACATTCTACCTCTCCGACCGGCTGAGCGCCCGCACGCTCGTTTCGTGAGTTGGCTTGGGCATACGGAGTTCATTCCATTTCTAAGCATACGGAGTTCATTCCCAGTCCAAGATTGGATCGGACCGAGGGTTGTGGCAGTAGGACCAGCAACAAGATCGGTAACATGCAGGGGGGATCGAGTCGATCCTCGACTTGTGCATTCTACCTCTCCGGCCGGCTGAGCGCCCGCACGCTCGTTTAATGGGTTGACTTAGGCTTACGGAGTTCATTCCCAGTCTAAGCATACGGAGTTCATTCCCAGTCTAAGATCGAATCGGACTGAGGGTTGCGAGAGCAGGATCGACAGCATGCAGATGGCATCGGGCCAATACCCGGCTTTCGCATTCTGCCTCTCCAGCTGGCTGAGCACTCGTATGCCTGTTTCATAGGTTGGCTTAGGCATAGGGAGTTCATTCCATGTCTAAGCCCCAATCGGACAGAGGGTTGGGGCAGCGGGATCGACAGCACACAAAGGGGGACTGGGTCGATCCCCATCTTGCGCATTCTGCCTCTCCAGTCGGTTGAGCGCCCGCACGTTCGTTTCGTGGGTTGGCTTAGGCATACGAAGTTCATTCCCAGTCTAAGAGTTAGAGCCACGGTGAACATACTGGGCTCAGGCATGTGCTGGTGCCGCATTTTCTCCGCCATGGGCACCATCATCGGAGCATCGTCAAAGCATCATCGGATAGCGTAACCGATGGCATTGGGGGTTCCGACGATTGGGGGGCCGGGGGGTGTGCGTACATGATGTGCGATGGGTGCTGGTACTTGGCCCTTATATTGGCCCCCTATCCCTCATCAAACCTCGAGAACTCACACCCTCTTAAAGAGCATTTAAGATTTTATAGGTTTGCTGCCAGTAGCCATTAAAGTGTTTGAAATGGGGACACTTTTTTCAAATGATCACAAAATCTTCTCCACTTCGAGTTTTTAGCTGAATTTTTTGTGCATCCCAAAAAAAATACAAGGATCACCTCTACCAAATTTTCGGGCAAAACTCTTTCTAAAAAAATTTAAAAAAATCCCGAACCGTAAAAAATTTTAAAAATCGTGAAAAATAGAAAACGGGTCGTCTTGCCACGAAACTTCACATGAAGGCATAGGGGACCATTGTATGAATTTACAAGCCATAAAAATGGCATTGGCACAGCAAAAATATGAAGATATGCTTGAACCCACCTACCACCCGTTCGATCCCCGGCTTACGCATCCTACCTCTCTGGTCGGCTGAGCGTCCGCACGTTCGTTTCGTGGGTTGACTTAGGCATATGTAGTTCATCCCCAGTCTAAGCACATAGAGTTCATTCCCAGTCTAAGATCAGACCGGACTGAGGGTTGCGACAGTAGGATCGGTAGCACGTAGAGGGGACCAGATTGATCCCCGGCTTGCGCATTCTGCCTCTCCGGCCAGCTAAGTGCCTGCACGCCTGTTTCATGGGTTGGCTTAGGCATAGGGAGTTCATTCCATGTCTAAGCCCTAGCCAAACCTAGGGTTATGGTAGCGGGACCGACAGCACACAGAAAGGGACCGAGCCGATCCCCTGCTTGCGCATTATGCCTCTCCGACCGGCTCAGCACCCGCACGCTCGTTTCGTGTGTTGACTTAGGCATACGGAGTTCATTCCCAGTCTAAGATTGAATCGGACTGAGGGTTGCGGTAACAGGATCGACAGCACACAGGGGGGATCGGGCCGATCCTCGACTTGCGCATTCTGCCTTTCCGATCGGTTGAGCACCCGTACACTCGTTTTATGGGTTGGCTTAGGCATACGGAGTTCATTCCTAGTCTAAGATCAGACCGAACTGAGGGTTGCGGCAGCAGGACCAGTAGCAGGATCGACAACATGCAGGGGGGATCGAGCCGATCCTCGGCTTGCGTATTTTGCCTCTTCGGTCGGTTGAGCATCCGTACGCTCGTTTCGTGGGTTGGCTTAGGCATACGGAGTTCATTCCATGTCTAGGCCCCAGTCGGACCGAGGGTTATGGCAGCAGGACAGGCAGTGGAATCAGCAGAGCACGTAGAGGGGGACTGGACTGATCCCCAGCTTGTGTATTATGCCTCTCCGATCGGCCTTTTCGATCGGTTGAGCGCTCGCACGCTCGTTTTATGGGTTGACTTATGCATACGGAGTTCATCCCTAGTCTAAGCATACGGAGTTCATTCCCAGTCTAAGATCAGACCGGACCGAGGGTTACGGTAGTAGGATCGACAGCAAGCAAGAGGGACCGGGCTGATCCCTGGCTTGTGCATTCTGCCTCTCCGGTCGGCTGAGCGCCTGCACGCCCGTTTCGTGGGTTGGCTTAGGTATAGGGAGTTTATTCCATGTCTAAGCCCCAACCGAACCAAGGGTTGTGGCATCAGGATCGACAGCACGTAGAGGGGGACTGGGCCAATCCCCGGCTTGCGCATAATGCCTCTCCGTCTGGCTTAGCGCCCGAAAGCTCATTTCCTAGGTTGACTTAGGCATGCGGAGTTCATTCCCAATCTAAGATCGGATCGGATCGAAGGTTACGATAGCACGTAGGAGGGGATCGGGCCGATCCCCGACTTGTGCATTCTGCCTCTGCAGTCGGATGAGCACCCGCACGCTCGTTTCGTGGGTTGGCTTAGGCATACAGAGTTCATTCCATGTCTAAGCATACGGAGTTCATTCCCAGTCTAAGATCAGATCAGACCAAAGGTTATGGCAGCACGCAGAGGGGACCGAGCCTTTTCAGTCGGCTGAGCACCCGCACGCCCATTTCATGGTTGGCTTAGGCATAGGGAGTTCGTTCCATGTCTAAGCCCCAGCCGAACTGAGGGTTATGGCAGCGGGATCGGTGGCACGCAAAGGGGGATCGGGCCGGTGCCTGACTTGCACATTCTACCTCTCCGGTCGTCTTAGCGCCAGCACACTCATTTCGTGGGTTAGCTTAGGCATACGGAGTTCATTCCATGTCTAAGCCCCAGCCGGTCTGAGGGTTGTGCCAGCAGGACTGACAGCAGGATCGGTAGCACATAGAGAGGGATCGGGTTGATCCCCGACATGCACATTATGCCTCTCTAGCCGGCCTCTCCGGTAGGCTGAGCGCCCGTATGCTCGTTTCATAGGTTGACTTAGGCATACGGAGTTCATCCCCAGTCTAAGTATACGGAGTTCATTCTCAGTCTAAGATCAGATCGAACCGAGGGTTACGGTAGTAGGATCGACAGTACACAGGGGGGATCATGCCGTTTCGTGGGTTGGCTTAGGCATACGGAGTTCATTCCATGTCTAAGCATACGGAGTTCATTCCCAGTCTAAGATCAGACCAAATCGAGGGTTGTGGCAGCAGGACCAGCAGCAAGATCAACAGCACGCAGGGGGGACCAGGTCGATCCCTAGCTTGCACATTCTGCCTCTCCAGTCGGTTGAGCACCCGAACGCTCGTTTCATAGGTTGGCTTAGGCATACGGAGTTCATTCCATGTCTAAGCATAAGGAGTTCATTCCCAGTCTAAGATCAGACCGGACTGAGGGTTACGACAGCTAGATCGACAGCATGCAGGGGGGATCGGGCCTATCCCCGACTTGCACATTCTGCCTCTCCGACCGGATGAGTGCCCGTACGCCCGTTTCGTGGGTTCGCTTAGGCATAGGGAGTTTATTCCATGTCTAAGCCCCAGCCAGACCAAGGGTTGTGGCATCGAGATCGATAGCACCCTGAAGGGGACCGAGCTGATCCCCGGCTTGCGCATTATGCCTCTCCCTCCAGCTTAGCACCCGAATGCTCGTTTCATGGGTTGACTTAGGCATACGAAGTTCATTCCCAGCCTAAGATCAGATCGAACCGAAGGTTGCGATAGTAGGATCGATAGCACGTAGGAGGGACCGAGTGGGTCCTCAATTTACGCATTTTGCCTCTCCAGTTGGCTGAGCACCCGCACGCTCATTTCATGGGTTGGCTTAGGCATACAGAGTTCATTCCATGTCTAAGCATACGGAGTTCATTCCCAGTCAAAGATCGGATCGGATCGAGGGTTGCGACAGCAGGATAGGCAGCACGCAGGGGGGACCGAGCCTCTCTGGTCGGCTGAGCACCCGTACTCCCGTTTCGTGGGGTGGCTTAGGCATAAAGAGTTCATTCCATGTCTAAGCCCTAGCCAGACCAAGGGTTATGGTAGCGGGACCGACAGCACGCAGAGGAGGATCGGGCCGATCCCCGCTTGCGCATTCTGCCTCTCCAGCCGGCTGAGCGCTCGCACGCTCATTTCATGGGTTGGCTTAGGCATACGGAGTTCATTCCATGTTTAAGCCCCAGCCGGTTTAAGGGTTGTGGCGGGAGGACCAGTAGCGGGATGCTGCACGTAGAGGGGGATCGGGCTGATCCTCGACTTACGCATTATGCCTCTCTGGTCGACCTCTCTGGCAGGCTGAGCGCTCGTACGCTCGTTTCATGGGTTGACTTAGGCATACGGAGTTCATCCCCAGTCTAAGCATACGGAGTTCATTCCCAGTCTAAGATCCGATCGGACTGAGGGTTGTGGCAGCAGGATCGGCAGTACACAGGGGAGACCGTGCCGTTCCCCAGCTTGCGCATTCTGCCTCTCCGGTTGGCTGAGCGCCCGCACGTCTATTTCATCGATTGGCTTAGGCATAGGGAGTTTATTCCATGTCTAAGCCCCAGCTGGATTGAGGGTTGTGGCAGCGGGATCGGCAGCACGCAGAGGAGGACCAGGCCCATTCTCGGCTTACGTTTTCTACCTCTCCAGTCGGCTGAGCGCCCGCACACTCGTTGCATGGGTTGGCTTAGGCATATGGATTTCATTCCATGTCTAAGCATACGAAGTTCATTCCCAGTCTAAGAGTTTGAGCCACAGTGCACATCTTGGGCTTGTGCATGTGTTGGTGCCACATTTTTTTTGCTCGGGGCACCATCGTGGGAGCATCGTCGGAGAGCCTAACTGGTGGCATTGGGGGTTTCGACGATTAGGGGGCCGAGGGGCTGTGCACACATGATGTGTGATGGGTGCTGGTACTTGACCCTTATATTGGCCCCCTATCCCTCATCAAACCTCGAGAACTAACACCCACTTAAAAAGCATTTGAGATTTTATAGGTTTGCTACCAGTAGCCATTAAGGTGTCTGAAATGGGGACACTTTTTTCAAACGGTCACAAAATCTTCTCCACTTCAAGTTTTTAGCTGAATTGTTTTGTGCATGCCAACAAAAATACAAGGATCACCTCTACCAAATTTGGGGACAAAACTCTTTCTAAAAAACTTTTAAAAAATCTCAAATCACAAAAAGTTTTAAAAATCGTGAACAATAGAAAACGGGTCGTCTTGCCACGAAACTTCACATGAAGGCGTAGGGGACCATTGTATGAATTTGCAAGCCATAAAAATGGCATTGACATGGTAGAAATATGAAGATGTGGTTGAACCCACCTACCACCCGTTCGATCCCCAGCTTGAGCATCTTGCCTCTCTGGTCAACTGAGCGTTCGCATGCTCGTTTCGTGAGTTGACTTAGGCATACGGAGTTCATCCCCAGTCTAACCATACGGAGTTCATTCCCAGTCTAAGATCAGATTGGATCGAGGGTTGCGACAGTAGGATCGGAGCACGCAGGGGGGACCAAGCCAATCCCCAACTTGCTCATTCTGCCTCTCTGGCCGGCTGAGCGCCCGCACGCTCGTTTTGTGGGTTGGCTTAGGCATAGGGAGTTCATTCCATGTCTAAACCCCAGTCGGACTGAGGGTTGTAGCCGCGGGACAAGCAGCGTGCAGAGGGGGATCGGGTCGATCCCCGGCTTGCGCATTATACCTCCCTGACTGGCTCAGCACCCGCACGCTCATTTCGTGGGTTGACTTAGGCATATGGAGTTCATTCCCAGTCTAAGATCAGACCGGACTGAGGGTTACGATAGCAAGATCGACAGCACGTAGGGGGACCGGGTCGGTCCTCGACTTGCGCATTCTGCCTCTCCGACCGACTGAGCACCCGCACGCTCGTTTCGTGGGTTGGCTTAGGCATACGGAGTTCATTCCCAGTCTAAGATCAGACTGGACCGAGGGTTGTGGCAGTAGGACCAGCAGTAGGATTGGTGACATGCAGAGGGGGATCAGGCCGATCCCCGGCTTGCGCATTCTACCTCTTCGACAGGCCTCTCCAGTCGACTGACCGCACGCTCGTTTCGTGGGTTGACTTAGGCATACGTAGTTCATCCCTAGTCTAAGCATACAGAGTTCATTCCCAGTCTAAGATCAAACCGAATCGAGGGTTAAGGTAGCAGGATCAGCAGCACGCAGGGGGGACCTGGCCGATCCCCGGCTGGCGCATTCTGCCTTTCCTGCCGGCTAAGCGCCCGCATGTCCATTTCATCGGTTGGCTTAGGCATAGGGAGTTCATTCCATGTCTATGCCCAACCGAACAGAGGGTTGTGGCAGTAGGACCGACAGTATGTAGAGGGGGACCGTGTCGATCCCCGGCTTACGCATTCTACCTCTCCGACCGACTGAGCGACCGCACGCTCGTTTCGTGGGTTGGCTTAGGCATACAGAGTTCATTCTATGTCTAAGCATATGGAGTTCATTCCCAGTCTAAGAGTTTGAGCCATGGTGCACATGCTGGGCTCGAGCATGTACTGGTACTGCATTTTTTTTGCCCGGGGTCACCATCGTCGGAGCATCGTCGGAGAGCCTAACGGTGGCATCGGGGGTTCCGACGATTGGGGGGCCGGGGGGTGTGCGCACATGATGTGCGAAGGGTGCTGGTACTTGGCCCTTATATTGGCCCCCTATCCGTCATCAAACCTCGAGAACTGACACCCCCTTAAAGAGCATTTGAGATTTTATAGATTTGCTGCTAGTAGCCATTAAAGTGTCTGAAATGGGGACACTTTTTTCAAACATACACAAAATCTTCTCCACTTCGAGTTTTTAGCTGACTTTTTTTGTGCATGCCAACAAAAATACAAGGATCATCTCTACCAAATTTGGGGACAAAACTCTTTCAAAAAAAATTTTCAAAAATCCCAAACCACAAAAAGTTTTGAAAATTGTGAAAAATAGAAAACGGGTCATCTTGCCAAGAAACTTCACATGAAGGTGTAGGGGACCATTGTATGAAAAATAAAAATGGCATTGGCATGGTAGAAATATTAGATATGCTTGAACCCACCTACCACCCGTTCAATCCTCGGCTTGCGCATCCTACCTCTCTAGCCGGTTGGGCGTCCGCACGCTCGTATCGTGGGTTAACTTAGGCATATAGAGTTCATCCCCAGTCTAAGCATACGAAGTTCATTCTGAATCTAAGATCAGACCGGACCGAGGGTTGTGGTAGCAGGATCGACAGCACGCAGGGAGGACCGGGCCGATCCTCAGCTTGCGCATTCTACCTCTCCGGCCGGTTGAGCGCTCGCACGCCTTTTGCATGGGTTGGCTTAGGCATAGGGAGTTCATTCCATGTCTAAGCCCCAGTCGGACCGAGGGTTGTGACAGTGGGACTGGCAGCACCTAGAGGTGGATCAGGTTGATCCCAGCTTGTGCATTATGCCTTTCCGGCTGGCTCAGCGCCTGTATGCTCGTTTCATGGGTTGACTTAGGCATACGACGTTCATTCCCAGTCTAAGATCGGACTGGACCGAAGGTTGTGGCAGCAGGACCAGCAGCAGGATCGATAGCGCATTCTGCGCATTTTGCCTCTCCAACCGACCTCTCCTGTCGATTGAGCACCCGAACGCTCGTTTCATGGTTTGACTTAGGCATACAGAGTCCATCCCCAGTCTAAGCATACGGAGTTCATTCCTAGTCTAAGATCGAATTGGATCGAGGGTTGTGGCAGTAGGATCGGCAGCACGCAGGGGGGACCGTGCCGATCCTCGACGTGCGCATTCTACCTCTCCGGTCGGTTGAGTGCCTGCACGTCTATTTTGTTGGTTGGCTTAGGCATAGGGAGTTCATTCCATGTCTAAGCCCCAACCGAACCAAGGTTTGTGGCAACGGGACCGGTAGCATGCTGAGGGGGATCGGGCCAATCCCCGACTTGCGCATTATGCCTCTCCGGTCGGTTCAGTGCCCCCATGCTCATTTTGTGGGTTGACTTAGGCATACAGAGTTCATTCCCAGTCTAAGATCAGACCAGACCGAGGGTTGTGGCAGCAGGATCGACAGTACGTAAGGGGGGACTGGGCTGGTCCCCGACTTACGCATTCTACCTCTCCGGCCTGCTGAGCGCCCGCACGCCCATTTCGTGGGTTGGCTTAGGCATAGGGAGTCCATTCCACGTCTAAGCCCCAGCAAGATCGAGGGTTGTGGCAGCGGGACTGACACGCGCAGAGGGGGGCCGAGGTAATCCCTGGCTTGCGCATTCTGCCTCTCCGACCGGTTGAGTGCCCACACACTCGTTTCATGGGTTGGCTTAGGCATACGGAGTTCATTCCATGTCTAAGCCCCAGTCAGAATGAGGGTTACGGCAGTAGGACCTGCAGCAGGAGTGGCAACATGCAGGGGGGACCAGGCCGATCCTCGACTTGCGTATTCTTTCTCTCCAGTCGACTGAGCACCCGCACTCTCGTTTAATGGGTTGGCTTAGGCATACAGAGTTCATTCCACATCTAAGCCCCAGCTAGACCGAGGGTTCTGGTAGTGACATGATAGCATGCAGAGGGGGATCGGCTTGATCCTCGGGTTACGTATTATGCCTCTTCGGTCGGCTCAGTGCCCGAATACTCATTTCGTGGGTTGATTTAGGCATACGAAGTTCATTTCCAGTCTAAGATCGGACTGGACCGAGGGTTGTGGCAGTAGGATCGACAGCACCCAAGGAGGCACCGGGCCGGTCCCTGACTTGCGCATTCTACCTCTCCGGTCTGTTGAGCACCCGCACGCTCGTTTAATGGGTTGACTTAGGCATACGAAGTTTATTCCCAGTCTAAGATTGGACCGGATCGAGGGTTGCAGCAGCAGGATCGACAGCACGTAGGGGGGACTGGGTCGGTCCCCAGCTTGTGCATTCTACCTCTCCGACCGGCTGAGCGCCCGTATGCCCGTTTCATGAGTTGGCTTAGGAATAGGGAGTTCATTCCATGTGTAAGCCCTAACCGGACCGAGGGTTGTGGCAGTGGGACTGATAGCACGCAGAGGGGGATCAGGCCGATCCCCAGCTTGCGCATTATGCCTCTCCGACCGGCTTAGCACCCGAATGCTCGTTTCATGGGTTGACTTAGGCATACGAAGTTCATTCCCAGTCTAAGATTGGATCGGACTAAGGGTTGTGGTAGCAGGATCGACAGCACGTAAGGGGGACCTGATCGATCCCCGACTAGCGCATTCTGCCTCACCGGTCGGCCTCTTCGACCGGCTAAGCGCCCGCACGCTCGTTTCGTGGGTTGACTTAGGCATACGGAGTTCATCCCTAGTCTAAGCATACAGAGTTCATTCCCAGTCTAAGATTGGATTGGATTGAGGGTTGCGGCAGCAGGATCGGTAGCACGCAAGGGGGACCGGGCCAATCCTCAGCTTGCGCATTCTGCCTCTCCGACCGACTGAATGCTCACACACTCGTTTCGTGGGTTGGCTTAGGCATAGGGAGTTCATTCCATGTCTAAGCCCCAGCCGGACTGAGGGTTGTGGCAGCGGGACCAGCAGAACACAGAGGGGGATCGGGCCGATCCTCGGCTTGCGCATTCTGCCTCTCTGACTGGCTGAGTGCCCGCACGCTCGTTTCATGGGTTGGCTTAGGCATTCGGAGTTCATTCCATGTCTAAGCATACGGAGTTCATTCCCAGTCTAAGAGTTTGAGCCACGGTGCAAATGCTGGGCTCGGGCATGTGCTGGTGTCGCATTTTTTTCACCTGGGGTACCATCGTCGGAGCATCGTCGGAGCATCACTGGAGAGTTTAACCGGCAGCATTAGGGGTTCCGACGATTGGGGGGTCGGGGGGGTGGGCGCACATGATCTGCAATGGGTGCTGGTACTTGGCCCTTATATTGGCCCCCTATCCCTCATCAAACCTCAAGAACTTACACCCCCTTAAAGAGCATTTGAGATTTTATAGGTTTGCTGCCAGTAGCCATTAAAGTGTCTGAAATGGGGACACTTTTTTCAAACGGTCACAAAATCTTCTCCACTTCAAGTTTTTTGCTGAATTTTTTTGTGCATGCCAAAAAAAGTACGAGGATCACCTCTACCAAATTTGGGGACAAAACTCTTTCTAAAAAAATTTTAACAAATCCCAAACCGTAAAAAGTTTCAAAAATCGTGAAAAATAGAAAACGGGTCGTCTTGCCACGAAACTTCACATGAAGGCTTAGGGGACCATTGTATGAATTTACAAGCCATAAAAATGGCATTGGCAAGGTAGAAATATGAAGATGTGCTTGAACCCACCTACCACCCGTTCGATCCTCGGCTTACGCGTCCTACCTCTTTGGTTGGCTGAATGTCCGTACGCTCATTTCATGGGTTGACATAGGCATACGGAGTTTAGCCCCAGTCTAAGCATATAGAGTTCATTCCCAGTCTAAGATCAGATCGGATCGAGGGTTACGGCACCAGGATCTGCAGCACGCAGAGGGGACCAGGCCGATCCCCGGCTTGCACATTCTGCCTCTCCGGCTGGTTGAGTGCCCGCACGCCCGTTTCATGGGTTGGCTTAGGCATAGGGAGTTCATTCCATGTCTAAGCCCCAGTCGGACCGAGCCTTGTGGCAGCGGGACCGGCAACACGCAGAGGGGACTGGGCCGATCCTCAGCTTGCGCATTATGCCTCTACGGTCGGCATAGTGCCCGAACGCTCGTTTCATGGGTTGACTTAGGCATACGAAGTTCATTCCCAGTCTAAGATCAGACCGGACTGAGGGTTGTGGCAGCAGGATCGGCAGCACGCAGGGGGGATTGGGCCAATCCCTGACTTACGCATTCTGCCTCTTCGGCTGACTGAGTAGCCGCACGCCGGTTTCATGGATAGGTTTAGGCATAGGGAGTTCATTCCATGTCTAAGCCCCAACTGGACCGAGGGTTGTGGCAGCGGGACCGGCAGCACACAGAGGGGGACCGGGCCGATCCCCGGCTTGCGCATTATGCCTCTTTGACCGGCTCTGTGCTCGCACGCTCGTTTCTTGGGTTGACTTATGCATATGGAGTTCATTCCCAATCTAAGATCAGACTGAACCGAGGGTTGTGGTAGCAGGATCGACAACACGTAGGGGGGACCGGGCCAATCCCCGGCTTGCGCATTTTGCCTCTTCGGCCGACTGAGCGCCCGACGCTCGTTTCGTGGTTTGGCTTAGGCATACGAAGTTCATTCCATGTCTAAGCATACGGAGTTCATTCCAGTCTAATATCTTGAGCCACGGTACACATGCTGGGCTTGGGCATGTGCTGGTGCCGCATTTTTTTTGCCCAAGGCAGCATCGTCGGAGCATCGGCAGAGAGCCTAACCGACGGCATTGGGCGTTCTAATGATTGGGGGGGCCGGGGGGTGTGCGCACACGATGTGCAATGGGTGCTGGTACTTGGCCCTTATATTGGCCGCCTATCCCTCATCAAACCTTGAGAACTCACACCCCCTTAAAGAGCATTTGAGATTTTATAGGTTTGCTGCCAGTAGCCATTAAAGTGTCTGAAATTGGGACACTTTTTTCAAACGATCACAAAATCTTCTCCACTTCGAGTTTTTAGCTGAATTTTTTTGTGCATGCCAAAAAAAATACAAGGGTCACCTCTACCAAATTTGGGGACAAAAACCTTTCTAAAAAAATTTTAAAAAAGTTTGAACCGTAAAAAGTTTCAAAAATCATGAAAAATAGAAAACGGGTCGTCTTGCCACGAAACTTCACATGAAGGCTTAGGGGACCATTGTATGAATTTACAAGCCATAAAAATGGCATTGGCATGGCAGAAATATGAAGATGTGCTTGAACCCACCTATCACCCGTTCGATCCCCGGCTTGAGCATCTTGCCTCTCTGGTCGGCTGAGCGCCCGCACGCTCATTTCATGGGTTGACTTAGGCATACGGAGTTAATCCCCAGTTTAAGCATATGGAGTTCATTCCCACCCTAAGATCGGACAGCACGTAGGGGGGATCGGGTCGATCCCCGGCTTGCACATTTTGCCTCTCCGGCCTGCTGAGCGCCCGCACCCCCGTTTCGTGGGTTGGCTTAGGCATTGGGAGTTCATTCCATGTCTAAGCCCCAGTCAGACCGAGGGTTGTGGCAGTGGGACCTGCAACATGCAGAGGGGGATCGGGTCGATCCCCGGCTTGTGCATTATGCCACTCCGACCGGCTCAGCGCCCGTACGCTCGTTTCATGGGTTGATTGAGGCATACGGAGTTCATTCATGGCTAAGCATACGGAGTTCATTCCAAGTCTCAGATCGGACCAGACCGAGGGTTGCGACAGCAGGACCAGTAGCAGGATTGGCGCTCCGGTTGGGTGAGTGCCCGCACGCTCGTTTCGTTTGTTGACTTAGGCATACGGAGTTCATCCCCAATCTAAGCATACGAGTTCATTCCCAATCTAAGATCGGACCGAATCGAGGGTTGTGGTAGCAGGATTGGCAGCACGCAGGGGGGACCGGGCTGATCCCCGGCTTGCTCATTCTACCTCTCCGACCGACTGAGCACCCGCACACCGGTTTCATGGGTTGGCTTAGGCATAGGGAGTTCATTCCATGTCTAAGCCCTAGCAAGACCGAGGGTTGTGGCAGCGGGACTGACAGCACGAAGAGGGGGATCGGGCCGATAGTCGGCTTGCGCATTATGCCTCTTCGGCCGGCTCAGTGCCTGCACACTCGTTTCGTGTGTTTACTTATGCATACAGAGTTCATTCCCAGTCTAAGATCAGATCAGACCAAGGGTTGCGATAGTAGGATCGACAGCTCGTAGGGGGGACCGGGTCGATCCTTGGCTTGCGCATTCTTCCTCTCTTGTCGGCTGAGTGCCCGCACACTTGTTTCGTGGGTTGGCCTAGGCAGACGGAGTTCATTCCATGTCTAAGCATATGGAGTTCATTCCCAGTCTAAGATTTTGAGTGCACATGCTGGGCTCGGGCATGTGCTGGTGCCACATTTTTTTCACCTGGGGCACCATCGCCGGAGCATCACCGGAGCATCGTCGGAGTATCATCAGAGAGCCTAACTGGCGGCATTGGGGGTTTCGATGATTGGAGGGGTTGGGGGGGTGTGCGCACATGATGTACGATGGGTGCTGGTACCTGGCCCTTATATTGGCCCCTTATCCCTCATCAAACCTCGAGAACTCACACCCCCTTAAAGAGCATTTCAGATTTTATCAGTTTGCTGCTAGTAGCCATTAAAGTGTCTAAAATGGGGACACTTTTTTCAAACGGTCACAAAATGTTCTCCACTTGGAGTTTTTAGCTGAATTTTTTTGTGCATGTCAACAAAAATACAAGGATCACCTCTACCAAATTTGGGGAAAAAATCTTTCTAAAAAAATTTTAAAAAATCCTGAACCACAAAAAGTTTTGAAAATCGTGAAAAATAGAAAACGGGTTGTCTTGCCACGAAACTTCACATGAAGGCTTAGGGGACCATTGTATGAATTTACAAGCCATAAAAATGGCATTGGCATGGCAGAAATATGAAGATGTGCTTGAACCCACCTACCACCCGTTCGATCCCCGGCTTGCGCATCCTGCCTCTCTGGTCGGCTGAGCGCCCGCACGCTCGTTTCGTGGGTTGACTTAGGCATACGGAGTTCATCTCCAGTCTAAGCATACAGAGTTCATTCTGAATCTATGATCGGACCGGACCGAGGGTTACGGCTGCAGGATCGACAGCACGTAGGGGGGACCGTGCCAATCACTAGCTTGCACATTTTGCCTCTCCGGTTGGCCGAGCGCCCGTAGGCCCGTTTCATGGGTTGGCTTAGGCATAGGGAGTTCATTCCATGTCAAGCCCCAGCCGGACCGAAGGTTGTGGCAGCGGGACTGGTAGCACGTAAAGGGGGATCAGGCCAATCCCCGTCTTGCGCATTATGCCTCTCCGGTCGGTTCAGCTCCCGTACGTTCATTTCGTGGGTTGACTTAGGCATACAGAGTTCATCCCCAGTCTAAGCATACGGAGTTCATTCCCAGTCTAAGATCGGATCGGATCGAGGGTTGCAGCAGCAGGACCAGCAGCAGGATCGACAGCATGCAGTGTGGGATGGGCCGATCCCCGATTTGCGTATTCTACCTCTTTGACCGGCTGAGCACCCATGTCACACCCTGGGCAGGTGTGCCAAGCACATCAGGCGCACCAGCAGGCGAGCCAGAGGTTAAGGCCCGCAGACCAGGCGTGCTGGCGGGTATCTATGCGTAAAGCCTAGCGAACGAGTTCAGAACGCCTGGCCAACTTGCAGGCTAGCCCGTGAGACCAAGGCCTGGCATACAAGCTGCCCGCACCACATCCAGAAGGGCCCAAGGTGCTGGACAGGCAAGGGAAGCTTCTGGAAGGATGCAGGATCAGTTGAAGCATCCTGGCAGATTTGGTTGACCCTAAAAATCAAGAGTTAGCATCCTGATTGATTGTATTCTGTATAATCCCATGATTTTAGCCTTTATTCTAGGGATATGCCATTAAGTTGTAACAGGAGCCTCAACTATAAATAAAAGGCTGCTCCACCCTCATTTGTACACCATCAAACACTTCTGTTTCAGTGAACACAAGAGCATTTCCAGAATTCTGTCTTCTTATCCTGTTTCTCTTTAACTTGCGTAATCAGCCCTTCCCATTGTTCTAGTGCCCACACGCTTGTGTTTTAGGCTGACTTAGGCATAAAGGAGGAGATTCCAAGCCTAAAGCTGCATGGTTTCTGAGTCTAAGGTCGGAGGCCGTGACAGTTGGTATCAGAGCGAGTTCGATTCTGCGTGTTTGTGTTGTGCAGGTTAGATCATGATTGAGGTGATGGCATCCCAAAGCGACGTTGCTAGCCAACAACCAGAGGCCCAGGAGCATGGGTGTGGAAGAGGCAAGAAAGCCAGTTCTAGAGATATCTGGTCTACCATGGACGGGAGGCTGGCCAAGGTGGAGGTGATCATAGGCAACATGGGGGAGAAGCTTGAGGAGGTAGAGACTCACATTGCATCGCTAGACTCTATGGGGGAGGAGATCCAAAGTGAGTTGGAAGCTACCCTCAACAAAGGCATGGACGTGTTCACCCGAAAGAATCAGACCTTGGAGGCTGAAGTGCTGACCTTGCGCGATGGCATGGAGGCCATGCGCCAGTGGATGGAAGAGCTTGCCAGTGAGCTCGTTGCTTGCAAGACTGCCATTGGGAATGGCATGTTTGCTAGAGTGTCCAAGTCCAGATTGGATGTCCCCAAGCCTAAGGAGTTCAAGGGGACTAGGGTAGCCAAAGAAGTAGACAACTACCTATAGGGTATAGAGCAATACTTCCAGGCCATGGGCATTCAAGACGAGGCGATAAAGGTAAGCACCGCTGCTATGTATCTCATTGATGTAGCCTTATTGTGGTGGAGGCATAGGTGTGATGATGTCAAGCGTGGGAGTGCCAAGATTGGAACCTAGGTAGAGTTCCAAAAAGAGTTCAGAGAGCAATTTTACCCAAAGTATGCCGATGATGAGGCACGGGCAAAGTTACGCAGGCTGAGCCAGCAAGGGGACATAAGGGAGTATGTCCAGAAATTCTCTGAACTGATGCTACAGATCTCAGATCTAGGCAAAAAGAATGCCTTATTTGCTTTCATGGATGGGCTGAAGCCGTGCGTGAAGCATGAGCTACAAAAGAGAGGAGTTCATGACTTGGCTAAAGCCATGACTACTGTCGAGGCCTTGATAGAGTTCAAGCCTCTGAACAAGTTCGAGTCTACCAAGCCCAAGGGTAAGGGCAGGGACGATAGGGACTAGAAGAAGGAGTCTAAGGGGAAGGATCATGACCGGGAGTCCAAAGATGGAGACCAAGACCGTTCAACCAAGGATGGTGAGAGGAAGCCACTAGCAGGTAAGTGGAAAGCAAAAGGGGATCGAGAGCCACTAGCATGCTACCTATGTGGAGGGAGCCACATAGCACGCAATTGCCCGTAGAAGGGCAAACTGGCTGCTGTAGACAAGGAGTCTAACGAGGAGCCAGAGTCAGGGGCAGCAAAGCTTGGGTCATTGGTGCTCAATGTTGTCTAGAGTAAGGGGAGCCACAAGCCAAAGGGCTTGATGTTTGTGGATCTAATGGTTGCGGGTCAGAAGGTGAGCGCACTGGTGGACATAGGTGCCTCGCATCTTTTTATTTTAGGTGATGGAGCCCAGAAGCTCGAACTAAAGGTGTAGAAAGGGACTAGTACCATCAAAACGATGAACTCCAAGGAGGTTCCAGCCATTAGAGTAGCATGAGGAGTGGAGTTACAGCTTGGAGACTGGAAAGGTAAAGACACTATAGAGGTAATACCACTTGACGACTATGAGTTTCTGATTGGGTTGGATTTCCTTGTTCGGATTAACGCCCTCATTGTGCCTTTTGTCGATTGTGTTTGCATCTTGGATGCACGGTGCCAAAGCCTAGTGCCATTGAGGAAAGGGTCTAGAGTTGGGTCACGGGTGGTGTCAGCCATCCAATTTGCCAAGGCGGTAAGCAGACAAGAAGACACCTTCTTGGCAGCCCTAAAATATGATGACCCAAGGGAGAAGAAGATTGAGTCACCCTTGAAGGTGCTAAAGACCTTTAGGGATGTGATGCCCGTAAAGTTGCCTAGCAAGCTACCACCTAAGAAGAAGGTGGACCACAAGATCAAGCTAGTGTCTGAGGCCAACCCACCAGCTAGAGCCACTTACCGAATGTCTCCACCAGAGTTGGAGGAGTTGAGGAAGCAGCTCAAAGAGTTAGTTGATGCTGGCTTCATCAAGCCATCAAAGGCACCCTATGGTGCACTGGTTCTATTCCGGTGCACTGGTTCTATTCCAGTGCAAGCATGATGGGTCGTTGTGGCTGTGCATAGACTATCGAGCTTTGAACAAGCTAACCATTAAGAACAAGTACCCCATCCCACTCATTGCAAACTTGTTCGATCAACTTGGGAATGCAAGGTGGTTCACCAAGCTGGATTTGAGGTCGGGCTACCATCAAGTCAGGATCATGGAGGGAGATGAGCCAAAGATAGCATGTGTCACTCGGTATGGTTTATATGAGTTCTTGGTGATGCCTTTCAGACTCACGAATGCCCCAGTAACATTCTACACCCTTATGAACAAGGTACTTCAGTCGTTCCTTGATCGATTTGTTATGGTTTATTTAGATCACATTGTGATCTACTGCCAGACTTTGAGAGAGCATGTAGACCACTTGAGACAGGTGTTCAAGGTGTTGTGGGCGCACAAGCTATTTGTCAAGAGGGAGAAGTGCTCATTCACCCAGTAGGAGATCCCGTTCCTAGACCACATAGTGGGAGGTGGCAGGATACGCATGGATGAAGGCAAGATACACGCCATCCTGGAGTGGTAACCGCCAGCCAAGGTCACTGAGTTGAGATCATTCCTTGGGCTGGTTAACTACTACAGGCACTTCATCAAAGGTCACTCAGCAATAGCCACACCATTGACTGACTTGCTCAAGAAAGAGAGAGCATGGGAGTGGAGCGTAGGGTGCCAGGAAGCCTTTAATAGGTTGAAGCGGGCTGTGATCGAGAAGCCAGTCTTGGCCTTGCCAGACCATGCCAAGCCGTATGAGGTACATACGAATGCATCAAACTTTGCCATAGGGGGCGTGTTGATGCAGGAGGGACGTCCAGTCACGTTCGAGAGCAAGAAGCTGAACGAGACTGAATGCAAGTACACGATCTAAGAGAAAGAGATGACTACAGTGGTACACTGCTTGTGTACTTGGTGGCATTACCAGTTGGGGTCGAGGTTCATGGTGAGGATGGACAATGTGGTGACCAGCTACTTCCAGATGTAGAAGAAGTTATCCACCAAGCAGGCAAGATGGTAAGATTTTCTTGCAGAATTTGATTTTCAGATGGAGTACAAGCCAAGACGGGTGAACCTAGTGGCAGACGCCTTGAGCAGAAAGGCTAACCTTGCTGCCATTAGCCAACTAGAGGGGTCACTAGTGCCGTGCATCAATGAGGGACTTACGCATGATCCTACAGCCAAGGCTTTGATGGAGAACGCCTAGTAAGGAAAAACTAGGCGGTTTTAGTTGCAGGATGGGTTACTGTACACCAGGGGTAGTAGACTGTTTGTGCTGCAGCACGGGAAGCTTCGTAAGGAAGTTTTGCAAGAATGCCATGATTCAAGGTGGGCTGGACACCTCGGAGTGAGCTACACCCTGGCACTGATCGAGGACCGGTACTACTAGCCGCACATGAGGGACGATGTGGAGGCCTATGTGAAGACTTGTCTTGTGTGCCAACAGGACAAGGTGGAGCTCAAGAAACCAGGGGGTCTCTTAGAGCCATTGCCAGTGCTAGAGCGACCATAGGAGAGTGTTTCTCTGGACTTTATAGGTCTACCCAAAGCAGAAGGGTTTGGAAGCATCATGGTAGTGGTGGATAGGTTTTCCAAGTATGGAATCTTCATTCCAACAACCAAGGAGTGCCCAGCCGAGGAGGCAGCTCGATTGTTCCTGAAGAACATGGTTAAGTACTGGGGAGGGCCGAGGACCATTGTTAGTGATCGGGACAGGCATTTCACGGGCAGGTTCTGGACTGAGTTATTCAAGCTATTGGGGTCAAACTTGAACTTTTCCACTAGCATGCATTCGCAGACCGATGGGCAGACAGAGCGAGTAAATGGACTATTGGAGATCTACCTCAGGCACTATGTAAGTGCCATACAAAGGGACTGGCCAAAGCTGTTAGATATTGCACAGTTTTCCTACAACTTGCAAAGAAGCGAGGCAACGAACCAGAGCCCATTTGAGGTTGTCACAGGGTAACAACCACTAACACCCGGTTTGATTGCTATAGGTTATACAGGGACAAATCTAGCAGCATACAAGTTTCCCAAGGTATGGCAGGAGCAAACTGACTTGGCTAGAGTTTGTCTACATAAGGCGGCCAAGAGGTCGAAGAAGTGGGCAGACCAGAATAGGTGGGACGTGCAGTTCCAGGTTGGAGACTTGGTGTTGGTAAAGCTACATCCCATTGTACGCCATAGGGGGCTGCACAAAGGCCTAGTCCAGAGGTATGAGGGACCTTTTCGAATAGTCAAGAGGGTAGGCAAGGTTGCCTACAAGCTAGATATGCCACCCAAGCTGAGGGTACACCCAATGTTCCATGTGAGCATGCTCAAGCCGTTCCGTGAGGATGAGGGAGATCCAAGACGGGCAAAGTCAAAGCGTGCACCATTGGGAGCAAGGGCCTCATATGAGAAGGAGATCCACAGCATCATAGCTGATCGAAAGGTGAGACAAAAGAATTATCAGCCAAGACAAGAGTACTTGGTGCGCTGGAAGGGACTTTCAAACAGTGAGGCAAGCTGGGAACCAACAGATGACTTATGGCAGTTCAAGGACCAAATCAGGTAGTACCATGTAGAAGACGCAATAAAGGCATTGTGCAATCAGGTGGGGGAGAATGTCATGCCATGTGTGGGCACGCCAGGCACATCAGGTGCACCAGCAGGTGAGCCAGAGGTTAAGGCCCGCAGACCAGGCGTGCTGGCGGGTATCTATGCGCAAAGCCTAGCAAACGAGTTCATAATGCCTGCCCAACTTGCAGGCCAGGTCGTGAGACCAAGTCCTGGCATACAAGCTGCCCGCACCACATCCAGAAGGGCCCAAGGTGCTGGACATGCAAAAGAAGCTTTTGGAAGCAAGCAGCATCAGCTGGAGCATCCTGGCAGATTTGGTTGACCCTAAAAATCAGGAGTTAGCATCCTGATTGATTGTAATCTGTATAATCCCATGATTTTAGCCTTTATTCTAGGGATATGCCATTAAGTTGTAGCTGGAGCCTCAACTATAAATAAAGGGCTGCTCCACCCTCATTTGTACACCATCAAACACTTCTGTTTTAGTGAATACAAGAGCATTTCCAGAATTCTATCTTCTTATCCTGTTTCTCTTTAACTTGCGTAATCAGCCCTTCCCATTGTTCTAGTGCCCGTACGCTTGTGTTTTAGGCTAACTTAGGCATAAAGGAGGAGATTCCAAGCCTAAGGCCGCACGGTTTCTGAGTCTAAGGTCGGAGCCCGTGACACCTGCACGCTCGTTTCGTGGGTTAGCTTAGGCATATAGAGTTCATTCCATGTCTAAGCCCCAGTTGAACCGAGGGTTATGGTAGCAAGATTGGTAGTGGGATCGATAGCACGCAGAAGGGGATCGGGCTGATCTCGGCTTGCGCATTATGCCTCTCCGGTCTGTTGAGCGCCCGCACACTCGTTTCGTGGGTTGACTTAGGCATACGGAGTTCATCCCATGTCTAAGCATATGGAGTTCATTCCCAATCTAAGATCAGACTGGACTGAGGGTTGCAGTAGCAGGATCGACAGCATGCAGGGGGAACCGGGCCGATCCCTAGCTTGTGCATTCTGCCTCTTCGACCGGCTGAGCGCCCGCACGCCTGTTCCATGGGTTGGCTTAGGCATAGGGAGTTCATTCCATGTCTAAGCCCCAGTCAGACCGAGGGTTGTGGCAGCAGAACCGGCAGTACGTAGAGGGGGACCAGGCCGATCCTCGACTTAAACATTATGCCTCTTCGACCAGCTCAATGCCCATACGCTCGTTTCATGGGTTGACTTATGCATAGGAAGTTCATTCCCAGTCTAAGATCGGATCGGACCGAGGTTTACGGTAGTAGGATCGACAGCACGCACAGGGGATCGGGCCGATCCTCGGCTTACGCATTCTACCTCTTCAGCTGGTTGAGCACCCACACGTTCATTTCGTGGATTGGCTTAGGCATACGGAGTTCATTCCATGTCTAAGCCCCAGTCAAACTGTGGTAGCAAGACCGGTAGCAAGATTGGCAGCACGCATAGGAGGACTGGGCTGATCCCAGGCTTGTGCATTATACCTCTTCGACCGGCCTCTATGGCCGGTTGAGCACCCACGCGCTCGTTTCGTTGGTTGACTTAGGCATACGGAGTTCATCCCTAATCTAAGCATACGGAGTTCATTCCCAGTCTAAGATCAGACCGGACTGAGGGTTGCGGCAATAGGATCGGCAGCACGTAGGGGGAACCGGGCCGATCCCCGTCTTGTGCATTCTGCCTCTCCGGCCAGCTGAGCGCCCACACGCCCGTTTCATGGGTTGGCTTAGGCATAGGGAGTTCATTCCATGTCTAAGCCCCAACTGGATCGAGGGTTGTGGTAGCGAGACCGGCAGCACACAGAAGGGGATCGGGTCGATCCTTGGCTTACGCATTATGCCTCTCCGGTCGGCTCAACGCCCGAACGCTCATTTCGTGGGTTGACTTAGGCATATGGAGTTCATTCCTAATCTAAGATCAGAACGGACCGAGGGTTGCTATAGCAAGATCGACTGCATGCAAGGGGGACTGGGCCAATCCCCGGCTTGCACATTCTACCTCTCCGATCGGTTGAGCAGCCGTACGCTCGTTTCATGGGTTGGCTGAGGCATACGGAGTTCATTCCATGTCTAAGCATATGGAGTTCATTCCCAGTCTAAGATCAGATCGGACTGAGGGTTGCGACAGTAGGACCAGTAGTAGGATCGGCAGCATGTAGGGGGGGACCGAGCCGATCCCCGACTTGTGCATCTGCCTCTCCGACCGACTGACCACCTGCATGCTCATTTCATGGGTTGACTTAGGCATACGGAGTTCATCCCCAGTCTAAGCATACGAAGTTCATTCCCAGTCTAAGATCAGATCGGATCGAGGGTTGTGGCAGCAGGATCAGCAGCACACAGGGGGGACCAGGCTGATCCCCGGCTTACGCATTCTACCTCTCCGATCGGCTGAGCGTTCGGACGCCCATTTCATGGGTTGGCTTAGGCATAGGGAGTTTATTCCATGTCTAAGCCTCAGCTGGATCGAGGGTTGTGGTAGTGGGATCGGCAGCACGTAGAGAGGGACCGGGCTGATCCCCAGCTTGCGCATTCTACCACTCCGACCGGTTGAGTGCCTGCACGCTCGTTTCGTGGGTTGGCTTAGGCATACGGAGTTCATTCCATGTCTAAACATACGGAGTTCATTCTAGTCTAAGAGTTTGAACCGTGATGCACATGCTGGGCTCAGGCATGTGCTGGTGCCACATTTTTTTCGCCCGAGGCACCATCACCGGAGAGCCTAACCGATAGCATTAGGGGTTTTGGCGATGGGGGGCCAGGGGGTGCGCGCACATGATGTGCAATGGGTGCTGGTACTTGGCCCTTATATTGGTCCCCTATCCCTCATCAAACCTTGAGAACTCACACCCCCTTAAAGAGCATTTGAGATTTTATAGGTTTGCTGCCAGTAGCCATTAAAATGTCTGAAATGGGGACACTTTTTTGAAACAGTCACAAAATCTTCTCCTTTTCAAATTTTTAGTTGAATATTTTTGTGCATGCCAATAAAAATACAAGGATCATCTCTACCAAATTTAGGGACAAAACTCTCCCTAAAAAATTTTTAAAAAATCCCGAACTGTAAAAAGTTTCAAAAATCTTGAAAAATAGAAAACGGGTCGTCTTGCCACGAAACTTCACATGAAGGCTTAGGGGACCGTTGTATGATTTACAAGCCATAAAAATGGCATTGGCATGGCAGAAATATGAAGATGTGCTTGAACCCACCTACCACCCGCTCGATCCCCGGCTTGCGATCCTGCCTCTCTGGTCGGCTGAGCGCCCGCACGCCCATTTCATGGGTTGGCTTAGGCATAGGTAGTTCATTCCATGTTGAAGCCCCAGTCGGACCGAGGGTTGTGGCAGCGGGACCGACAGCACACAGAGGTGGACCGGGTCGATCCCCAGCTTGCACATTATGCCTCTCCGGCCAGCTTAGTGCCCGCACGCTTGTTTCATGGGTTGACTTAGGCATATGGAGTTCATTCCTAGTCTAAGATCGAATCGAACTGAAGGTTGCGATAGCAGGATCGACAGCACGTAGGTGGGGATCGGGTTGATCCTCGGCTTGTGCATTCTGCCTTTTCGACCAGCTGAGGACCCGTATGCATGCTCATTTCGTGGGTTGGCTTAGGCATATGGAGTTCATTCCATGTCTAAGCATACGGAGTTCATTCCCAGCCTAAGATCAGACCGAACTGAGGGCTGCGATAGCAGGACCAGCAGTAGAATCGACAGCACATAGGGGGGCACTGGGCTGATCCCTGGCTTACGCATTCTGCCCCTCCGACCAGCTGAGCGCCCTCACGCTCGTTTCGTGGGTTAGCTTAGGCATACGGAGTTCATTCCAAGTCTAAGCCCCAGCTGGATCGAGGGTTGTGGCAACAGGACCGGTAGCGAGATCGACAGTATGCAGAGGGGGATCGAGTTGATCCTCGACTTGCGCATTATGCCCTTCGGCCAACCTTTTCGGCCGACTACGCATCCGCGCACTCATTTCATGGGTTGACTTAGGCATACGGAGTTCATCCCCAGTCTAAGCATACGGAGTTCATTCCCAGTGTAGGATCGGATCGAGTGTTGCGGTAATAGATCGGTAGCAAGTAAGGGGGATCGAGCCGATCCTCGGCCTGCGCATTCTGCCTCTCCTACTGGCTGACCACCCGCCTGCCCGTTTCGTGGGTTGGCTTAGGCATAGGGAGTTCCTTCCATGTCTAAGCCCCAGCCAAACCGAGGGTTATGGTAACTGGACCAGCAGCATGTAGAGGGGGACCGGGCCGATCCCCGGCTTGCGCATTATGCTTCTTCGATCGGCTCAGCACCCGCACGCTCGTTTCGTGGGTTGACTTATGCATACGAAGTTCATTCCCAGTCTAAGATTAAACCAGACCGAGGGTTGCCGCAGCAGGATCGATAGCACGTAGGGGGGACCGGGCCCATCCCCGGCTTACGTATTCTGCCTCTCCGATCGGTTGAATGCCCGCACGCACATTTTATGGGTTGGCTTAGGCATATAGAGTTCATTCCATGTCTAAGCCCCAGCCAGACCGAGGGTTGTGGTAGCAGGACCGACAGCGCGATCGGTAGCAGGCAGAGGGGGACCGGGCTGATCCCGTCTTGCACATTATGCCTCTCCGATCGGCTGAGCGCCCGCACACTCATTTCATGGGTTGACTTAAACATACGAAGTTCATCCCCAGTCTAAGCAGATGGAGTTCATTCCCAGTCTAAGATCGGACCGGACCGAGGGTTGCGACAGCAGGATCGACAGCACGCAGGGGGGACCAGGCCGATTTCCGGCTTGCGCATTCTGCCTCTCCGATCGGTTGAGCGCCCGTACGCCCGTTTCGTGGGTTGGCTTAGGCATAGGGAGTTCATTCCATGTCTAAGCTCGAGTCGGATTGAAGGTTGTGGCAACGGGACCGGCAGCATGCAGAGGGGGACCGGGCCGATCCCCGGCTTGCGCATTATGCCTTTTTGGCCGGTTCAGCACCCACACGCTCGTTTCATTGGTTGACTTATGCATATCGAGTTCACTCTCAGTCTAAGATCGGATCGGACCGAGGGTTGCAGCAGCAGGATAGACAGCACGCACGGGGGACCGGGCCGATCCCCGACTTGCACATTCTGCCTCTCCGATCGGCTGAGCGCCCGCACGCTCATTTCATAGGTTGGCTTAGGCATACAAAGTTCATTCCATGCGTAAGCATACGGAGTTCATTCCCAGTCTACGATTTTGAGCCATGGTGCACATGCTGGGCTCGGGCATGTGCTGGTGCCGCATTTTTTTGGCCCGAGGCACCATCGTCGGAGCATCACCGGAGAGCCTAACCGGCGGCATTGGAAGGGGGCCAGGGGATGTGTGCACATGATGTGCGATGGGTGCTGGTACTTGGCCCTTATATTAGCCCCCTATCCCTCATCAAACCTCGAGAACTCACACCCCCTTAAAGAGCATTTGAGATTTTATAGGTTTGCTCCCAGTAGCCATTAAAATGTCTGAAATGGGTACACTTTTTTCAAACGGTCACAAAATCTTCTCCACTTCGAGTTTTTAGCTAAATTTTTTTGTGCATGCCAACAAAAGTACAAGGATCACCTCTAAAAATTTAGGGACAAAACTCTTTCCAAAAAAATTTTAAAAAATCTCGAACCGTAAAAAGTTTTAAAAATCGTGAAAAATAGAAAATGGGTCGTCTTGCCGCGAAACCTCACATGAAGGCTTAGGGGACCATTGTATGAATTTACAAGCCATAAAAATGGCATTGGCATGACAGAAATATGAAGATGTGCTTGAACCCACGTACCACCCCTTCGATCCCTGACTTGAGCATCCTGCCTCTCTGGTCGGCTGAGCGCTCGCACACTCGTTTCATGGGTTAACTTAGGCATACGGAGTTCATCCCCAGTCTAAGCATATGGAGTTCATTCCCAATCTAAGATCGGACCAGACCGAGGGTTGCAGAAATAGGATCGATAGCACGTAGGGTGGATCAGGTCGATCCCCAGCTTGCGCATTCTGCCTCTCCGATTGGCTGAGTGCTCGCATGCCTGTTTCGTGGGTTGGCTTAGACATAGGTAGTTCATTCCATGTGTACGCCCCAACCAGACCAAGGATTGTGGCAGCGGGACCGACAGCACGTAGAGGGGGACCGGGCCGATCCTCGGCTTATGCATTATGCTTATCCGGTCGGCTCAGCACCCGCACGCTCATTTCGTGGGTTAACTTAGGCATACGGAGTTCATTTCCAGTCTAAGATCAGACCAGACTGAGGGTTGTGATAGCAGGATCGACAGCACGCAGGGGGGATCAGGTCGATCCTCGGCTTGCACATTCTGCCTCTCCGACCGACTGAGCGCCCGCATGCTAATTTCGTGGGTTGGTTTAGGCATACGGAGTTCATTCCATGTCTAAGCATACAGAGTTCATTCCCAGTCTAAGATCAGATCGGACCAAGGGTAGTGGCAGCAAGACCAACAGTAGGATCGGCAGCACGTAGGGGGTACCAAGCCGATCCTCAACTTACGGATTCTGCCTATCCAGTCGGCTGAGCGCTCGCACACTCGTTTCGTGGGTTGGCTTAGGCATACAGTGTTCATTCCAGGTCTAAGCCCTAGTCGAACCGAGGGCTATGGCAACAGGACTGGCAGCGGGATGGGTAACACGCAGAGGGGGATCGGGCTGATCCCCGGCTTGCACATTATGCCTCTTCAACTGGCCTCTCCGGTCGGCTGAGCGCTCGTACGCTCATTTCATGGGTTGACTTAGACATACGGAGTTCATTCCCAGTCTAAGATCGGATCGGATCGAGGGTTGTGGCAGCAAGATCGACAGCACGTAGGGGGAACCGAATCAATCCTCAGCTTGTGCATTCTGCCTCTCCGGCCGACTGAGCGCCCACACACCCTTTTCATGGGTTCACTTCATAGGGAGTTCATTCCATGTCTAAGCTCCAGCCAGACCGAGGGTTGTGGCAGCAAGACTGGCAGTATGCAGAGGGGGACTGGGCCGATCCCCGGCTTGCACATTACGCCTCTTCGGTTGGCTCAGCGCCTGCACGCTCGTTTCGTTGGTTCACTTATGCATACGGAGTTCATTCCCAGTCTAAGCTCAGATCGAATCGAGGGTTGCAGCAGCAGGATCGACAGCACGTAGGGGGGACTGGGCCGATCCCCAACTTGCGTATTCTGCCTTTTCGATCGGCTGAGTGCCCGCACACTCGTTTCATGGGTTGGCTTAGGCATACGGAGTTCATTCCATGTCTAGGCATACGGAGTTCATTCCCAGTCTAAGATTTTGAGCCATAGTGCACATGCTGGGCTCGAGCATGTGTTGGTGCCGCATTTTTTTCACCTGGGGCACCATCGTCGGAGCACCGTCGGAGAGCCTAGCCGGTGGCATTGGGGGTTCCGATGATTGGGGGGGCCGAGGGGTGTGCGTACATGATGTACGATGGGTGCTGGTACTTGTGTCATGGGCTCTGACCTTAGACTCAGAAACCGTGCAACCTTAGGCTTGGAATCTCCTTTTTTATGCCTAGGTAAGCCTAAAACACAAGCATACGGGCACTACAACTATGGGAAGGGCTGATTACGCAAGTTAAAGAGAAACAGGATAAGAAGGCAGAATTCTGGAAATGCTCTTGTATTCACTGAAATGGAAGTGTTTGATGGTGTACAAATAAGGGAAGAGCAGCCCTCTATTTATAGTTGAGGCTCTAGCTTACACTTAATGGCAATATCCCTAGAATAAAGGCTAAAATCATGGGATTATACAGATTACAATCAATCAGGATGCTAACTCTTGATTTTCAGGGTCAACCAAATCTGCCAGGATGTTGTTGCTGATCCTGCCTGCTTCTAGAAGCTTCCCTTGCGTGTCTAGCACCTTGGGCCCTTCTGGATGTGGTGCGGGCAGCTTGTATGCCAGGCCTTGGTCTCACGGGTTGGCCTGCAAGTTTGGCGGGTGTTCTGAACTCGTTTGCTATGCTTTGTGCGCAGATACCTGCCAGCACGCCTGGTCTACGGGCCTCAAGCTCTGGCTCACCTGCTGGTGCGCCTGATGTGCCTAGCGCACCCACCCAAGGTGTGATATTCTCCCCCACCTGATTGCGCAATGCCCTCATTGTGTCTTCTGCATGGTACTACCTGATCTGGTCCCCGAACTGCCATAAGTCATCTACTGGTTCCCAGCTCGCCTCACTGTCTGGAAGTCTCTTCCAGCGTACCAAGTACTCTTATCTTGGCTGATAGTTCTTCTGTCTCACCTCCCGATCAGCTATAATGTTATAGACCTCCTTTTCATATGAAGCCCTTGCTCTCAATGGCGCACGCTTTGACTATGCCCGTCCTAGATCTCTCTCATCCTTATGAAATGGCTTGAGCATGCTCACATGGAACATCAGGTGTACCCTCAGCTTGGGTGGCATATCCAGCTTGTAGGAAACCTTGCCTACCCTCTTGACTACTCAGAAAGGTCCCTCATACCTCTGGACTAGGCCTTTGTGCAGCCCCCTATGGCGCACAATGGGATGCAGCTTCACCAACACCAAGTCTCCAACCTGGAACTGCACGTCCCACCTATTTTGGTCTGCCCACTTCTTCGACCTCTTGGTCGCCTTGTGTAGACAAACTCTGGCCAAGTCAATTTGCTCCTGCCATGCCTTGGCAAACTTGTATGCTGCTGGATTCAGTCCTGTATAACCTACAGCAATCGAACCGGGTGTTAGTGGTTGTTGCCCTATCATAACCTCAAATGGGCTCTGGTTCGTTGCCTCACTCCTTTGCAAGTTATAGGAAAACTGTGCAATATCTAGCAGCTTTGGCTAGTCCCTTTGTGTGGCACTCACATAGTGCCTGAGGTAGACCTCCAATAGTCCATTCACTCGTTCTGTCTGCCCATCGGTTTATGGATGCATGCTGGTGGAAAAGTTCAAGTCTGACCCCAACAGCTTGAACAACTCAATCCAGAACCTGCCCGTGAAACGCCCATCTCGATCACTAACAATGGTCCTCGGCACTCTTCAGTACTTAACCATGTTTTTCAAGAACAATCGAGCTGCCTCATCGGCTGGGCACTCCTTGGTTGCTAGAATGAAGATTCCATACTTGGAAAACCTGTCCACCACTACCATGATGCTTCCAAACCCTTCTGCTTTGGGTAGACCAACTATAAAGTCCAGAGAAACACTCTTCCATGGTCACTCTGGCACTGGCAATTGCTCCAAGAGACCGCCTGGTTTCTTGAACTCCACCTTGTCCTGTTGGCACACAAGACAAGTCTTCACATAGGCCACCACATCATCCTTCATGTGCGGCCAGTAGTACCGATCCTCGATCAACGCCAAGGTACGGCTCACTTCGGGGTGTCCAACCCATCTTGAATCATGGTATTCTTGCAAAACTTCCTTACGGAGCTTTCCGTGCTACGACAAAAATAGTCTACTACCCCTAGTGTACAGCAAGCCATCCTGCAACCAAAATCGCCTAGTCTTACCTTGCTGGGCGTACTCCATCAAAGCCTTGGCTGTAGGATCATGCGCGAGTCCCTTCTTGTTGCGCGGCACGAGTGACCCCTCTAGTTGGCTAATGGCAGCAAGGTTAGCCTTTCTGCTCAGGGCATCTACCACTAGGTTCACCCGTTCTGGCTTGTACTCCATCTGAAAATCAAATTCTACAAGAAAATGTTACCATCTCACCTGCTTGGGGGACAGCTTCTTCTGTGTCTGGAAGTAATTGGTCACCATATTGTCCATCCTCACCATGAACCTCAACCCCAATAGGTAATGGTGCCAAGTGCGCAAGCAGTGCACCACTGCAATCATCACTTTCTCTTGGATTGTGTACTTGTGCTCAGTCTCGTTCAGCTTCCTACTCTCTAATGCAACTAGACGTCCCTCCTGCATCAACACGCCCCCTATGGTAAAGTCTAATGCATCCATATGCACCTCATACGGCTTGGTATGGTCTGGCAAGGCCAAGACTGGCTCCTCAGTCACAGCCCACTTAAACCTGTCAAAGGCTTCCTGGCACCCTGCGCTCCACTCCCATGCTTTCCCTTTCTTGAGCAAGTCAGTCAATGGCGTGGCTATTGCTGAGTGACCTTTGATGAAGCACCTGTAGTACTTGACCAGCCCAAGGAACGATCTCAACTTAGTGACCTTGGCTGGTGGTTGCCACTCCAGGATGGCATGTATCTTGCCTTCATCCATTCGTATCCTGCCACCTCCCACTATGTGGCCAAGGAACGGGATCTCTTGTTGGGCGAATGAGCACTTCTCCCTCTTGACAAACAGCTTGTGCGACCGCAACACCTCGAACACCTATCTCAAGTGGTCTACATGCTCTCCCAAAGTTTGACTATAGATCACAATGTCATCCAAATAAACCACAACAAACCGATCAAGGAATGACTGAAGTACCTTGTTCATAAGGGTGCAGAATGTTGTTGGGGCATTCGTGAGTCCGAAAGGCATCACCACGAACTCATACGAATCATATCGAGTGACACATGCTGTCTTTGGCTCATCTCCCTCCACGATCCTGACTTGATAATAGCTTGACCTCAAATCCAGCTTGGTGAACCACCTTGCGCTCCCAAGTTGATCGAACAAGTCCGCAATGAGTGGGATGGGGTACTTGTTCTTAATGGTCAGCTTGTTCAAAGCCCGATAGTCTATGCACAGCCGCAACTACCCATCATGCTTGCGTTGAAAGAGAACCGATGCACCATAGGGTGCTTTCGATGGCCTGATGAAGCCAGCATCAACTAACTCTTTGAGCTACTTCCTCAACTCCTCCAACTCTGGTGGAGACATTCGGTAAGGGGCTCTAGCTGGTGGCTTGGCTTCGGACACTAGCTCGATCTTGTGGTCCACCTCCCTTTTAGGTGGTAGCTTGCTAGGTAGCTTTGCGGGCATCACATCACTAAAGGTCTTCAGCACCTTTAGCACCTCCAAGGGTGACTCGGTCTCCTTCTCCCTTGGCTCATCATATTTTAGGGCTACCAAGAAAGTGTCTTCTTGTCTACTTACCACCTTGGCAAATTGGATGGCTGACACCACCCATGACCCAACTCCAGACCCTCTCCTCAATGGCACTAGGCATTGGCACCGTGCATCTAAGATGCAAACACAATCGACAAAAGGCACAAGAAGGGTGTTAATCCGAATAAAGAAATCCAACCCAATCACAAACTCATAGTCGTGAAGGGGTATTACCTCAATGGTCTCCTTGCCTTTCCAGTCTCCAAGCTGTAACTCCACTCCGTGCGCTACTCCAATGGCTGAAACTTCCTTGGAGTTCACCATTTTTATGGTACCAGTCCCTTTTTGCACCTTTAGTTCGAGCTTCCGGGCTCTATCACCAGAAATAAAAAGATGTGAGGCACCTGTGTCCACCAGTGCGCTCACTTTCTGACCCATAACCATCAGATCCGTAAACATCAAGCCCTTTGGCTTGCGGCTCCCCTTACTCTAGACAACATTGAGCACCAACGACCTAAGCTTTATTGCCCCTGACTCTGCCTCCTCGTCAGACTCCTTGTCTAAAGCAGCCAGCTTGCCTTTCTATGGGTAATTTCCCGCTATGTGGCTCCCTCCACATAGGTAGCATGCTAGTGGCTCTCAGTCCCCTATTGTTTTCGACTTGCCTGCTGGTGGTTTCCTCTCACCATCCTTGGTTGAACGGTCTCGGTCTTCATCCTTGGACTCCCAGTCATGGTCCTTCCCCTTGGACTGCTTCTTTCGATCCCTATCATCCCTGCCCTTACCCTTGGGCTTGGTAGACTCGAACTTGTTCAGAGGCTTGAACTCTATCAAGGCCTCGGTAGTAGTCATGGCTTTAGCCAAGTCATGAACTCCTCTCCTTTGTAGCTCATGCTTTACCCATGGCTTCAGCCCATCCAAGAAGAAAATAAGGCATCCTTCTCGCCTAGATCCGAGATCTGTAGTATCAGTTCAGAGAATTTCTAGACATACTCCCTTATGTCCCCTTGCTGGCTCAACCTGCGCAACTTTGCTCGTGCCTCATCATCGACATACTCAGGGTAAAATTATTCTCTGAACTCCTTTTAGAACTCTACCCAGTTTCCAATCTTGGCGCTCCCACGCCTGACATCATCACACCTGCGCCTTTACCATAATAAGGCTACATCAGTGAGATACATAGCAGCGGTGCTTACCTTTATCGCCTTGTCTTGCATGCCCTTGGCCTGGAAGTACTGCTCCATACCCCAAAGGAAGTTATCTACTTCCTTGGCCACCCTAATCCCCTTGAACTCCTTAGGCTTGGGGATATCCAATCTGGACTTGGACACTCCAGCAAACATGCCATTCCCAATGGCAGTCTTGCAAGCAATGAGCTCATTGGTAAGCTCCTCCATCCGCTGGCACATGGCCTCCATGCCATCACACAAGGTCAGCACTTCAGCCTCCAAAGTCTGATTCTTTTAGGTGAACACTTCCAAGCCTTTGTTGAGAGTAGCTTCCAGCTCACTTTGGATCTCCTCCCCCATGGAGTCTAGCGATGCAATGTGAGTCTCTACACCCTCAAGCTTCTCCCCCATGTCGCCCATGGTCACCTCCACCTTGGCCAGCCTACCATCCATGGTGGACCAGATATCTCTAGAACTGGCTTTCCTCCCTCTTCCATGCCCATGCTCTTGTGCCTCTGGTTGTTGGTTAGTAGCGTCACTTTAGGATGCCATCTCCTCTAACCTGCACAACATAAACATACAGAATCGAACTTGCTCTAATACCAACTGTCATGGGCTCTAACCTTAGACTCAGAAACCGTGTGGCCTTAGGCTTGGAATCTCCTTTTTTATGCCTAAGTCAGCCTAAAACACAAGCATACGGGCACTAGAACAATAGGAAGGGCTGATTACGCAAGTTAAAGAGAAACAGGATAAGAAGGCAGAATTCTGGAAATGCTCTTGTATTCACTGAAATAGAAGTGTTTGATGGTGTACAAATGAGGGAGGAGCAGCCCTCTATTTATAGTTGAGGCTCCAGCTTACACTTAAAGGCAATATCCCTAGAATAAAGGCTAAAATCATGGGATTATACAGATTACAATCAATCAGGATGCTAACTCCTGATTTTCAGGGTCAACCAAATCTGACAGGATGCTGCTACTGATCCTGCCTGCTTCCAGAAGCTTCCCTTGCATGTCCAGCACCTTGGGCCCTTTTGGATGTGGTGCAGGCAGCTTGTATGCCGGGCCTTGGTCTCACGGGCTGGCCTGCAAGTTGGGCGGGCATTCTAAACTCGTTTGCTAGGCTTTGCGCGCAGATACCCGCCAGCACGCCTGGTCTGCGGGCCTCAACCTCTGGCTCGCCTGCTGGTGCATCTGATGTGCTTGGCGCGCCTGCCCAGGGTGTGACACTTGGCCCTTATATTGGCCTCCTATCCCTCATCAAACCTCGAGAACTCACACCCTTTAAAGAGCATTTGAGATTTTATAGGTTTGCAGCTAGTAGCCATTAAAGTGTTTGAAATGGGGACACTCATTTCAAACGGTCGCAAAATCTTCTCCACTTAGAGTTTTTAGCTGAATTTTTTTGTGCAAGCCAACAAAAATACAAGGATCACCTCTACCAAATTTAGGGACAAAACACTTTCTAAAAAAATTTTAAACAATCCCGAACCGTAAAATGTTTCAAAAATCATGAAAAATAGAAAACTGGTCGTCTTGCCATGAAACTTCACATGAAGGCTTAGGGGACCATTGTATGAATTTAGAAGCCATAAAAAAGGCATTGGCATGGCAGAAATATGAAGATGTGCTTGAACCCACCTACCACCCGTTCGATCTCCGGCTTGCGCATCCTGCCTCTCTGGTCGGCTGAGCGCCCGTACGCTCGTTTCGTGGGTTGACTTAGGCATACGGAGTTCATCCCCAGTCTAAGCATACAGAGTTCATTCCCAATCTAAGATCAGACCGGACTGAGGGTTGCGGCAACAGGATCGACACACGCAGGGGGGACGGGGCTAATCCCCGGCTTGCTCATTCTGCCTCTCTGGTCGGCTGAGTGCCCGCATGCCTATTTTGTGGGTTGGCTTAGGCATAGGGAGTTCATTCCAGGTCTATGCCCTAGCTGGACCGAGGGTTGTGGCCACGGGATCGGCAGCACGCAGAGGGGGACCGGGCCGATCCCCGGCTTGCACATTATGCCTCTCCGGCTGGCTAAGCGCCCGCACGTTCATTTCGTGGGTTGACTTAGGCATACGAAGTTCATTCCCAATCTAAGATCGGATCGAACCCAGGGTAGTGGCAGCAGGATCGACAGCACACAGGGGGGACTGAGCCGATCCCCGGCTTACGCATTCTGCCTCTACGGCCGGCTGAGTGCCCGCCGCTCGTTTCGTGGGTTGGCTTAGGTATACGGAGTTCATTCCATGTCTAAGCATACGGAGTTCATTCCCAGTCTAAGATCAGATCGGATCGAGGGTTATGGTAGCAGGATCGATAGTATGTTGGGGGGATCGAAACGATCCCTGACTTGCGCATTTTGTCTCTCCGGCCAGCTGAGCGCCCTCACGCTCGTATCATGGGTTGGCTTAGGCATACGGAGTTCATTCCACGTCTAAGCCCCAGCTGGACCGAGGGTTGTAGCGACAAGACCAGTAGTGGGATCAGCAGCACACAGAGAGGGACCAGGCTAATCCTCGACTTACGCATTATGCCTCTTCAACCGACCTTTCCAGCACCCGCACGCTCGTTTCGTGGGTTGACTTAGGCATACAAAGTTCATCCCCAATCTAAGCATACGAAGTTCATTCCCAGTCTAAGATCGGATCGGACCGAAGGTAACGACAGCAAGATCGACAGCACACAAGGGGGATCGGGCCGATCCTCGACTTGCACATTCTGCCTCTCTGGTTGGCTGAGCGCCCGCATGCCCGTTTCGTGGGTTGGCTTAGGCATAGGGAGTTCATTCCATGTCTAAGCCTCAGTCGGACCGAGGGTTATGGCAGCGGGATCGATAGCACGCAAGGGGGACCAGGCCGATCCCTGGCTTGCGCATTCTGCCTCTCCAGCCGGATGAGCGCCCGCACGCCCGTTTCATAGGTTGGCTTAGGCATAGCGAGTTCATTCCATGTCAAAGCTGCAGCCAGACCGAGGGTTGTGGTAGCGGGATCGACAGCACGCAGAGGGGGACCGAGCTGATCCCCGACTTGCACATTATGCCTCTTCAATCGGCTCAGCGCCCACACGTTCATTTCGTGGGTTGACTTATGCATACGGAGTTCATTCCCAGTCTAAGATTGCACCGAACCAAGGGTTACGGCAGCAGGATCGACAACACGTAGGGGAGGACCGGGCCGATCCTCGGCTTGCGCATTCTGCCTCTCCGACTGGCTGAGCACCCGCATGCTCATTTTGTAGGTTGGCTTAGGCATACGGAGTTCATTCTATGTCTAAGCATACGGAGTTCATTCCCAGTCTAAGATTTTGAGCCACAGTGCACATGCTAGACTCGGGCATGTACTGGTGCCATAGGTTTCTCACCCAGGGCACCATCACCGGAGCATCGCCGGAGAGCCTAACCGACGGCATAGGGGTTCCGACGATTGGGGGGCCGGGGGGTGTGTGCACATGATGTGCGATGGGTGCTGGTACTTGGCCTTTATATTGGCCCCCTATCCCCCATCAAATCTTGAGAACTCACACCCCTTTAAAGAGCATTTGAGATTTTATAGGTTTGCTGCCAGTAGCCATTAAAGTGTCTGAAATGGGAACACTTTTTTAAAATGGTCACAAAATCTTCTCCATTTCGAGTTTTTAGCTAAACTTTTTTATGCATGCCAAAAAAAATACAAGGATCGCCTCTACCAAATTTGGGGACCAAACTCTTTTTGAAAAAATTTTAAAAAATCCTGAACCGTAAAAAGTTTTAAAAATCGTGAAAAATAGAAAACGGGTAGTCTTGCCACGAAACTTCACATCAAGGCTTAGGGGGCCATTGTATAAATTTACAAGCCATAAAATGGCATTGGCACGGCAGAAATATGAAGATGTGCTTGAACCCACCTACCACTCATTCGATCCCCGGCTTGCGCATCCTGCCTCTCTGGTCGGCTGAGCGCCCGCACGCTAGTTTCGTGGGTTGACTTAGGCATATGGAGTTCATTCCCAGTCTAAGCATAAGGAGTTCATTCCCAGTCTAAGATCAGATCGGACCGAGGGTTGTGGCAGTAAGATCGCCAACACGCAAGGGGGACCGGATCGATCCCCGGCTTACGCATTCTGCCTCTCTTGTCGACTGAGCACCCGCACGCCCGTTTCATGGGTTGGCTAGGCATAGGGAGTTCATTCCATGTCTAAGCCCCAGCCGAACCGAGGGTTGTGGCAACGGGACCGGCAGCACACAGAGGGGGATCGGACCGATCCCCGGCTTGTGCATTATGCCTCTTCGACTGGCTGAGCGCCCGCACGCTCATTTTGTGGGTTGACTTAGGCATACGAAGTTCATTCCCAATCTAAGATCGGATCGAACCCAGGGTTGCGACAGTAGGATCGATAGCACACAGGGGGGATCGGGCCGATCCCTGACTTGCGCATTCTGCCTCTCCGGCCGGCTGAGCGCCCGCACGCTTGTTTCGTGGGTTGGCTTAGTTATACAGAGTTCATTCCATGTCTAAGCATACGGAGTTCATTCCCAATCTAAGATCGGACCAGACCGAGGGTTGCGGTAGCAGGACCAGCAGTAGGATCGATAGCACGTAAGGAGGGACCGAGCCGATCCCTGGCTTGCACATTCTGCCTCTCTGATTGGCTTTTTTGACCGGCTGAGTGCCCGTACGCTCGTTTCGTGGGTTGACTTAGGCGTACGGAGTTCATCCCCATCTAAGCATACGGAGTTCATTCCTAATCTAAGATCGGATCGGACCGAGGGTTGCGGCAACAGGATCAGCAGCACGTAGGGGTGACCGGACCGATCCTTGGCTTGCGCAATCTGCCTCTGCAGCCGGTTGGGCTTGAGCATGTGCTGGTGCCGCATTTTTTTTCTCAGGGCACGATCACCGGAGCATCGTCGGAGCATCGTCGGAGCATTACCGAAGAGGCTAACCGATGACATTGGGGGTTTCGTCGATTGGAAGGGCCGGGGGGTGTTCGCACATGATGTGCGATGGGTGCTGGTACTTGGCCTTTATATTGGCCCCCTATCCCTCATCAAACCTCCAGAACTCACACCCCCTTAAAGAGCATTTGAGATTTTATAGGTTTGCTGCCAGTAGCCATTAAAGTGTCTGAAATGGGGACACTTTTTTCAAATGGTCACAAAATCTTCTCCACTTTGAGTTTTTAGCTGAATTTTTTTGCATACCAGCAAAAATACAAGGATCACCTCTACCAAATTTGTTGACAAAACTCTTTCTAAAAAAATTTTAAAACATCTCGAACCGTAAAAATTTTGAAAATCGTGAAAAATAGAAATCGGGTCGTCTTGCCATGAAACTTCACATGAAGGCTTAGGGGACAATTGTATGAATTTACAAGCCATAAAAATGGCATTGGCATGGCAGAAATAAGAAGATGTGCTTGAACCCACCTACCACCCATTTGATCCTCGGCTTGCGCATCCTGCCTCTCTGGTCGGTTGAGCACCCGTACGTTCGTTTTATGGGTTGACTTAGGCGTACGAAGTTCATCCCCAGTCTAAGCATACGGAGTTCATTCCCAATCTAAGATCGGACCGGATCGAGGGTTGCGGCAACAGGATCAGCAGCATGCAGAGGGGACAAGGCCGATCCCCGGCTTCTGCATTCTGCCTCTCAGGCCGACTGACTGCCCGCACGCCCGTTTCATGGGTTGGCTTAGGTGTAGGGAGTTCATTCCATGTCTAAGCCCCAACCGGACAGAGAGTTGTGGTAGTGGGATCGGCAGCACGCAAAGGGGGACCAGGCTGATCCCCGGCGTACGCATTATGCCTCTCTGGCCGGCTTAGCATCTGCATCCTCTTTTCATGGGTTGAGTTAGGCATACAGAGTTCATTCCCAATCTAAGATCGGACCAGACTGAGGGTTGCGGTAGCAGGATCGACAGCACGCAGGGGGACCGGGCCGGTCCCCGACTTGCGTATTTTACCTCTCCGACCGGCTGAGCACCGGCACGCTCATTCCATGGGTTGGCTTGGGCATACTGAGTTCATTCCCAATTTAAGATCAGACCAGACTGAGGATTATGGTAGCAGGATCGGCAGGACGCAGGGGGGGATCGAGCCGATCCCCGGCTTACGCATTCTACCTCTCCAGCTGGTTGAGCGCCCGTAGGCTCGTTTCGTGGGATGGCTTAGGCATACAAAGTTCATTCTGTGTCTAAGCCCCAACTGGACCGAGGGTTGTGGCAGCAGGACCGGCAGCGGGATGGGTAGCACGCAAAGGGGGATCGGGCTGATCCTCGACTTGCGGATTATGCCTTTCCGACCGACCTCTCCTAGCCTGCTAAGTGCCCGCACGCTTGTTCCGTGGGTTGACTTAGGCATACGGAGTTCATCCTCAGTCTAAGCATACGAAGTTCATTCCCAGTCTAAGATCGGATCGAATAAAGGGTTGCAGTAGTAGGATCGGTAGCACGCAGGGGGGACCGGGCCGATCCCCGGCTTGCAGATTCTGCCCGTATACCCGTTTCGTGGGTTGGCTTAGGTATAGGGAGTTCATTCCATGTCTAAGCCACAGCCGGACCGAGGGTTGTGGTAGTGGGACGAACAACACACAGAGGGGGACCGGGTCGATCCCTGGCTTGCGCATTATGCCTCTTCGGTCGGCTCAACGCCCGCACGCTCGTTTTGTTGGTTGACTTATGCATACGGAGTTCATTCCCAATATAAGATCAGACCAGACTGAGGGTTACAATAGTAGGATCGATAGCACACAGGGGGGGATCAGGCTGATCCCCGGCTTGCACATTATGCCTCTCCGGCCGACTGAACGCCCGCACGCTCGTTTCGTGGGTTGGCTTAGGCATACGAAGTTCATTCCATGTCTAAGCATACGAAGTTCATTCCCAGTCTAAGATTTTGAGCCACGGTGCACATGCTGGGATCGGCCTTGTGCTGGTGCCGCATTTTTTTCGCCCGAGGCACCATCGTCGGAGCATTACCGAAGAGCCTAACCGACGACATTGGGGGTTATGACGATTGGGGGGGCCGGGGGGTGTGCGCATATGATGTGTGATGGGTGCTGGTACTTGGCCCTTATATTGGCCCCCTATCCCTCATCAAACCTTCAGAACTCACACCCCCTTAAAGAGCATTTGAGATTTTATAGGTTTGCTGCCAGTAGCCATTAAAGTGTCTGAAATGGGGACAAGTTTTTCAAACGGTCACAAAATCTTCTCCACTTTGAGTTTTTAGCTGAATTGTTTTATGCATGCCAAAAAAAATACAAGGATCACCTCTACCAAATTTGGGGACAAAACTCTTTCCAAAAAAATTTTAAAAAATCTCAAACTACAAAAAGTTTCAAAAATCATGAAAAATAGAAAACGGGTCGTCTTGCCACGAAACTTCACATGAAGGCTTAGGGGACCATTGTATGAATTTAAAAGCCATAAAAATGGCATTGGCAGTGTAGAAATATGAAGATGTGCTTGAACCCACCTACCACCCGTTCAATCTCCGGCTTGCGCATTTTGCCTCTTTGGTCGACGGAGCGCCCTCACGCTTGTTTCGTGGGTTGACTTAGGCAAATGGAGTTCATCCCCAGTCTAAGCATACGGAGTTCATTCTCAATATAAGATCGGATCGGACCGAGGGTTGCGACAACAGGATCGGCAGCACGTAGGGGGACTGGGCCGATCCCCGACTTGCGCATTCTACCTCTCTGGTCGATTGAGCGCCTGCACGCTCATTTCATGGGTTGGCTTAGGCATAGAGAGTTAATTCCATGTCTAAGCCCCAGTCAAATCGAGGGTTGTTGTAGCAGGACCGGCAGCGGGATAGGCAGCACGCAGAGGGGGCCTGGGCTGATCCTCAGCTTGAGCATTATGCCTCTCCGATCGGCCTCTCCGACCGGTTGAGCGTCAACACGCTCATTTTGTGGGTTGACTTAGGCATACGGAGTTCATCCCCAGTCTAAGCATACAGAGTTCTTTCCCAGTCTAAGCACACAGGGGGGACCGGGTCGATCCCTGGCTTACGCATTCTGCCTCTCCGGTCGGCTGAACACCTGGACGCCTGTTTTCTGGGTTGGCTTAGGCATAGGGAGTTCATTCCATATCTAAGCCCCAGTTGGACAGAGGGCTATGGCAGTGGGACCGGCAGCACACAGAGGGGGACTGGGCCCATCCCCGACTTGCACATTATGCCTCTCCAGTCGGCTGAGCACCCGAACGCTTGTTTCGTGGGTTGGCTTAGGCGTACGGAGTTCATTGCATGTCTAAGCATACGGAGTTCATTCCCCATCTAAGATTTTGAGCCACGGTGCACATGATGGGCTCAGGCATGTGCTGGTGCCGTATTTTTTTTGCCCGGGGCACCATCATCGGAGCATCGCCAGAGAGCCTAACCGGCGGCATTAGGGGTTCTGGCGATTGGGGGGTCGGGGGGTGTGCGCACATGATGTGCGATGGTTGCTAGAACTTGGCCCTTATATTTGGCCCCCTATCCCTCATCAAACCTCAAAAACTCACACCCCCTTAAAGAGCATTTGAGATTTTATAGGTTTGCTGCCAATAGCCATTTAAGTGTCTGAAATGGGGACACTTTTTTCAAACGGTTACAAAATATCCTCCACTTTTTCAAACGGTCACAGAATTTTTTTTTGCATGCCAAAAAAAAAAAGGATCAACTCTACCAAATTTGGGGACAAAACTCTTTCTAAAAATATTTTAAAAAATCTCGAATCACAAAAAGTTTTAAAAATCATGAAAAATAGAAAACGGGTCGTCTTGCCACGAAACTGCACATGAAGGCTTAGGGGACCATTGTATGAATTTACATGCCATAAAAATGGCATTGACATGGCAGAAATATGAAGATGTGCTTGAACCCACCTACCACCCGTTCGATCCCCGGCTTACACATCCTGCCTCTTTAGTTGGCTAAACGCCCACACGGTCGTTTCGTGGGTTGACTTAGGCATACGGAGTTCATCCCCAGTCTAAGCATACGAAGTTCATTCCTAGTCTAAGATCAGACTGGACCGAGGGTTGCGGTAGCAGGATCGACAGTACGCAGGGGGGAGTGGGCCGATCCCCAGCTTGCGGATTCTACCTCTCCGGTCGACTGAGCACCCACACACCCATTTCATGGGTTGGCTTAGGCATAGGAAGTTAATTCCATGTCTAAGCCCCAGCTAGACTGAGGGTTGTGGTAGCGAGACTGGCAGCTCACAGAGGGATCCCCGATCGATCCCCGGCTTGCGTGTTATGCCTCTCTGGTCAGCTCAGCGCCCGCACGCTCATTTCGTGGGTTGACTTAGGCATACGGAGTTAATTCCCAGTCTAAGATCAGACCAAACTGAGGGTTGTGGTAGCCGGATCGACAGCACGTAGGGGGGACCGGGCCGATCCCCGACTTGCACATTATGCCTCTCCGGCAGACTGAATGCCCGCACGCTCATTTCGTGGGTTGGCTTAGGCATACAGAGTTCATTCCATGTCTAAGCATGCAGAGTTCATTCACAGTCTAAGATTTTGAGCCATGGTGCACATGTTGGGCTCAGGCTTGTGCTGGTGCCGTATTTTTTTTGCTCGGGGCACCATCACCGAACCATCACCGGAGAGCCTATCTGATAGCATTGGGGGTTCCAGCAATTGGGGGGCTGGGGGGTGTGCGCACATGATGTGCGATGGGTGCTGGTACTTGGCCCTTATATTGGCCCCCTATCCCTCATCAAACCTCAAGAACTCACACCCCCTTAAGGAGCATTTGAGATTTTATAGGTTTGCTGCCAGTAGCCATTAAAGTGTTTGTAATAGGGACACTTTTTTCAAACGGTCACAAAATCTTCTCCACATCGAGTTTTTAGCTGAATTTTTTTGTGCATGCCAACAAAAATACAAGGATCACCTCTACAAAATTTGGGACAAAACTTTTTCTAAAAAAATTTTAAAAAATCCCGAACCGGAAAAAGTTTTGAAAATCGTGATAAATAGAAAATGGGTCGTCTTGCCACGAAACTTCACATGAAGGCTTAGGGGACCATTGTATGAATTTACAAGCCATAAAAATGGCATTGACAGGGCAGAAATATGAAGATGTGCTTGAACCCACCTACCACCCGTTCGATCCCCGGCTTGCGCATCCTGCCTCTCTGGTCGACTGAGCGCCCACACGCTCATTTTGTGGGTTGACTTAGGCATACAGAGTTCATCCCCAGTCTAAGCATACGAAGTTCATTCCCAGTCTAAGATCAAACTAGATCAAGGTTTGCGGTAGCAGGATTGGCAGCACGCAGGGAGGACTGAGTCGATCCCTGACTTGGGCATTCTGCCTCTCCAGCCGACTGAGTGCCTGCACGCTCATTTCGTGGGTTGGCTTAGGCATAGGGAGCTCATTCCATGTCTAAGCCCGAGCTGGATCAAGGGTTGTAGTAGTGGGACTGACCGGCTCAGTTTACACATTGTGCCCCTCTGATCGGCTCAGCGCTGGCACGCTCATTTCATGGGTTGACTTAGGCATCGGACCAGACCGAGGGTTGTGGCAGCAAGATCGATAGCATGCAGGCGGGACCAGGTTGATCCTCGACTTGTGCATTCTGCCTCTCCGGCTGGCTGAGTGCCCGCACGCTCATTTCGTGGGTTGGCTTAGGCATACGGAGTTCAGTCCCAGTTTAAGATCGGACCAGATTGAGGGTTGCAGTAGTAGGACCAGCAGCAGGATCGGTAGCACACAAGGGGGGGTCGGGCTGATCCCCGACTTACGCATTCTGCCTCTCCGGCCGGTTGAGCTCCCATACTCTCGTTTCATGGGTTGGCTTAGGCATACAGAGTTCATTCTGTGTCTAAGCCCCAGCCGGACAGAAGGTTGTGGCAGTAGGACCGGCAGCGAGATCGACAGCAATGCTGAGGGGGATCGGGCTGATCCCTGGCTTGTGCATTATGCCTCTCCGACCAGCTGAGGGCCCGTATGCTTGTTTCATGGGTTGACTTAGGCATACGAAGTTCATCACCAGTCTAAGCATATGGAGTTCATCTCCAGTCTAAGATCAGATCAGACTGAGGGTTGCGACAGCAGGATCGGTAGCACGCAGGGGGGATCGGGCCGATCCCCGGCTTGCGCATTCTGCCTCTCCGGTCGGCTGAGCACCCGCACGCTCATTTCGTGGGTTGGCTTAGGCATACGGAGTTGATTCCCAGTCTAAGATCAGACCGAATCGAGACTTGCGGTAGCAGGATCGATAGCACGTATGAGGAACTGGGCTGATCCTTGGCTTGCGCATTCTACCTCTCCAATCGGCTAAGCACCCACACGCTCATTTCATGGGTTGGCTTAGGCATGCGAAGTTCAATCCATGTCTAAACATACGGAGTTCATTCCCTGTCTAAGATTTTGAGCCACGATGCCGTATTTTTTTCACCCGAGGCATTTCGTGGGTTGACTTAGGCATATGGAGTTCATCCCCAGTCTAAGCATATGGAGTTCATTCTCAGTCTAAGATCAGACCAGACCGAAGTTTGCGACAGCAGGATCAGCAGCATGCAGAGGAGACCAGGCTGATCCCCGACTTGCACATTCTGCCTCTCTGGCTGGCTGAGCGCCCGTACGCTCGTTTCATGGGTTGGCTTAGGCATAGGGAGTTCATTCCATGTCTAAGCCCCAGTCGGACCGAGGGTTATGGCAGGGGGATCGATAGCACGCAGAGGGGGATCGGGTCGATCGTCGGCTTGTGCATTATGCCTCTCCGGTTGGCTCAGCGCCCGCACGCTCGTTTCATGGGTTGACTTAGGCATACGGAGTTCATTCCCAGTCTAAGATCGGATCAGATTGAGGGTTGCGACAGTAGGATCGGCAACACGCAGTGGGGATCTGGTCGATCCCCAGCTTGCGCATTCTGCCTCTCCGGTCGGCTGAACGTCCACATGCCCGTTTCGTGGGTTAGCTTAGGCATAGGGAGTTCATTCCATGTCTAAGCCCTAGTCGAACCGAGGGTTGTGGTAGCGGGACCGATAACACGCTCGTTTCGTGGGTTGACTTAGGCATACAGAGTTCATTCCTAGTCTAAGATCAGACCAGACCGAGGGTTGCGATCGTAGGATCGACAGTATGCAGAGGGGACTGGGTCGATCCCTGGCTTGCGCATTCTGCCTCTCCGACCGGCTGAGTGCCCGCACGCTCATTTCCTAGGTTGGCTTAAGCGTACGGAATTCATTCCATGTCTACGCATATGGAGTTCATTCCCAGTCTAAGATCGAACCAGATCGAGGGCTGCAGCAGCAGGATCGACAGCATGCAGGGGGGATCGAGCCGATCCTCAGCTTGGACATTCTGCCTCTCCGGTCGGCTGAGTGCCCGCACGCTTGTTTCGTGGGTTGACTTAGGCATACGGAGTTCATTCCATGTCTAAGCCCCATCCAGACTGAGGGTTGTGGCAACAGGACCGGCAGCGGGATCGACAGCATGTAGAAGGGGACCAGGCTGATCCTCGACTTACGCATTATGCCTCTCTGGTTGGCTGAGCGCTTGCACGCTCGTTTTGTGGGTTGACTTAGGCACACAGAGTTCATCCCCAGTCTAAGCATACAGAGTTCATTCCCAGTCTAAGATCAGACCAGACCGAGGGTTGCGGCAGTAGGATAAGCAGCACGCAGGTAGATCAAGCTGATCCCCAACTTGCGCATTCTGCCTCTCTGGCCGGCTGAGCACCTACACGCCTGTTTCATGGGTTGGCTTAGGCATAGGGAGTTCATTCCATGTTTAAGCCCCAGCCAGACTGAGGGTTGTGGTAGCGGGACAGACAGTACGTAGAGGGGGATCGGGTCGATCCCTGGCTTACGCATTATGCCTCTTCGCCCTGCTCAGCGCTTGCATGCTCATTTCGTGGGTTGACTTATGCATACGGAGTTCATTCCCAGTCTAAGATTGGACTGGACCAAGGGTTGCAGTAGCAGGATCGACAGCACGTAAGGGGGACTAGGCCAATCCCCAACTTGTGCATTCTGCCTCTCCGGTCGGTTGAGCGCCTGTACGCCCATTTCAAGGGTTGGCTTAGGCATAGGGAGTTCATTGCATGTCTACACCCTAGCCAGACCGAGGGTTGTGGCAACGGGACTGGCAGCACGCAGAGGGGGACCAGGCCGATCCCCGACTTACGCATTATGCCTCTTCGGCTTGCTCAGCGCCCGTACGCTCATTTCGTGGGTTGACTTAGGCATACAGAGTTCATTCCTAGTCTAAGATCGGACCAGACCGAGGGTTACGACAGTAGGATCGATAGCACGCAGGGGGGATTTGGTTGATCCCCGGCTTGCGTATTCTGCCTCTTCGACCAACTGAGTGCCCGCACGCTCGTTTCTTGGGTTGGCTTAGGCATACGGAGTTCATTCCATGTCTAAACATATGGAGTTCATTCCCAGTCTAAGATCGGACCAGAGTGAGGGTTGCGGCAGCAGGACCAGCAACAGGATCAACAGCACGTAGGGGGGATCAGGCCGATCCCCGGCTTACACATTCTACCTCTCTGACCGGTTGAGTGCCCGCACGTTCATTTCATGGGTTGGCTTAGGCATACGGAGTTCATTCCATGTCTAAGCCCCAATCGGACCGAGGGTTGTGGTAGCAGGACCAGCAGTGGGATCGATAGCACGCAGAGGGGGACTGGACTGATCCTCAGCTTGCGCATTATGCCTCTCTGACCGACTAAGTGCCCGCACGCTCATTTCGTGGGTTGACTTAGGCATACGGAGTTCATCCCCAGTCTAAGCATACAGAGTTCATTCCCAGTCTAAGATTGAACCGGATCGAGGGTTGTGGCAGTAGGATCGATAGCACGTAGGGAGGATTGGGCTGATCCTCGGCTTGTGCATTCTGCCTCTCCGATCAGCTGAGCACCCGCACGCTCGCTTCGTGGGTTGGCTTAGGCATACGGATTTCATTCCATGTCTAAGCATACGGAGTTCATTCCCAGTCTATGATTTTGAGCCACAGTGCATGTGCTGGTGCCATATTTTTTTCACCCGGGGCACCATCGTTGGAGCATCACCGAAGAGCCTAACCAGCGACATTGGGGGTTCTGACGATTGGGGGGGCTGAGGGGGTGTGCGCACATGATGTACGATGGGTTCTGGTACTTGTGTCACGGGCTCTGACCTTAGACTCAGAAACCTATGGCCTTAGGCTTGGAATCTCCTCCTTTATGCCTAAGTCAGCCTAAAACACAAGCATACGGGCACTAGAACAACGGGAAGGGCTGATTACGCAAGTTAAAGAGGAACAGGATAAGAAGGTAGAATTCTGGAAATGCTCTTGCATTCACTGAAACAGAAGTGTTTGATGGTGTACAAATAAGGGAGGAGCAGCCCTCTATTTATAGTTAAGGCTCTAGCTTACACTTAATGGCAATATCCCTAGAATAAAGGCTAAAATCATGGGATTATACAGATTACAATCAATCAAGATGCTAACTCTTGATTTTCAGGGTCAACCAAATCTACCAGGATGCTACTGCTGATCCTGCCTGCTTCCAGAAGCTTTCCTTGCGTGTCCAGCACCTTGGGCCCTTTTGGATGTGGTGCGGGCAGCTAGTATGCTAGGCCTTGGTCTCACGGGCTGGCCTGCAAGTTGGGCAGGCGTTTTGAACTCGTTTGCTATGCTTTGCACACAGATACCCGCTAGCACACCTGGTCTACGGGCCTCAACCTTTGGCTCACCTGCTGGTGCACCTGATGTGCCTGGCGTGCCCGCCCAGGGCATGACATTCTCCCCCACCTAATTGCACAATGACCTCGTTGCATCTTCTTCATGGTACTACCTATTCTGGTCCCCGAACTACCATAAGTCATCTGCTGGTTCCCAGCTCACCTCACTGTCTTGAAGTCCCTTCCAGCACACCAAGTACTCTTGTCTTGGCTGATAGTTCTTCTGTCTCAGCTCCCGATCAGTTATGATGATGTAAACCTCCTTCTCATATGAGGCCCTTGCTCCCAATGGTGCACGCTTTGACTCTGCCTGTCTTGGATCTCCCTCATCCTCATGGAACGACTTGAGTATGCTCACATGGAACACCAAGTGTACCCTCAACTTGGGTGGCATATCCAGCTTGTAGGCAACCTTGCCTACCCTATTGACTACTCGAAAAGGTCCCTTATACCTCCGTACTAGGCCTTTGTGCAGCCCTCTATGGTGCACAATGGGATGCAGCTTCACTAACACCAAGTCTCCAACCTGGAATTGCATGTCCCACCTATTTTGGTCTGCCCACCTATCTTGGCCGCCTTATGTAGACAAACTCTAGCCAAGTCAGTTTGCTCTTGCCATGCCTTGGCAAGCTTGTATGCTATTGGATTCAGCCCTATATAACCTGCAGCAATCAAACTGGGTGTTAGTGGTTGTTGCCCTGTCATAACCTTAAATGGGCTCTGGTTCGTTGCCTCGCTCCTTTACAAGTTATAGGAAAACTATGCAATATCTAGCAACTTTGGCCATTCCCTTTGTGTGGCACTCACATAGTGCCTGAGGTATAACTCCAATAGTCCATTCACTCATTCTATCTACCCATCGATCTACGGATGCATGCTAGTGGAAAAGTTTAAGTCTGACCCCAACAGCTTGAACAACTCAATGCAGAACTTGCCCGTGAAACACCTGTCCCGATCACTAACAATGGTCATCGACACTCCTCAATACTTAACCATGTTCTTCAGGAACAATCGAGTTGCCTCCTCGGCTGGGCACTCCTTGGTTGTTGGAATGAAGATTCCATACTTGGAAAACCTGTCCACCGCTACCATGATGCTTCCAAACCCTTCTGCTTTGGGTAAACCGACTATAAAGTCCAGAGAAACACTCTCCCATGGTCGCTCTGGCACTGGCAATGGCTCCAAGAGACCACCTGGTTTCTTGAGCTCCACTTTGTCCTGTTGGCACACAAGACAAGTCTTCACATAGGCCTCCACATCATCCCTTATGTACGGCCAGTAGTATCGATCCTCGATCAGCGCTAAGGTACGGCTCACTCCGGGGTGTCCAGCCCACCTTGAATCATGGCATTCTTGCAAAACTTCCTTGCGGAGCTTCCCGTGCTGCGACACAAACAGTCTACTACCCTTGGTGTACAGCAAGCCATCCTGCAACCAAAATCGCGTAGTCTTACCTTACTGGGCGTACTCCATCAAAGCCTTGGTTATAGGATCATACGCAAGTCCCTCCTTGATGCGCGGCACCAGTGACCCCTCTGGTTGGCTAATGGCAGCAAGGTTAGTCTTCCTGCTCAGGGCGTCTGCCACTAGGTTCGCCTGCCCCAGCTTGTACTCCATCTGGAAATCAAAGTTCGTAAGAAAATCTTGCCATCTCGCCTGCTTGAAGGATAACTTCTTCTACGTCTGGAAGTAGCTGGTTGCCACACTGTTCGTCCTAACCACAAACCTCGACCCCAACAGGTAATGGCACCAAGTGCGCAAGCAGTGCACCACTGCAGTCATCTCCTTCTCTTGGACCATGTACTTGCACTCAGTCTCGTTCAGCTTCCTGCTCTTGAATGCGACTGGACATCCCTTTTACATCAACACGCCCTCTATGGCAAAGTCTGATGCATCCGTATGCACCTCATATGGCTTGGCATGGTCTGGCAAGGCCAAGACTGGCTCTTCGATCACAGCCCGCTTCAACCTATCAAAGGCTTCCTGGCGCCCTGCGCTCCACTCCCATGCTTTCCCTTTCTTGAGCAAGTCAGTCAATGGCATGGCTATTGCTAAGTGACCTTTGATGAAGCGCCTATAATAGTTGACCGGCCCAAGGAATGATCTCAACTCAGTGACCTTGGCTGGCGGTTGCCACTCCAAGATGGCATGTATCTTGCCTTCATCCATGCATATCCTGCCACCTCCCACTATGTGGCCAAGGAACGGGATCTCCTGCTGGGTGAATGAGCACTTCTCCCTCTTGACAAACAGCTTGTGCGCCCGCAACACCTCGAACACCTGTCTCAAGTGGTCTACATGCTCTCCCAAAGTCTGGCTGTAGATCACAATGTCATCCAAATAAACCATAACAAACTGATCAAGGAATGACTAAAGTACCTTGTTCATAAGGGTGCAGAATGTTGCTGGGGCATTCGTGAGTTCGAAAGGCATCACCAAGAACTCATACGAACAATATCGAGTGACACATGCTGTCTTTGGCTCATCTCCCTCCGCGATCCTGACTTGATAGTAGCCTGACCTCAAATCCAGCTTGGTGAACCACCTTGCGCTCCCAAGTTGATCGAACAAGTCTGTAATGAGTGGTATGGGGTACTTGTTCTTGATGATCAGCTTGTTCAAAGCCCGATAGTCTATGTACAGTCACAACAACCCATCATGCTTGCATTGAAATAGAACCAGTGCACCATAGGGTGCCTTCGATGGCCTGATGAAGCTAGTATCAACTAACTCTTTGAGCTGCTTCCTTAACTCCTCCAACTCAGGTGGAGACATTCGGTAGGGGGCTCTAGCTGGTGGCTTGGCCTCGGACACCAGCTCGATCTTGTGGTCCACCTCCCTCTTAGGTGGTAGCTTGCTAGGTAGCTTTATGGGCATCACATCACTAAAGGTCTTCAGCACCTTTAGCACCTCCAAGGGTGACTCGGTCTCCTTCTCCTTTGGCTCATCATATTTCAGGGCTGCCAAAAAGGTGTCTTCTTGTCTGCTTACCGCCTTGGCAAATTGGATGGCTGACACCACCCGTGACCCAACTCCAAACCCTCTCCTCAATGGCACTAGGCATTGGCATCGTGCATCCAAGATGCAAACACAATCGGCAAAAGGCACAAGGAGGGCATTAATCCAAACAAGAAAATCCAACCCAATCACAAACTCATAGACGTCAAGGGGTAGTATCTCAATGGTCTCCTTGCCTTTCCAGTCTCCAAGCTGCAACTCCACTCCCCGCGCTATTCTAATGGCTGGAACTTCATTGGAGTTCATCATTTTGATGGTACCAATCCCTTTCTGCACCTTTAGTCTGAGCTTCCGGGCTCTATCACTTGAAATAAAAAGATGTGAGGCACCTGTGTCCACCAGTGCGCTCACCTTCTGACCCGCAACCATCAGATCCATAAACATCAAGCCCTTTAGCTTGTCGCTCCCCATACTCTGGATAGCATTGAGCATCAACGACCCAAGCTTTGCTGCCCCTGAGTCTGGCTCCTCATCAGACTCCTTGTCTACAGCAGCCAGCTTTCCCTTCTACGGGTAATTACGCGCTATGTGGCTCCCTCCACATAGGTAGCATGGTAGTGGCTCTCGATCCCCCTTTGCTTTCCACTTGCCTGCTGGTGGCTTCCTCTCACCATCCTTCGTTGAACGGTCTTGGTCTCCATCCTTGGACTCCCGATCATGATCCTTCCCCTTGGACTGCTTCTTCTGGTCCCTATCGTCCCTGCCCTTACCCTTGGGCTTGGTAGACTCGAACTTGTTCAGAGGCTTGAACTCTATCAAGGCCTCGACAGTAGTCATGGCTTTAGCCAAGTCATGAACTCCTTTCCTTTGTAGCTCACGCTTCACCTACGGCTTCAGCCCATCCATGAAAGCAAATCAGGCATCCTTCTCACCTAGATCCGAGATCTGTAGCATCAGTTCAAAGAATTTTTGGACATACTCCCTTATGTCCCCTTGCTGGCTCAGCTAGAGCAACTTTGCATGCGCCTCATCATCGGCATACTCTGGGTAAAATTGTTCTCTGAACTTCTTTTGAAACTCTGCCCAGGTTCCAATCTTGGCGCTCCCACGCCTGACATCATCACACCTGCGCCTCTACCATAATAAGGCTACATCAGTGAGATACATAGCAGCGGTGTGACACTTGGCCCTTATATTGGCCCCCTATCCCTCATCAAACCTCGAGAACTCACACCCCCTTAAAGAGCATTTGAGATTTTATAGGTTTGCTGCCAGTAGCCATTAAAGTGTCTGAAATGGGGACACTTTTTTCAAACGATCACAAAATCTTCTCCACTTTGAGTTTTTAGCTGAATTTTTTTGTGCATGCCAAAAAAACTACAAGGATCACCTCTACCAAATTTGGGGACAAAACTCTTTCTAAAAAAATTTTAAAAAATCCCGAACCTTAAAATCTTTTAAAAATCGTGAAAAATAGAAAGCGGGTCGTCTTGCCATGAAACTTCACATGAAGGCTTAGGGGACCATTGTATGAATTTACAGGCCATAAAAATGGCATTGGCATGGCAGAGATATGAAGATGTGCTTGAACCCACCTACCACCCGTTCGATCCCTGGCTTGCGCATCCTGCCTCTCTGGTCAGCTGAGCGCCCGCACGCTCATTTCGTGGGTTGACTTAGGTATACGGAGTTCATCCCCAGTCTAAGCATATGGAGTTCATTCCTAGTCTAAGATCAAACCGAACCGAGGGTTGCGGTAACAGGATCGACAGCACACAAGGGGGACCGGGCCAATCCCCGACTTACGCATTCTGCCTCTCTGGTCGGTTGAGCGCCCGCACGCCCGTTTCGTGGGTTGGCTTAGGCATAGGGAGTTCATTCCACGTCTAAGCCCCAGCCAGATCGAGGGTTGTGGCAGCGAGACTGGCAACACATAGAGAGGGATCTGGCTAATCCCTGGCTTGCGCATTATGCCTCTCCGATCGGCTCAGCGCCCACACGCTCATTTCATGGGTTGACTTAGGCATACAGAGTTTATTCCCAGTCTAAGATTGGACCAGTCTGAGGGTTACACTAGCAGGATCGACAGCACGCAGGGGGGACCGGGCTGATCCCAGGCTTGCGCATTCTACCTCTCCGAACGGTTGAGCGCCCGCATGCTCGTTTTGTGGGTTGGCTTAGGCATATGGAGTTCATTCCATGTCTAAGCATACGGAGTTCATTCCCAATCTAAGATTGGACCGGACCGAGGGTTGCGACAGCAAGACCAGCAGCAGGATTGGCAGCACGTCGAGGGGGACCAGGCCAATCCTCGGCTTATGCATTTTGCCTCTCCGACCGGCTGAACGCTCGCACGCTCGTTTCGTGGGTTGGCTTAGGCATACGGAGTTCATTCCATGTCTAAGCCCTAGCTGGATCCAGGGTTGTGGCAATAAAACCAGCAGCAGGATTAGCAGCACGTAGAGGGGGACTGGGTTGATCCCCGACTTACGCATTATGCCTCTCAGGCCGATTTTTTCGACCGGCTAAGTGCCCGCACGCTCGTTCCGTGGGTTGACTTAGGCATACAAAGCTCATCCCCAATCTAAGCATACGGAGTTCATTCCCTGTCTAAGATCAGATCGTACCAAGGATTGCGGCAGCAAGATCGGCAGCATGCAGGGGGGATCGGGTCAATCCCCGGCTTGCGCATTCTGCCTCTCCGACCGGCTGAGCGCCCGCATGCCTGTTTCGTGGGTTGGCTTAGGCATAGGGAGTTCATTCCATATCTAAGCCCTAACCAGACCGAGGGTTATGGCAGTGGGACCGACAGCATGCAGAGGGGGACCAGGCCGATCCCCGTCTTGTGCATTATGCCTCTTCGACCGGCTGAGCGCTCGCACGCTCGTTTCGTAGGTTGGCTTAGGCATACGGAGTTCATTCCATGTCTAAGCATACGGAGTTCATTCCCCGTCTAAGATTTTGAGCCACAGTGCACATGCTGGGCTCAGGCATGTGCTGGTGCCGCATTTTTTCTACCAGGGCACCATCGCCAGAGCATCGTCGGAGCATCATCGGAGCATCGTCGGAGAGCCTAACTGGCAGTATTGGGGGTTCTAGCGATTGGGGGGGCCAGGGGGTGTGCGCACATGATGTGCGCTGGGTGCTGGTACTTGGCCCTTATCCCTCATCAAACCTCAAGAACTCACACCCCCTTAAAGAGCATCTGAGATTTTATAGGTTTGCTGCCAGTAGCCATTAAAGTGTCTAAAATGGGGACACTTTTTTCAAACGGTCACAAAATATTCTCCACTTCGATTTTTTAGCTGAATTTTTTTATGCATGCCAAAAAAAATACAAGGATCACCTCTACCAAATTTGGGGACAAAATTCTTCCTAAAAAAATTTTAAAAAATCCCAAACGTAAAAAGTTTCAAAAATCGTGAAAAATAGAAACGGCTCATCTTGCCACGAAACTTCACATGAAGGCTTAGGGGACCATTGTATGAATTTACACACCATAAAAATGGCATTGGCATGGCAGAAATATGAAGATGTGCTTGAACCCACCTACCACCCGTTCGATCTTCGGCTTGCGCATCTTGCCCCTCTGGTCGGTTGAGTGCCCGCACGCTCATTTTGTGGGTTGGCTTAGGCATACGGAGTTAATTCCATGTCTAAGCATACGGAGTTCATTCCCAGTCTAAGATCGGATCGGACCGAGGGTTGCGACAGCAAGACCAGCAGCAAGATTGGCAGCACGTCGGGGGGGACTAGGCTAATCCTCAGCTTATGCATTTTGCCTCTCCGACCGGCTGAACGCTCGCACGCTCGTTTCGTGGGTTGGCTTAGGCATACGGAGTTCATTCCATGTCTAAGCCCTAGCTGGATCCAGGGTTGTGGCAATAAAACCAGCAGCAGGATTAGCAGCACGCAGAGGGGGACTGGGTTGATCCCTGACTTACGCATTATGCCTCTCAGGCCGATTTTTCCAACCGGCTAAGTGCCCGCATGCTCGTTCCGTGGGTTGACTTAGGCATACGAAGCTCATCCCCAATCTAAGCATACGGAGTTCATTCCCTGTCTAAGATCAGATCATACCAAGGATTGCGGCAGCAAGATTGGCAGCATGCAGGGGGGATCGGGTCAATCCCCGGCTTGCGCATTCTGCCTCTCCGACCGGCTGAGCGCCCGCATGCCTGTTTCGTGGGTTGGCTTAGGCATAGGGAGTTCATTCCATATCTAAGCCCTAACCAGACCGAGGGTTATGGCAGTGGGACCGACAGCATGCAGAGGGGGACCAGGCCGATCCCTGTCTTGTGCATTATGCCTCTCCGACCGGCTGAGCGCACGCACGCTCGTTTCGTAGGTTGGCTTAGGCATACGGAGTTCATTCCATGTCTAAGCATACGGAGTTCATTCCCCGTCTAAGATTTTGAGCCACAGTGCACATGCTGGGCTCAGGCATGTGCTGGTGCCGCATTTTTTCTGCCAGGGCACCATCGCCAGAGCATCGTCGGAGCATCATCGGAGCATCGTCGGAGAGCCTAACCGGCGGTATTGGGGGTTCTAGCGATTGGGGGGGCCAGGGGGTGTGCGCACATGATGTGCGCTGGGTGCTGGTACTTGGCCCTTATCCCTCATCAAACCTCAAGAACTCACACCCCCTTAAAGAGCATCTGAGATTTTATAGGTTTGCTGTCAGTAGCCATTAAAGTGTCTGAAATGGGGACACTTTTTTCAAACGGTCACAAAATCTTCTCCACTTTGATTTTTTAGCTGAATTTTTTTATGCATGCCAAAAAAAATACAAGGATCACCTCTACCAAATTTGGGGACAAAATTCTTCCTAAAAAAATTTTAAAAAATCCCAAACGTAAAAAGTTTCAAAAATCATGAAAAATAGAAAACGGGTCATCTTGCCACGAAACTTCACATGAAGGCTTAGGGGACCATTGTATGAATTTACACACCATAAAAATGGCATTGGCATGGCAGAAATATGAAGATGTGCTTGAACCCACCTACCACCCGTTCGATCTTTGGCTTGCGCATCTTGCCCCTCTGGTCGGTTGAGCGCCCGCACGCTCATTTCGTGGGTTGACTTAGGCATACGGAGTTCATTCCCAGCCTAAGATTGAACTGGACCGAGGGTTGCGGCAGCAGGATCGGCAGCACGCAGGGGAGACCGGGCCGATCCCCGGCTTGGGCATTCTGCCTCTCCGACCGACTGAGTCCCCGCATGCCTGTTTTGTGGGTTGGCTTAGGCATAGGGAGTTCATTCCATTTCTAAGCCCCAGACGGACCGACGGTTGTGGCAGCGAGACCGGCAGCATGCAGAAGGGGAATGGGCCGATCCCCGGCTTGCGCATTATGCATCTTCAGTCGGCTCAGCGCCCGCATGCTCATTTCGTGGGTTGACTTAGGCATACGGAGTTCATTCCTAGTCGAAGCATACGAAGTTCATTCCTAGTCTAATATTTTGAGCCACGAGGCACATGCTGGGCTTGGGCATGTGCTGGTGCCGCATTTTTTTCGCCCGGGGCACCATCGCTGGAGCATCACCGGAGAGCCTAACCAGCGGCATTGGGGGTTCCGGTGATTGGGGGGGCCGGGGGGTTTGGGCACATGATGTGCGATGGCTGTTGGTACTTGGCCCTTATATTGGCCCCCTATCCCTCATCAAACTTCGAGAACTCACACCCCCTTAAAGAGCATCTCAGATTTTATAGGTTTGCTGCCAATAGCCATTAAAGTGTCTGAAATGGGGACACTTTTTTCAAACGGTCACAAAATCTTCTCCACTTCTAGTTTTTAGCTGAATTTTTTTATGCATGCCAAAAAAAATACAAGGATCATCTCTACCAAATTTGGGGACAAAATTATTCCTAAACAAATTTTAAAAAATCCCAAATCGTAAAAAGTTTCAAAAATCGTGAAAAATAGAAAACGGGTCATCTTGCAACGAAACTTCACATGAAGGCTTAGGGGACCATTGTATGAATTTACACACCATAAATATGGCATTGGCATGGCAGAAATATGAAGATGTGCTTGAACCCACCTACCACCCGTTCGATCTCCAGTTTGCGCATCTTACCCCTCTGGTCGACTTAGCGCCCGCACGCTCGTTTCGTGGGTTGACTTAGGCATACGGAGTTCATTCCTGGTCTAAGATTGAACTAGACTGAGGGTTGCAGCAGCAGGATCAGCAGCACGTAGAGGGGGACCAGGTTGATCCCCGGCTTGCGCATTATGCCTCTTCAGTCGACTCAGCACCCGTATGTTAATTTCATGGGTTGACTTAGGCATACGGAGTTCATTCCTAGTCGAAGCATACGGAGTTCATTCCCAGTCTAATATTTTGAGCCACGGTGCACATGCTGGACTCGGGCATGTGCTAGTGCCACATTTTTTTCACTCGAGGCACCATCGTCGGAGCATCGCCGGAGAGCCTAACCGGTGGCATTGGGGGTTCCGACGATTGGGGTGGCCGGAGGGGTGTGCTTACATGATGTGCGATGGTGGCTGGTACTTGGCCCTTATATTGGCCCCCTATCCCTCATCAAACCTCAAGAACTCACACCCCCTTAAAGAGCATTTGAGATTTTATAGGTTTGCTGCCAGTAGCCATTAAAGTGTCTGAAATGGGGACACTTTTTTCAAACGGTGACAAAATCTTCTCCACTTCGAGTTTTTAACTAAATTTTTTTTTTGACAAAAATACAAGGTTCACCTCTACCAAATTTGGGGACAAAACGTTTTCTAAAAAAATTTTAAAAAATCTTGAACCGTAAAAAGTTTTAAAAATCGTGAAAAATAAAAAATGGGTCGTCTTGCCATGAAACTTCACATGAAGGCGTAGGGGACCATTGTATGAATTTACAGGCCATAAAAATGGCATTGGCATGGCAGAAATATGAAGATGTGCTTGAACCCACCTACCACCTGTTCGATCCCCGGCTTGCACATCCTGCCTCTCTGGTCGGCTGAGCGTCCATACGCTCATTTCATGGGTTGACTTAGGCATACGGAGTTCATCCCCAGTCTAAGCATATGGAGTTCATTCCCAGTCTAAGATTGGATCGGACCGAGGGTTACGGCAGCAGGATCAACAGCACACAGTGGGAATCAAGCGGATCCCTGGCTTGCGCATTCTACCTTTCCGGCCGGTTGAGCGCCCACACGCACATTTCGTGGGTTGGCTTAGGCATAGGGAGTTCCTTCCATGTCTAAGCCCCAGTCGGACCGAGGGTTGTGGTAGTGGGACCCGTAGCACGCAGAGGGGGACCGGGCCGATCCCCAGCTTGCGCATTATGCCTCTCCGGCTGGCTTAGTGTCCGAACGCTCATTTTGTGGGTTGACTTAGGCATACTGAGTTCATTCCCAATCTAAGATCAGACCAGACTGAGGGTTGCGATAGCAGGATCGATAGCATGCAGGGGGGACCAGGCCGGTCCTCGACCTACAGATTTTGCCTCTCGATCGGTTGAGCACCCGCACGCTCGTTTCGTGGGTTGACTTAGGCATATAGAGTTCATTCCCAGTCTAAGATCAGATCGGATCGAGGGTTGTGTTAGTAGGATCGATAGCACGCAGGGGGGATCGGGCCGATCCCTGACTTACGCATTCTGCCTCTCCAGCCGGCTAAGCACCCGCACGCCCGTTTCGTGGGTTGGCTTAGGCATAGGGAGTTCATTCCATGTCTAAGCCCAGCCGGACTGAGGGTTGTGGTAGCGGGATCGACAGCACACAGAGGGGGATCGGATCGATCCCTGACTTGCACATTATGCCTCTCCGATCGGCTCAGCGCCCGAACGCTCATTTCGTGGGTTGACTTAGGCATACAGAGTTCATTCCCAGTCTAAGATCAGATCAGGCTGAGGGTTGCGGCAGCAGGATCGACAGGACGCAGGGGGGACCGAACTGGTCCCCGACTTGCGCATTCTGCCTCTTTAACCGGCTGAGAGCCCGCACGCTCGTTTCGTGGGATGGCTTAGGCATACGAAGTTTATTCCATGTATAAGCATACGGAGTTCATTCTTAGTCTAAGATCAGATCGGACCAAAGGTTGCACCAGCAGGACTAGTAGCAGGATCTGCAGCACGCAGGGGGGATCGGGCCGATCCCTGACTTACGCATTCTACCTCTCCGACCGACTGAGCGCCCGTACGCCCGTTTCGTGGGTTGGCTTAGGCATAGGGAGTTCATTCCACGTCTAAGCCCCAGCCGGACCGAGGGTTGTGGCAGCGAGACTGGTAGCACGCAGAGGGGGACCAGGCCGATCCCCGACTTGTGCATTTTGCCTCTCCGGTCGGTTAAGCGCCCGCACGCTCGTTTCATGGGTTGGCTTAGGTATACGGAGTTCATTCCATGTCTAAGCATACGGAGTTCATTCCCACTCTAAGAGTTTGAGCCATGTTGCACATGCTGGGCTCGGGCATGTGCTGGTGCCACATTTTTTTCGCCTGGGTTACCATCGCCGGAGCATCGCTGGAGAGCCTAACCAGCGGCGTTGGGGGTGCGCACATGATGTGCGATGGGTGCTGGTACTTGTCCCTTATATTGGCCCTCTATCCCTCATCAAACCCCAAGAACTCACACCCCCTAAAAGAGCATTTGAGATTTTATAGGTTTGTTGCTAGTGGCCATTAAAGTGTCTGAAATTGTGTCACTTTTTTCAAACGGTCACAAAATCTTCTCAACTTCGAGTTCTTAGCTGAATGTTTTTGTGCATGCCAACAAAAATACAAGGATCACCTCTACCAAATTTGGGGACAAAACTTTTTCTAAAAAAATTTTAAAAAATCCCAAACCGAAAAAGTTTCAAAAATCATGAAAAATAGAAAACGTGTCATCTTGCCACGAAACTTCACATGAAGGCATAGGGGACCATTGTATGAATTTACAAGCCATAAATATGGGATTGGCATGGCAGAAATATGAAGATGTGCTTGAACCCACCTACCACCCCTTCGATCCCCGGCTTATGCATCCTGCCTCTCTGGTCGGCTGAGCATCCACACGCTCGTTTCATGGGTTGACCTAGGCATACGGAGTTCATCCCCAGTCTAAGCATACAGAGCTCATTCCCAGTCCAAGATCAGATCGAACCAAAGGTTGCGGCAGCAGGATCGACAGCACGCAGGGGGGACTGGGTAGATCCCCGGCTTGTGCATTCTGCCTCTCCGGCCGACTGAGCAGCCGCACGCTCGTTTCATGGGCTAGCTTAGGCATAGGGAGTTTATTCCATGTCTAAGCCCCAGCCAGACCGAGGGTTGTGGCAGCGGGACCGACAGCACGTAGAAGGGGATCGGGCTGATCCCCGACTTGCGCATTATGCCTCTCCAGTCGGCTCAACGCCCACACGCTCATTTCGTGGGTTGACTTAGGCATACAGAGTTCATTCCCAGTCTAAGATAGGACCAGATCGAGGGTTGTGACAGCCGGATTGACAGCACGTAGGGGGACCGGGCTGGTCCCCGGCTTGCACATTCTGCCTCTCCGACTGACTTAGCGATTGGGGGGACCGGGGGGTGTGCGCACATGATGTGCGATGGGTGCTGGTACTTGGCCCTTAAATTGGCCCCCTATCCCTCATCAAACCTCGAGAACTCACACCCCCTTAAAGAGCATTTGAGATTTTATAGGTTTGCTGCCAGTAGCCATTAAAGTGTCTGAAATGGGGACACTTTTTTCAAACGGTCACAAAATCTTCTCCACTTCGAGTTTTTAGCTGAATTTTTTTGTGCATGACAAAAAAAATACAAGGATCACCTCTTCCAAATTTGGGGACAAAACTTTTTCTAAAAAAATTTTAAAAAATCCCAAACTGTAAAAAGTTTCAAAAATCATGAAAAATAGAAAATGGGTTGTCTTGCCTCGAAACTTCACATCAAGGCGTAAGGGACCATTGTATGAATTTGCAAGCCATAAAAATGGGATTGGCATGGCAGAAATATGAAGATGTGCATGAACCCACCTACCACCCGTTCGATCCCAGGCTTGCGCATCCTGCCTCTCTGGTTTACTGAGCGTCCGCATGCTTGTTTCACGGGTTGACTTAGGCATACGGAGTTCATCCCCAATCTAAGCATACGGAGTTCATTCCCAGTCTAAGATCAAACTAAACCAAGGGTTACGGCAGCAGGATCGACAGCACGCAGAGGGGACCAGACTGATCCTCGACTTGCGCATTCTACCCTCTAATCGACTGAGCACCCGCACGCCCGTTTCATGGGTTGGCTTAGGCATAGGGAGTTCATTCCATGTCTAAGCCCCAGCCAGACTGAGGGTTGTGGCAGCGAGACTGATAGCACGTAGAGTGGGATAGGGCCGATCCTCGGCTTACGCATTATGCCTCTCCGGCCGGCTCAGCGCCTGAACGCTCATTTCATGGGTTACTTAGGCATACGGAGTTCATTCCCAGTCTAAGATCAGATCAGATCGAGGGTTGTGACAGTAGGATCGACACCACACAGAGGGGATAGAGTCGGTCCCCAGCTTGTGCATTCTGCCTCTTCGGCCGGCTGAGCGCCCGCACGCTCGTTTCATGGGTTGGCTTAGGCATACGGAGTTCATTCCATGTCTAAGCAAACGGAGTTCATTCCAAGTCTAAGAGTAGACCGGATCGAGCGTTACGATAGCAGGACCAGTAGTAGGATCGGCAGCACGTAGGGGGATCGGGTCGATCCCCGGCTTGCGCATTCTCCCTCTCCGATCGACCTCTCCGGCTGGCTGAGCGCCCACACGCTTGTTTCACGGGTTGACTTAGGCATACGAAGTTCAACCCCAGTCTAAGCATAAGAAGTTCATTCCCAGCTAAGATCGAACCAGACTGAGGGTTACGATCGTAGGATCGACAGCATGTTGGGGGGGATCGGGTTGGTCCCCGGCTTACGCATTCTGCCTCTCCGATCGGCTGAGCGCTCGCACGCTCGTTTCGCAGGTTGGCTTAGGCAGACGGAGTTCATTCCATGTCTAGGCATACGGAGTTCAATGCCAGTCTAAGAGTTTGAGCTACAGTGCACATGTTGGGCTTAGGCATGTGCTGGTGCCGTAATTTTTTCACCCGGGGCACCATCGTCGGAGCATCATCGGAGAGCCTAACCGACGGTATTGGGGGTTCCAGCGATTGGGGGGGTCAGGGGCATGTACGCACATGATGTGTGATGGGTGCTGGTACTTGGCCCTTATATTGGCCCCCTATCCCTCGTCAAACCTCGAGAACTCACACCCCCTTAAAGAGCACTTGAGATTTTATAGGTTTGCTGCCAGTAGCCATTAAAGTGTCCAAAATGGGGACACTTTTTTCAAACGATCACAAAATCTTCTCCACTTTAAGTTTTTAGCTGAATATTTTTGTGCATGCCAACAAAAATACAAGGATCCCCTCTACCAAATTTGGAAACAAAACTCATTCTAAAAAATTTTTAAAAGATCCAGAATCATAAAAAGTTTAAAAAAGCATGAAAAATAGAAAATGGGTCGTCTTGCCACGAAACTTCACATGAAGGTGTAGGGGACCATTGTATGAATTTACAAGCCATAAAAATGGCATTGGCATGGTAGAAATATGAAGATGTGCTTGAACCCACCTAACGCTCGTTCGATCTCCCACTTGTGCATCCTGCCTCTCTGGTCGGCTGAGCGTCCGCACGCTCGTTTCGTGGGTTGACTTAGGCATACGAAGTTCATCCCCAGTCTAAGCATACGGAGTTCATTCCTAGTCTAAGATCAAACCAGACTAAGGGTTGCGATAGTAGGATCAACAGCATGTTGGGAGGGACCAGATCGATCCCTGGCTTATGCATTTTGCCTCTTCGGTCGACTGAGCTCCCGCACGCTCGTTTCGTGGGTTGGCTTAGGCATACGGAGTTCATTCCATGTCTAAGTATACGGAGTTTATTCCCAGTCTAAGATCGGATCAGACCGAGGGTTACAGTAGCAGGACCAGCAGCAGGATCAGCAGCAGGATCAGCAGCAGGATCGGTAGTAGGATCAGCAGCAGGATCGGCAGTAAGATCAGTAGCAGGATCAGCAGCAGGATCAGTAGTAGGATCGGTAGGGACCGGGCCGATCCTCGACTTACGTATTCTGCCTCTCTGATCGGCTGAGCGCCTGCACGCTCATTTTTTGGGTTGGCTTAGGCATCAGACTTCATTCCATGTCTAAGCCCCAGTCGAATCGAAGGTTATGGCAGCAGGATCGGCAGCGGGACTGAGGTTGTGCCAGCACATAGAAGGGGACCGGACTGATCCCCGACTTACGTATTATGCCTCTCCGGTCGGCCTTCCCAATCGGCTGAGCGCTCGTAGGCTCGTTTCGTGGGTTGACTTAGGCATACGGAGTTCATCTCTAGTCTAAGCATACGGAGTTCATTCCCAGTCTAAGATCAGACCAGATCGAGGGTTGCGACAACAGGATCTGTAGCACGCAGGGGGGACCGGGCCGATCCTCGACTTGCACATTCTACCTCTGTATGCCTTTCTGCCCGCACTCTCGTGTCGTGGGTTGGCTTAGCCATAGGGAGTTCATTCCATGTCTATGCCCCAACCAGATAGAGGGTTGTGGTAGTGGGATCGGAAGTACGTAGAGGGGGATCGGGTCAATCCTCGACTTGCGCATTATGCCTCTCTGGCCGACTCAACACCGGAACGCTCGTTTCATTGGTTGACTTAGGCATACAAAGTTCATTCCCAGTCTAAGATCAGACCAGACCGAGGATTGCGATAGCAGGATCGACAGCATGCAGAGGGGATCAAACCGGTCCCCAGCTTGTGCATTTTGCCTCTCCAGCCAGCTAAGCGCCCGCACGCTCGTTTCATGGGTTGGCTTAGGCATATGGAGTTCATTCCATGTCTAAGCATACGGAGTTCATTCCCAGTCTAAGATCGGACCGGACCAAGGGTTACGGTAGCAAGACCAATAACAGGATCGGCAGCACGCAGGGGGAGACTGGGTCGATCCCCAGCTTACGCATTCTACCTCTCCGATCGACCTCTCTAGTCGATTGAGCACCTGCACACTCGTTTCATGGGTTGACTTAGGCATACAGAGTTCATCCCTAGTCTAAGCATACGAAGTTCATTCCCAGTCTAAGAGTTTGAGCCACGGTGCACATACTGGGCTCGAGCGTTTGCTGGTGCCATATTTTTTTCGCCTAAGGCACCATCATCGGAGCTTCGCCGAAGAGCCTAATCGGCGACATTGGGAGTTTCAGCGATTGGGGGGGCCTGAGGGTGTGCGCACATGATGTACGATGGGTGCTGGTACTTGGCCCTTATATTGGCCCCCTATCCCTCATCAAACCTTGAGAACTCACACCCTCTTAAAGAGCATTTGAGATTTCATAGGTTTACTGCCAGTAGCCATTAAAGTGTCTGAAACGGGGACACTTTTTTCAAACGATCACAAAATCTTCTCCACTTCGAGTTTTTAGCTGAATTTTTTTGTGCATGCCAACAAAAAATACAAGGATCACCTCTACCAAATTTGGGGACAAAACTCTTTCTAAAAAATTTAAAAATCTCGAAACCTCAAAAAGTTTTAAAAATCATGAAAAATCGAAAATGGGTCATCTTGCCATGAAACTTCACATGAAGGCGTAGGGGACCATTGTATGAATTTACAAGCCATAAAAATGGCATTGGCATGGTAGAAATATGAAGATGTACTTGAACCCACCTACCACCCGTTTGATCCCCAACTTACGCATCCTGCCTCTCTAGTCGGCTGAGCGTCTGCGCGCTCGTTTCATGGGTTGACTTAGGCATACGGAGTTCATCCCCAGTCTAAGCATACGGAGTTCATTCCTAGTCCAAGATCAGACCGGGTCAAGGGTTGCGACAGTAAGATCGGAAGCACGTAGGGGGGATCGGGTTGATCCCCGACTTTCACATTCTGCTTCTTCGACCGGTTGAGTGCTCGCACACCCGTTTTGTGGGTTGGCTTAGGCATAGAGAGTTCATTCCATGTCTAAACCCCAGCCAGACCGAGGGTTGTGGTAGCGGGACCGACAGCACGCAGAGGTGGATCAGGTCGATCCCTGGCTTGCGCATTATGCCTCTCTGACCGATTCAGTGCTCGAACGTGCGTTTCGTGGGTTTACTTTGGCAAACGGTGTTCGTTCCCAGTCTAAGATCGGATCGGACCGAGGGTTGTGGCAGCAGGGTCGACAGCACGCAAGGGGGATCGAGCTGGTCTTTGGCTTGTGCATTCTGCCTCATCGTTCAACTGAGCGCCTGTACGCTCGTTTCGAGGGTTGGCTTAGGCATACAGAGTTCTTTCTATGAATAAGCATACGAAGTTCATTCCCAGTCTAAGATCAGACCAGACTAAGGGTTGCGGTAGTAGGACCAGCAGTAGGATCGTGAGCACGCAGGGGATGATCGGGCCAATCCCCAGCTTGCACGTTCTGCCTCTCCGACCGGCCTCTCTGATCGACTGAGCGCCCGTACGCTCGTTTCGTGGGTTGATTTAGGCATACGGAGTTCATCCCCAGTCTAAGCATACGGAGTTCATTCCCAGTCTAAGATCGAACCGGATCGAGGGTTGGGGCAGCAGGATCGACGGCACGCAGTGGGGATCGGGCTGATCCCCGGCTTGCGCATTCTGCCTCTCCGGCCAACTGAGCGCCCAAAAGCCCGTTTCATGGGTTGGCTTAGGTATAGGGAGTTCATTCCATGTCTAAGCCCCAACCAGATCGATGGTTGTGGCAGTGGGACCAGTAGCATGCAGAGGGGGACCAGGTCGATCCTTATCTTGCCATTCTACCTCTCCGGTCGGCTGAGCGCCCGTATGTTCGTTTCGTGGGTTGGCTTAGGCATAAGGAGTTCATTCCATGTCGAAGCATACGAAGTTCATTCCCAGTCTAAGAATTTGAGCCATGGTGCACATGCTGGGCTCGGGCATGTGCTGGTGCCACATTTTTTTCACCTGGGGCACCATCGTCGAAGCATCGTCGGAGAGCCTAACTGGCGGCATTGGGGGTTTCGACGATTGGGGGGTCGGGGGGTGTGCGCACATGATGTGCGATTGGTGCTGGTACTTGGCCCTTATATTGGCCCCCTATCCTTCATCAAACCTCGAGAACTCACACCCCCTTAAAGTGCATTTGAGATTTTATAGGTTTGCTGCCAGTAGCCATTAAAGTGTCTAAAATGGGGACACTTTTTTCAAATGGTCACAAAATCTTCTCCACTTCCAATTTTTAGCTGAATTTTTTTGTGCATGTGAACAAAAATACAAGGATAACCTCCACCAATTTTGGGGACAAAAATCTTTCTAAAAAAATTTAAAAAAATCCCGAACCGTAAAAAGTTTCAAAAATCATGAAAAATAGAAAACAGGTTCTCTTGCCACGAAACTTCAAATGAAGGCATAGGGGACCATTGTATGAATTTACAAGCCATGAAAATGGCATTGGCATGGCAAAAATATGAAGATGTGCTTGAACCCACCTACCACCCATTCGATCCCCTGATTGTGCATCCTGCCTCTCTGGTCGGCTGAGCGTCTGCATGCTCATTTCGTGGCTTGACTTAGGCGTACAGAGTTCATCTCTAGTCTAAGCATACGGAGTTTATTGCCAGTCTAAGATCGGACCAGACTGAGGGTTGCGGCAGAAGGATCGATAGCACGCAGGGAGGATCGAGCCGATCCCTGACTTACGCATTTTACCTCTCCGACCGGCTGAGCGTCCGTGCGCTCGTTTCATGGGTTGGCTTAGGCATACGGAGTTCATTCCGTGTCTAAGCATACAAAGTTCATTCCTAGTCTAAGATCAGATCAGATCGAGGGTAGCGATAGTAGGACCAGTCGCAGGATAGGCAGCACGCAAGGGGGATCGGGTCGATCCCCGGCTTGCTCATCTACCTCTCTGACTGGCTGAGCGCCCGCACGCTTGTTACGGGGGTTGACTTAGGCATACGGAGTTCATCCCCAGTCTAAGCATACGGAGTTCATTCCAAGTCTAAGATCAAATTGGATTGAGGGTTGCGGCAGTAGGATCGACAACATGCAGGGGGGACTGGGCCGATCCTTGGCTTGCGCATTCTGCCTCTCCAGCTGGCAAAGTGCCTGCACGCCCGTTTCATGGGTTAGCTTAGGCATAGCAAGTTCATTACATGTCTAAGCCCCAGTCGGATCGAGGGTTGTGGTAGCGGGATCGGCAGCACACAGAGGGGGACTGGGCCAATCCCCGGCTTACGCATTCTGCCTCTCCGACCGGCTGAGCACCCGCACGTTCGTTTCATGGGTTGGCTTAGGCATACGGAGTTCAATCCATGTCTAAGCATACAGAGTTCATTCCAGTCTAAGAGTTTGAGTAATGGTGCACATGTTGGTTTCGGGCCTGTGCTGGTGTCGCATTTTTTTCGCACGGGGCACCATCGTCGAAGCATCGTCGGAAAGCCTAACCGATAGCATTGGGGGTTCCGGTGATTGGGGGGGCCAGGGGGGTGTGCACACATGATGTGTGATGGGTGCTACTTGGCCCTTATATTGGCCCCCTATCCCTCATCAAACCTAAAGAACTCTCACCCCCTTAAATAGCATTTGAGATTTTATAGGTTTGCTGCCAGTAGCCATTAAAGTGTCTGAAATGGGGACACTTTTTCCAAACGGTTACAAAATCTTCTCCACTTTGGGTTTTTAGCTTTATTTTTTTATGCATGCCAAAAAAAAAATACAAGGATCACCTCTACCAAATTTGGGGACAAAAATCTTCCTAAAAAAATTTTAAAAAATCTCGAACCGTAAAAAGTTTTGAAAATTATGAAAAATAAAAAACGGGTCGTGTTGCCACGAAACTTCATATGAAGGCTTGGGGGACCATTGTATGAATTCACAAGCCATAAAAATGGCATTGGCATGGCAAAAATATGAAGATGTGCTTGAAACCACCTACATCCCGTTCAATCCCCGGCTTCTGCATCGTGCCTCTCTGGTCGGCTAAGCGCTCGCACGATCGTTTAGTGGGTTGACTTAGGCATACGGAGTTCATCCCTAGTCTAAGCATATGGAGTTCATTCCCAGTCTAAGATCGGACCGAACCAAGGGTTGTAGCAGCAGGATCGATAGCACCTAGGGGGGACTGGGCCGATCCTCGGCTTGCGCATTCGGCCTCTCCGGCTGACTGACCACCCGCACGCCCGTTTCATGGGTTGGCTTAGGCATAGGGAGTTAATTCCATGTCTAAGCCCCAGCCGGACCGAGGGTTGTGGCAGCGGGACCAGCAGCACGTAGAGGAGGACCGGGCCGATCCTCGGCTTGCGCATTATGCCTCTCCGGTAGGATCAATGCCCACACGCTCGTTTCATGGGTTGACTTTGGCATACAGAGTTTATTCCCAATCTAAGATCAGATTGGACCGAGGGTTGCGGCAGTAGGATCGTTAGCACGCAGGGGGGATCGGGCTAGTCCCTGACTTGCTCATTCTACCTCTCCGACCTGCTAAGTGCCTGCACACTCGTTTCATGGGTTGGCTTAGGCATACGGAGTTCATTCCATGTCTAAGCATATGAAGTTCATTCCCTGTCGAAGATCAGACCGGACCGAGGGTTACGGCAGTCGAACCAGACCGAGGGTTACGGCAGCCGAACCGAACTGAAGGTTGCGGTAGCAGGACTAGCACAGGATCGACAGCAGGTAGGGGGGGACCGAGCTGATTCGTGGCTTGCGTATTCTATCTCTCCGATCGATTGAGTGCCTGCACACTCGTTTCGTGGGTTGGCTGAGGCATATGGAGTTCATTCTATGTCTAAGCCCCAACCGGACCGAGGGTTGTGGCAGCAGCATCGACAGTGGGATCGGTAGCATGCAAAGGGGTATCGAGCTGATCCCTGGCTTGCACATTATGCCTCTTCGGGCCTATGCTGGTGCCGCATTTTTTTCACTCGGGCCACCATAGCCGGAGCAACGCCGGAGAGCCTAACCGATGACATTGAGGGTTCCGGTGATTGAGGGGTCGGGGGATGTGCGCACATGATGTGCAATGGGTGCTGCTACTTGGCCCTTATATTGGCCCCCTATCTCTCATCAAACCTCGAGAACTCACACCGCCTTAAAGAGCATTTGAGATTTTATAGGTTTGCTCCCAGTAGCCATTAAAGTATCTGAAATGGGGACACTTTTTTCAAACGCTCACAAAATCTTCTCCTCTTCAAATATTTAGCTGAATTTTTTTGTGCATGCCAACAAAAATAAAAGGATAACCTCTACCAAATTTGGGGACAAAAATCTTTCTAAAAAAAGTTTAAAAAATTTTGAACCGCAAAAAGTTTCAAAAATCATGAAAAATAGAAAACAGGTCGTCTTGCCACGAAACTTCACATGAAGGCTTAGGGACCATTGTATGAATTTACAAGCCATAAAAATGGCATTGGCATGGCAGAAATATAAAGATGTGCTTCAACCCACCTACCATCCGTTCGATCCTCGGCTTATGCATCTTGCATCTCTGGTCGACTGAGCGTCCGCACGCTCGTTTCGTGGGTTGACTTAGGCATATAGAGTTCATCCCCAGTCTAAGCATACAGAGTTCATTCCCAGTCTAAGATCAGATAGGACCGAGGGTTGCGGTAGCAGGATCGATAGGTCGTAGGGGGGACCAGGCCGATCCATGACTTGCGCATTCTGCCTCTCCAGTCGGCTGAGCGCCCGCACACCCATTTCATGGGTTGGCTTAGGCATAGGGAGTTCATTCCCTGTCTAAGCCCCAGTCAGACTGAGGGTTGTGGTGGCGGGATCGACAGCACGTAGAGGTGGATCGGGCCAATCCTCGGCTTGCGCATTATGCCTCTCTAGCTAGATCAACACCCGCACACTCATTTCATGGGTTGACTTAGGCATACAGAGTTCATTCCCAGTCTAAGATCGACCCAAACCGAGGGTTGTGACAGCAAGATCGACAGCACGCAGGGCGGACCGCATCGGTCCTCGACTTACGTATTTTGCCTTTCCAGTCGGTTGAGCACCCGCACGCATGTTTTGTGGGCTGGCTTAGGCATACGGAGTTCATTCCATGTCTAAACATATGGAGTTCATTCCCAGTCTAAGATAAGACCGGACTGAGGGTTGCGGTAGCAGGACCAGTAGCAGGATCGATAGCACGCAGGGGGGATCGAGCCGATCCTCAGCTTGTGCATTCTACCTTTCCAACCGGTTGAGCACCCGTACACTCATTTCGTGGGTTGGCTTAGGCATACGGAGTTCATTCCATGTCTAAGCCCCAGCCAAACCGAGGGTTGTGGTAGCAGGATCGATAGCGAGATCGGCAGCACGCAGAGGGGAATCGAGCTGATCCTCGGCTTGTGCATTATGCCTCTCCGGTCGACTGAGCGCCCACGCGCTAGTTTCATGGGTTGACTTACGCATACGGAGTTCATCCCCAGTCTAAGCATACGGAGTTCATTCCCAGTCTAAGATCAGACCGGACCAAGGGTTGTAGCAGCAGGACTGACAGCACCTAGGGGGGACCGGGTCGATCCTCAGCTTGCATATTATGCCTCTCCGGCCGGCTCAATGCCCACCCGCTCGTTTCGTGGGTTGACTTTGGCATACGGAGTTCATTCCCATTTTAAGATCGGATTGGACCGAGGGTTACGGCAGTAGGATCGACAGCACGCAGGAGGGACCGGGCCAGTCCCTGACTTGCTCATTCTGCCTCTCCGACCGATTGAGCGCCTGGACGCTCGTTTCATGGGTTGGCTTAGGCATACAGAGTTCATTCCATGTCTAAGTATGCGGAGTTCATTCCCAGTCTAACATCAGATCGGACCGAGGGTTGTGACAGTTGAACTAGACTGAGGGTTACGGTAGCAGGACCAGCACAGGATCGACAGCACGTAAGGGGGACCGGGCCGATCCGTGGCTTGCGTATTCTACCTCTCCAACCAGTTGAGTGCCCGCACGCTCGTTTCGTGGGTTGGCTTAGGCATATGGAGTTCATTCCATGTCTAATCCCCAGCTAGACCGAGGGTTGTGGCAGCAGGATCGGCAGTGGGATCAACAGCACGCAGAGGGGTACCGAGCTGATCCCTGGCTTGCACATTATGCCTCTTTGAGCCGGTGCTGGTGTCGCATTTTTTTTGCCCGGGGCACCATCGTCAGAGAGCCTAACCGATGACATTGGGGGTTTCGGTGATTGGGGGGTCGGGGGGTGCTCGCACATGATGTGCGATGGGTGCTGCTAGTTGGCCCTTATATTGGCCCCCTATCCCTCATCAAACCTCGAGAACTCACACCGCCTGAAAGAGCATTTGGGATTTTATAGCTTTGCTCCCAGTAGCCATTAAAGTGTCTGAAATGGGGACACTTTTTTCAAACGCTCACAAAATCTTCTTCTCTTCGAATTTTAGCTGAATTTTTTTATGCATGCCAACAAAAATAAAAGGATAACCTCTACCAAATTTGGGGACAAAACTCTTTCTAAAATCTAAGATCTAACCAGATCGAGGGTTGCGGTAGTAGGACTAGCAGCACGTAGGGGGACCGGATCGATCCTCAGCTTGTGCATTCTGCCTCTCCAGTCGACCTCTCCGGCCGGCTGAGCGTTTGCACACTCGTTTCATAAGTTTACATAGGCATACGAAGTTCATCCCCAGTCTAAGCATACAGAGTTCATTCCCAATCTAATATCGAACCAGACCGAGGGTTACGGTAGCAAGATCGGTAGCACGTAAGGGGGACTGGGCCGATCCTCGGCTTGTGCATTCTGCCTCTCCGGTCGGTTGAGCGCCCGCACGCCCGTTTCGTGGGTTGGCTTAGGCATAGGGAGTTCATTCCATGTCTAAGCCCCAGCCGGACAAAGGGTTATGGTAGTGAGACTGGCAGCACGCAGAGAGGGACCGGGCCGATCCCTGGCTTGCGCATTATGCCTCTCCGACTGGTTCAGCGCCCGCACACTCGTTTCATGGGTTGACTTAGGCATACGGAGTTAATTCCCAGTGTAAGATCGGACCAGTCTGAGGGTTGTGGCAGTAGGATCGACAGCACGTAGAGAGGGACCGAGCCGATCCCCTACTTACGTATTCTACCTCTCCAATCGACTGAACGTCCGCACACTCGTTTCATGGGTTGGCTTAAGCATACGAAGTTCATTCCATGTCTAAGCATACAGAGTTCATTCCCAGTCTAAGATCGGACCGGATCGAGGGTTGCGACTGTAGGACCAACAGCAGAATCGACAGTACATAGGGGGGACCGAGCCGATCCCCAGCTTTCACATTTTGCCTCTCCAGTCGGTTGAGTGCCCGCACGCTCGTTTTGTGGGTTGGCTTAGGCATACGGAGTCATTCCATGTCTAAGCCCCAATCGAACTGAGGGTTGTGGTAGCACGATCGATAATGGGATCGGTAGCACACAGAGGAGGACTGAGCTGATCCCCGGCTTGCACATTATGCCTCTCCGGTCGGCCTCTCTGATCGGCTGAACGCCTAAACGCTCGTTTCATGGGTTGACTTAGACGTACGGAGTTCATCCCCAGTTTAAGCATACGGAGTTCATTCCTAGTTTAAGATCAGACTGGACCGAGGTTTGCGACAGCAGGATTGACAGCACATAGGGGGTACCGGGCCGATACCCGGCTTGCACATTCTGCCTCTCCGGTAAGCTGAGTGCCCACACGCTCGTTTCATGGGTTGGCTTAGGCATACGGAGTTCATTCCATGTCTAAGCATACGGAGTTCATTCTCAGTCTAAAATTTTGAGCCATGGTGCACATGCTGGGCTTGAGCATGTGCTCGTGCCGCATTTTTTTCGCCCAAGGCACCATCGTCGGAGCATCGCCGGAGAGCCTAACCGGCGGCATTGGAGGTTCCGACGATTGGGGGGGCTGGGGGTGTGCGCACATGATGTGCGATGGGTGCTGGCACTTGGCCTTTATATTGGCCCCCTATCCCTCATCAAACCTTGAGAACTCACACCCCCTTAAGAGCATTTGAGATTTTATAGGTTTGCTGCCAGTAGCCATTAAAGTGTTTAAAATGGAGGCACTTTTTTCAAACGGTCACAAAATATTCTCCACTTCAAGTTTTTAGCTGAATGTTTTTGTGCATGCCAAAAAAAATACAAGGATCACCTCTACCAAATTTGGGGGCAAAACTCTATCTAAAAAAATTAAAAAAAATCCAAAACCATAAAAAGTTTCAAAAATCGTGAAAAATAAAAAATGGGTCATCTTGCCACGAAACTTCACATGAAGGCTTACGGGACCATTGTATGAATTTACAAGCCATAAAAATGGCATTGGCATGGCAGAAATATGAAGATGTGCTTGAACTCACCTACCATCCATTCGATCCCCGGCTTGCACATCCTGCCTCTCTGGTCAGTTGAGAGTTCGCACGCTCATTTAATGGGTTGACTCAAGCATACGGAGTTCATCCCCAGTCTAAGCATAAGGAGTTCATTCCCAGTCTGAGATCGGACCAGACTGAGGGTTACGACAGCAGGATCGGCAGCATATAGAAAGGACCGAGCTGATCCCTGGCCTGCGCATTCTGCCTCTCAGGCCGACTGAGTGCCATCACGCCTGTTTCGTGGGTTGGCTTAGGCATAGGGAGTTCATTCCATGTCTAAGCCCCAGCCGGACCGAGGGTTATGGCAGCGGGACCGACAGCATGTAGAGGGGGATCGGGTCGATCCCCAGCTTGCGCATTATGCCTCTTCGACTGGCTTAGCGCCCGTACACTCGGTTCATGGGTTGACTTAGGCATACAGAGTTCATTCCTAATCTAAGATCAGACCAGATCGAGGATTGTGACAGCAGGATCGACAGCACGTAGGGGGGACTGGATCAGTCCCCGACTTGCGCATTCTGCCTCTCTAGCCGGCTGAGCGCCCGTACTCTCGTTTCATGGGTTGGCTTAGGCATACGGAGTTCATTCCATGCCTAAGCATATGGAGTTCATTCCCAGTCTAAGATCGAACCAGACTGAGGGTTGCAGCAGCCGGACCAGTAACAGGATCGGCAGCACATAGGGGGGACTGGGTCGATCCCTGACTTACGCATTCTCCCTCTCCGGTCGGCTGAGCATCCGCACGCCAGTTTCATGGGTTGGTTTGGCCATAGGGAGTTCATTCCATGTCTAAGCCCCAGTCGGACAAAGGGTTGTGGCAGCGGGACCGACAGCACGCAGAGAGGGATCGGGCCGATCCCTGGCTTGCGCATTATGCCGCTCCGACTGGCTCAGTGCCCGCACGCTCATTTCGTGGGTTGACTTAGGCATACGAAGTTCATTCCCAGTCTAAGATCAGATCGGACTGAGGGTTGCAGCAGCAAGATCGACAGCACGCAGGGGTGGACCAGACCAATCTCCGGATTGCGCATTCTGCCTCTTCGGTCGACTGAGCGCCCGCACACCCATTTCGTGGATTGGTTTAGGCGTAGGGAGTTCATTCCATGTCTAAGCCCTAGCTGGACTGAGGGTTGTGGCAGCGGGACCGGTAGCACACAGAGGGGGATCGAGCCGATCCCAGGCTTGGGCATTATGCTTCTCCGGCTGGCCTAGCGCCCTCAAGCTCGTTTCGTGGGTTGACTTAGGCATACAGAGTTCATTTCCAGTCTAAGATCAGACCAGACCGACGGTTGTGATAGCAGGATTGATAGCACACATGAGGGGATCGGGCTGGTCCCCGACTTGCGCACTCTACCTCTCCGACTGGCGAGCACCCGCACGCTTCTTTCATGGGTTGGCTTAGGCATACGGAGTTCATTCCCAGTTTAAGATCGGACCAGACCGAGGGTTGCGACAGCAGGACTAGCAGTAGGATCGACAGCACACAGGGGGGACCGGGCTGATCCTCGGCTTGCACATTCTGCCTCTTCGGCCGGCTGAGCGCCCGCACGCTCGTTTCATGGGTTGGCTTAGGCATACGTTATTCATTCCATGTCTAAGCCCCAGCCAGATCGAGGGTTGTGGTTGTAGGACCGATAATGAGATTAGCAGCACACAGAGGGGGATCGGGCTACTCCCCAGCTCACACATTATGCCTCTCCAACCGACCTCTCTGATCAGCTGACCGCCCACATGCTCGTTTCGTGGGTTGGCTTAGGCATACAGAGTTCATTCCATGCCTAAGCATACGGAGTTCATCCCCAGTCTAAGATCGGACTGGACTTAGCGTTGTAGTAGCAGGACCAGTAGCAGGATTGGCAGCACGTAGGGGGGACCGGGCTAATCCCCGACTTACGCATTCTGCCTCTCCGATCGACTGAGTGCCCGCACGCCCATTTCCTAGGTTGGCTTAGGCATACGGAGTTCATTCCATGTCTAAGTATACGGAGTTCATTCCCAGTCTAAGATCAGACCGGATCGAGGGTTGCGACAGCAGGACCAGCACAGGATAGATAGCACCTAGGGGGACCGGGCCAATCCGCGGCTTGCGCATTCTACCTCTCCGACCGATTGAGTGCCCGCACGCTCATTTCATAGGTTGGCTTGCCCATACGGAGTTCATTCCATGTCTAAGCCCCAGTCGGACCGAGGGTTGTGGTAGTAGGGCCGACAGTGGGATCGATAGCACGCAGAGGGGGACCGAGTCAATCCCTGGCTTGTACATTATGCCTCTCCGACCGGCTCAGCACTCGCCTGCTCGTTCCGAGGGTTGACTTATGCATACGAAGTTCATTCCCAGTCTAAGATCAGACCGGACCAAGGGTTGAGGCAGTAGGATCGACAGCACACAGGGGGGACCGGGCCGGTCCCCGACTTGCCCATTTTGCCTCTCCGGCCGGCTGAGCGCCTGCACGCTGTTTCATGGGGACACTTTTTTCAAATGGTCACAAAATCTTCCCCACTTCGAGTTTATAGCTGAATTTTTTTGTGCATGCCAACAAAAATACAAGGATCACCTCTACCAATTTTGGGGATAAACTCTTTCTAAAAAATCTTAAAAAATCCTGAACCGCAAAAAGTTTCAAAAATCTTGAAAAATAAAAAACGGGTCGTCTTGCCACGAAACTTCACATGAAGGCTTAGGGGACCATTGTATGAATTTACAAGCCATAAAAATGGCATTGGCATGGCAAAAATATGAAGATGTGCTTGAACCCACCTTCCACCTGTTTGATCCCCGGCTTACGCATCTACCTCCCTGGTTGGCTGAGCGCCCATACGCTCGTTTCGTGGGTTGACTTAGGCATATTGAGTTCATCCCCAGTCTAAGCATATAAAGTTCATTCCCAGTCTAAGATCGGACCGAACTGAAGGTTGCGACAGTAGGATCGGTAGCATGCAGGTGGGATCGGGTCGATCCTCGGCTTGCGCATTTTGCCTCTCCGACCGGCTGAGTGCCCGCACGCCCGTTTCAAGGGTTGGCTTAGGCATAGGGATTTCATTCCATGTCTAAGCCCCAGCCGGACCGAAGGTTGTGGTAGTGGGACCGACAGCACGCAGAGGGGGATCAGATCGATCCCCAGCATATGCATTCTGCCTCTCTGACCAGCTGATCGCCCGCTCACTCATTTCATGGGTTGGCTTAGGCATATGGAGTTCATTCCATGTCTAAGCATACGAAGTTCATTCCCAGTCTAAGATCGAACCGGATCGAAGGTTGCGGCAGTAGGACCAGAGTAGGATCGGTAGCACATAGAGGGGATCGGGCCGATCCCCGGCTTGCGTATTTTGCCTCTCTGGTCGACTGAGCGCCCGCACGCTCGTTTTGTGAGTTGGCTTAGGCATACGGAGTTCATTCCATGTCTAAGCCCCAACTGGATCGAGGGTTGTGGTAGCAGGACCAGCAGTGGGATCGACAGCATGTAGAGGGGGACTGGGCTGATCTCCGACTTGCGCATTATGCCTCTTCGGCCAGCCTCTCCGGTCGACTGAGTGCCCACACGCTCATTTCGTGGGTTGACTTAGGCATACGGAGTTCATCCCCAGTCTAAGCACACAGAGTTCATTCCCAGTCTAAGATCAGACTGGATCGAGGGTTCGGTAGCAGGATTGGCAACACGCAGGGGGGACCGAGGCGATCCCTGGCTTCGCATTCTGCCTCTTCGGCCGGTTGAGCACCCACACGTCCGTCTCATGGGTTGGCTTAGGCATAGGGAGTTCATTCCATGTCTAAGCCCTAATCGGATCGAGGGTTGTGGCAGCGGCACTGACAGCACGCAGAGGGGGATCGGGGTGATCATCGACTTGCGTATTATGCCTCTTCGATCGGCTCAGTGCCCTCACACTCGTTTCGTGGGTTGACTTATGCATACGGAGTTCATTCCTAGTCTAAGATCAAACTAGATCGAGGGTTACGGCAGCAGGATCGACAGCAAGCAGGGGGGATCGGGCCGATCCCCAACTTGCGCATTCTGCCTCTTCGGTCGGCTGAGCACCCGCACTCTCGTTTCGTGGGTTGGCTTAGGCATACGGAGTTTATTCCATGTCTAAGCATATGGAGTTCATTCCCAGTCTAATATTTTAAGCCACGGTGCACATGCTGGGCTCGGGCATGTGCTGGTGCCACATTTTTTTCACCCGGGGCACCATCGCGGAAGCATCACCGGAGAGCCTAACCGGTGGCATTGGGGATTCCGATGATTGGGGGGCCGGGGGGTGTGCGCACATGATGTGCGATGGGTGCTAGTACTTGGCCCTTATATTGGCCCCCTATCCCTCATCAAACCTCGAGAACTCATACCCCCTTAAAGAGCATTTGAGATTTTATAGGTTTGCTGCCAGTAGCCATTAAAGTGTCTGTAATGGGGACACTTTTTTCAAACGGTCACAAAAGCTTCTCCACTTCGAGTTTTTAGCTGAATTTTTTTGTGCATTCCAACAAAAATACAAGGATCACCTCTACCAAATTCATGGGTTGACTTAGGCATAGGAGTTCATTCCCAGTCTAAGCATATGAAGTTCATTCCCAGTCTAAGCATATGAAGTTCATTCCCAGTCTAGGATCAGACTGGACCGAGGGTTGAGACAGCAGGATCGGTAGCACGTAGGGGGGACCGGGCCGATCCTCGGCCTACGCATTCTGCCACTCCGGCCGGCTGAGCGCCCGCACGCCTGTTTCATGGGTTGGCTTAGGCATAGGGAGTTCATTCCATGTCTAAGTCTCAGCTAGACCGAGGGTTGCACTAGCGGGACCGACAGCACGCAGAGGGGGACCGGGCTGATCCCCGGCTTGCGCATTATGCCTCTCCGGTCAGCTCAGCGACCTCATGCTCGTTTCGTGGATTGACTTAGGCATATGGAGTTCATTCCCAGTCTAAGATCAGACCAGACCAAGGGTTACGACAGCAGGATCGACAGCATGCAGGGGGGACCAGGCCGATCCCCAGCTTGCGCATTCTGCTTCTCCGGCCGGCTGAGCGCCCGCACGCTCGTTTCGTGGGTTAGCTTAGGCATACGGAGTTCATTCCTTGTCTAAGCATATGGAGTTCATTCCCAATCTAATATTTTGAGCCACGGTGCACATGCTGGGCTTGGGCATGTGCTGGTGCCATATTTTTTTCGCCCGGGGCACCATCATCGGAGCATCACCGGAGAGCCTAACCGATGGCAATGGGGGTTCCGACGATTGGGGGGGCCGGGGGGTGTGCGCACATGATGTGCGATGGGTGCTGGTACTTGGCCCTTATATTGGCCCCCTATCCTTCATCAAACCTCAAGAACTCACACCCCCTTAAAAAGCATTTGAGATTTTATAGGTTTGCTGCCAGCAACCATTAAAGTGTCTAAAATGGGGACACTTTTTTCAAACGATCACAAAATCTTCTCCACTTCGAGTTTTTAGGTGAATTTTTCTGCACATGCGAAAAAAAATACAGGGATCACCTCTACCAAATTTTGGGACAAAAATGTTTCCAAAAAAATTTTAAAAAATCCTGAACCGTAAAAGGTTTCAAAAATCATGAAAAATAGAAAATGAGTCGTCTTGCCACGAAACTTCACATGAAGGCTTAGGGGACCATTGTATGAATTTACAAGCCATAAAAATGGCATTGGCATGGCATAAATATGAAGATGTGCTTGAACCCACCAACCACGCGTTCGATCCCTGACTTGCGTATCTTGCCTCTCTGGTCGACTGAGCTTTCGCACGCTCGTTTCGTGGGTTGACTTAGGCATACGGAGTTCATCCCCAATCTAAGCATACAAAGTTCATTCCCAGTCTAAGATCAGACTTGACCGAGGGTTGCGAGAGCAGGATCAGCAGCACGTAGGGGGGATCAGATTGATCCTCGACTTGTGCATTCTGCCTCTCCAACCGGCTGAGCACCCACACACCTGTTTTATGGGTTGGCTTAGGCATAGGGAGTTCATTCCATGTCTAAGCTCCAGTCGGACTGAGGGTCGTGGCAGCGGGACCGACAGCACACAGACAGGGACCAGGCCGATCCCCGGCTTGCGCATTATGCCTCTCCAGTGGGCTCAGTGCCCGCACACTCGTTTCGTGGGTTGACTTAGGCATACGGAGTTCATTCCCAATCTAAGGTCAGACCAGACTGAGGGTTGCGATAGCAGGATCGATAGCACGTAGGGGGGATCGGGCTGATCCTCGGCTTACGCATTCTGTCTCTCCAGCTAGCTGAGCGCCCGCACGCTCGTTTTGTGGGTTGGCTTAGGCATAGAGAGTTCATTCCATGTCTAAGGATACGGAGTTCATTCCCAGGCTAAGATCAGATTGGACCGAGAGTTGTGACAACAGGACTAGCAACAGGATCGGTAGCACGCACGAGGGGATCGGGCCGATCCCTGACTTACGAATTCTACCTCTTCGGCTAGCTGAGCGTCCGTACGCTCGTTTCGTGGGTTGGCTTAGGCATACGGAGTTCATTCCATGTCTAAGCCCCAGTCGGACCAAGGGTTGTGGTAGCAGGACTGGTAGCGGGATCGACAGCACCAGAAGGGGATCAGACTGATCCCCGGCTTGCGCATTATGCCTCTCCGGCCGGCTGAGAGCCCGTACGTAAATTTCATGGGTGGACTTAGGCATACAGAGTTCATCCCCAGTCTAAGCATATGGAGTTCATTCCCAGTCTAAGATCAAACCGGATTGAAGGTTGCAACAGTAGGATCGGCAGCAAGTAGGGGGGACCGGGCCGATCCCTGGCTTGCACATTCTGCCTCTCCAGCTGGCTGAGTGCCCGCACGCCCGTTTCGTGGGTTGGCTTAGGCATAGGGAGTTCATTCCATGTCTAAGCCCCAGTCGGACCGAGGGTTGTGGCAGCGGGACCGATAGCACACAGAGAGGACCGGGTCGATCCCCTGCTTATGCATTATACCTTTTCGGTTGGCTCAGCACCCGCATGCTCATTTCGTGGGTTGACTTATGCATACGGAGTTTATTCCCAGTCTAAAATCAGATCGAGGGTTATGGCAGCGGGACCGACAGTACACAAAGGGGGATCGGGCTGATCCCCGGCTTACACATTATGCCTCTTCAGCTGGCTCAGTGCCCGTACCCTTATTTCATGGGTTGACTTATGCATACGAAGTTCATCCCCAGTCTAAGCATACGGAGTTCATTACCAGTCTAAGATTGGACCGGACCAAGGGTTGAGACATCAGGATCGACAGCACGTAGGAGGGACCGAGCCGATCCCTAGCTTGCACATTCTGTCTTTCTAGCCGGCTGAGCACCCGCACACCCGTTTCATGGGTTGGCTTAGGGATAGGGAGTTCATTCCATGTCTATGCCCCAGTCAGACCGAGGGTTGTGGCAGCAGGACCGATAGCACACAGAGGGGACCGGGTCGATCCCCTGCTTATGCATTATACCTCTTCGGTTGGCTCAGCACCCGCATGCTCATTTCGTGGGTTGACTTATGCATACGGAGTTTATTCCCAGTCTAAAATCAGATCGGACCGAGGGTTGCGGTAGCAGGATCGACAGCACGCAGGGGGGATCGGGCCAATCCCTGGCTTGCGCATTCTGCCTCTCCGATCGGCTGAGCACTCGCACGTTCATTTTGTGGGTTAGCTTAGGCATACAGAGTTCATTCCATGTCTAAGATTTTGAGCCATGGTGCACATGCTGGGCTAGGGCATGTGCTGGTGCTGCATATTTTTCGCTCGGGGTACCATCGTCGGAGCATCACCGGAGAGCCTAACCGACGGTATTAGGGGTTCCGATGATTGGGGGGGCCGGGGGGTGTGCGCACATGATGTGCGATGGGTGCTGGTACTTGGCCCTTATATTGGCCCCCTATCCTTCATCAAACCTCGAAAACTCACACCCCCTTAAAAAGCATTTGAGATTTTATAGGTTTGCTGCCAGCAACCATTAAAGTGTCTGAAATGGAGACACTTTTTTCAAACGGTCACAAAATCTTCTCCACTTTGAGTTTTTAGCTAAATTTTTTTGCACATGTGAAAAAAAATACAACGATCACCTCTACCAAATTTGGGGACAAAAATCTTTCCAAAAAAATTTTAAAAAATCCTGAACCGTAAAAGGTTTCAAAAATCATGAAAAATAGAAAACGAGTCATCTTGCCACGGAACTTCACATGCAGGCTTAGGGGACCATTGTATGAATTTACAAGCCATAAAAATGGTATTGGCATGGCAGAAATATGAAGATGTGCTTGAACCCACCTACCACCCGTTCGATCCCCGACTTGCACATCTTGCCTCTCTGATCGACTGAGCGTTCGCACGCTCATTTCATGGGTTGACTTAGGCATACAGAGTTCATCCCCAGTCTAAGCATACGAAGTTCATTCTAGTCCAAGATCAGACTTGACCGAGGGTTGCGAGAGTAGGATCGGCAGCACGCAGGGGGGACCGGACCGATCCCCGGCTTGCGCATTCTGCCTCTCCGACTGGCTGAGCACCCGCACGCCTGTTTTGTGGGTTGGCTTAGGCATAGGGAGTTCATTCCATGTCTAAGCCCCAGTCGGACTGAGGGTTGTGGCAGCGGGACCGATAGCATGCAGACGGGGACCAGGTCGATCCCCGACTTGCACATTATGCCTCTTCGGTGGGCTCAGCACCCACACGCTCGTTTCGTGGGTTGACTTAGGTATACGGAGTTCATTCCCAGTCTAAGGTCGGACCAGACTGAGGGTTGCGACAGCTGGATCGATAGCACGTAGAGAGGATTGGGTCGATCCTCGGTTTACGCATTCTGTCTCTTCGGCTAGCTGAGCGCCCGCACGCTCGTTTTGTGGGTTGGCTTGGGCATATAGAGTTCATTCCATGTCTAAGGATACGGAGTGCATTCCTAGTCTAAGATCGGACTGGACCGAGGGTTACGACAGCAGGACCAGCCACAGGATCGATAGCACGCACGGAGGGACCGGACCGATCCCCGGCTTACGAATTATACCTCTCCGGCTAGCTGAGCATCCGTACACTCGTTTTGTGGGTTGGCTTAGGCATACGGAGTTCATTCCATGTATAAGCCCCAGCTGGACAAAGGGTTGTGGCAGCAGGACTGGTAGCGGGATCGACAGCACCAGAAGGGGATCAGGCTGATCCTCAGCTTGCGCATTATGCCTCTCCGGCCAGCTGAGAGCCCACACGAAAATTTCATGGATGGAGTTAGGCATACGGAGTTCATCCCCAGTCTAGGCATATGGAGTTCATTCCAAGTCTAAGATCAGACCGGATCGAGGGTTGCGATAGCAGGATCGGCAGCACGTAGGGGGGATCGGGCCGATCCCTGGCTTGCGCATTCTGCCACTCCGGCTGGCTGAGTGCCCGCATGCCCGTTTCGTGGGTTGGCTTAGGCATAGGGAGTTCATTCCATGTCTAAGCCCCAGTCGGACCGAGGGTTATGGCAGTGGGACCGACAGTACACGGAAGGGGATCGGGCTGATCCCCGGCTTACGCATTATGCCTCTTCGGTCGGCTCAGCGCCCGTACCCTCATTTTGTGGGTTGACTTATGCATACGAAGTTCATCCCCAGTCTAAGCATACGAAGTTCATTCCCAGTCTAAGATCGGATCGGACCAAGGGTTGAGACATCAAGATCGACAGCACGTAGGTGGGATCGGGCCGATCCCTAGCTTGCACATTCTGCCTCTCTGGCCGGCTGAGCGCCCGCACAACCGTTTCATGGGTTGGCTTAGGGATAGGGAGTTCATTCCATGTCTAAGCCCCAGTCGGACCGAGGGTTGTGGCAGCGGGACCGGTAGCATACAGAGTGGACTGGGTCGATCCCCTGCTTATGCATTATACCTCTTCGATTGGCTCAGCACCCGCACGCTCATTTCGTGGGTTGACTTATGCATACGGAGTTCATTCCCAATCTAAGATCGGATCGAACTGAGGGTTGTGGTAGCAGGATCGACAAAACGCAGGGGGGATCGGGCCAATCCCTGGCTTACGCATTCTGCTTCTCCGATCGGCTGAGCACCCGCATGCTCATTTCGTGGGTTGGCTTATGCATACGGAGTTCATTCCATGTCTAAGATTTTGAGCCACGGTGCACATGCTGGGCTAGGGCATGTGCTGGTGCTGCATTTTTTTCATTCGGGGTACCATCGTTAGAGCATCACCGGAGAGCCTAACCGACGGCATTGGGGGTTTCGACGATTGGGTGGCCTGGGGGGTGTGCGCACATGATGTACGATGGGTGCTGGTACTTGTGTCACGGGCTCCAACCTTAGACTTAAAAACCGTGCGGCCTTAGGCTTGGAATCTCCTCCTTTATGCCTAAGTCAGGCTAAAACACAAGCATACGGGCACTAGAACAACGGGAAGGGTTGATTACGCAACTTAAAGAGAAACAGGATAAGAAGGTAGAATTTTGGAAATGCTCTTGTATTCACTGAAATGAAAGTGTTGGTGTACAAATGAGGGAGGAGTAGCCCTCTATTTATAGTTGAGGCTCCAGCTTACACTTAATGGCAATATCCCTAGAATAAAGGCTAAAAGCATGGGATTATATAGATTACAATCAATCAGGATGCTAACTCCTGATTTTCAAGGTCAATCGAATCTACCAGGATGCTGTTGCTGATCCTGCCTACTTCCAGAAGCTTCCCTTGCTTGTCCAGCACCTTGGGCCCTTCTGGATATAGTGCGAGCAGCTTGTATCCCAGGCCTTGTTCTCATGGGCTGGCCTGCAAGTTGGGTGAGCATTCTGAACTCGTTTGCTAGGCTTTGCATGCAGATACCCACCAGTACGCCTGGTCTACGAGCCTCAACCTCTGGCTCGCCTGCTGGTGCGCCTGATGTGCCTAGTGCACCTGCCCAGGGTGTGACATTCTCCCCCACCTGATTGTGCAATGCCCTCGTTGTGTCTTCTGTATGGTACTACCTATTCTGGTCCTCAAACTGCCATAAGTCATCTGTTGGTTCCCAGCTCACCTCACTGTCTGGAAATCCCTTTCAGTGCACCAAGTACTCTTGTCTTGGCTGATAGTTCTTCTGTCTCACCTCCCAATCAGCTATGATGCTTTAGACCTCCTTCTCATATAAGGCCCTTACTCCCAATGGCGTATACTTTGACTCTGCCTGTCCTGGATCTCCCTCATCCTCATGGAACGGCTTGAGCATGCTCACATGGAACATTGGGTGTACTCTCGGCTTGGGTGGCATATCCAGCTTGTAGGCAACCTTGCTTACCCTCTTGACTACTCGAAAAGGTCCCTCATACCTCCGGACTAGGCCTTTGTGTAGCCCTCTATGGCGCATAATGGGATGCAGCTTCACCAACACCAAGTCTCCAACCTGGAACTGTACATCCCACCTATTTTGGTCTGCCCACTTCTTCGACCTCTTGACCGACTTGTGTAGACAAACTCTAGCCAAGTCAGTTTGCTCCTGCCATGCCTTGGCAAACTTGTATGCTACTGGATTCGGCCTTGTATAACCTGTAGCAATCAAACTGGGTGTTAGTGGTTGTTGCCCTGTCACAACCTTAAATGGGCTCTAGTTCGTTGCCTCGCTCTTTTGTAAGTTGTAGGAAAACTACGTAATATCTAGCAGCTTTGGCCAGTCCCTTTGTGTGGCACTCACATAGTGCCTGAGGTAGACCTCCAATAGTCCATTCACTCATTTTGTCTACCCATCGATCTACGGATGCATGCTGGTGGAAAAGTTCAAGTTTGACCCCAACAGCTTGAACAACTCAGTCCAGAACCTACCCGTAAAATGCCCATCCCGATCACTAACAATGGTCCTCGGCACTCCCTAGTACTTAACCATGTTCTTCAGGGACAATCGAGATGCCTCCTCGGTTGGGCACTCCTTGGTTGCTGGAATGAAGATTCCATACTTGGAAAACCTGTCCACCACTACCATGATGCTTCCAAACCCTTCTGCTTTGGGTAGACTGACTATAAAGTCCAGAGAAACACTCTCCCATGGTCGCTCTGGCACTGGCAATGGCTCTAAGAGACCGCCTGGTTTCTTGAGCTCCACCTTGTCCTGTTGGCACACAAGACAAGTCTTCACATAGGCTTCTATATCATCCCTCATGTACAGCCAATAGTACCGATCCTTGATCAGTGCCAAGGTACAACTCACTTCGGGGTGTCCAGCCTACCTTGAATCATGGCATTCTTGCAAAACTTCCTTGCAGAGCTTTCCGTGCTATGACACAAATAGTCTATTGCCCTTGGTGTACAGCAAGCCATCCTGCAACCAAAACCACCTAGTCTTACCTTGCTGGGCATACTCTATCAAAGCCTTGGCTGTAGGATCATGCGTAAGTCCCTTCATGGGTTGGCTTAGGCATAGGGAGTTCATTCCATGTCTAAGCCCCAACCGGACCGAAGGTTGTGACAGCGAGACCGACAGCACGCAGAGGTGGATCGGGCCAATCCCCGGCTTGCGCATTATGACTCTCCGATCGATTCAGGCATATGAAGTTCATTCCCATTCTATGATTGGACCAGACCGAGGGTTGCGCCAGCAGGATCAACAGCACGTAGAGGGGACCGAGCCGATTCCCGACTTGCACATTCTACCTCTATAGCTGGCTGAGCACCCGAAAGCTCGTTTCATGGGTTGGCTTAGGCATATGGAGTTCATTCCATGTCTAAGCCCCAGTCGATCGAGGGTTATGGCAGCAGGACCGGCAGCGGGATCAAAAGCACGCAGAGGGGGATCGGACTGACCCCCGGCTTATGCATTATGCCTCTCCGGCTGACTGAGTGCCCGCATGCTCGTTTTGTGGGTTGACTTAGGCATACGGAGTTCATCCCCAATCTAAGCCTACGGAGTTCATTCCCAGCCTAAGATCAGGCCAGACAGAGGGTTGCGGCAACAAGATCAATAACACGCAGAGGGGACAGGGCCAATCCCAGGCTTACGTATTCTGCCTCTCCGATCGACTGAGCACCCGCATGCCCGTTTCGTGGGTTGGCTTAGGCATAGGGAGTTCATTCCATGTCTAAGCCCCAGTCGAACCGAGGGTTGTGGTAGCAGGACCGGTAGCATGCAGAAGGGGATCGAGGTGATCCCCGGCTTGCGCATTATGTCTCTTCGACAGACTCAACGCCCGAACGCTCATTTCGTGGGTTGACTTAGGCATACGGAGTTCATTCCTAGTCTAAGATTAGACCAGACCGAGGGTTGCGAAAGCAGGATCGACAGCATGCAGGGGGGACCGAGCCGATCCCCGGCTTACGGATTTTACCTCTCCAGTCGGTTGAGCGCCCGCACGCTCGTTTCGTGGGTTGGCTTAGGCATATGAAGTTCATTCCATGTCTAAGCGTATAGAGTTCATTCCCAATCTAATATCAGACCAGACTAAGGATTGCGATAGCAGGACCAGCAGTAGGATCGGTAGCATGCAAGAGGGGATCGAGCTGATCCCTAATTTGTATTTCTGCCTTTTCGACCAGCTGAACGCGTGCATGCCCTTTTCGTGGGTTGGCTTAGGCATAGGGAGTTCATTCCATGTCTATGCCCCAGCCGAACAGAGGGTTGTGGCAGCGGGATCGATAGCACATAGAGGGGGAGTGGGCCGATACTCAGCTTGCGCATTCTACCTCTCCGGTCGGCTGAGCACCCACGTGCTCGTTTCGTGGGTTGGCTTAGGCATACGGAGTTCATTCCATGTCTAAGCTTATGGTGTTCATTCCCAGTCTAAGAGTTTGAGCCATGGTGCACATGCTGGGCTCGGGCATGTGCTGGTGCCGTATTTTTTCTGCCCGGGGTGCCATCGTCGGAGCATCGCCGAAGAGCCTAACCGACAGCATTGGGGGTGCCGATGATTGGGGGGCCGGAGGGGTGTGCGTACATGATGTGCGATGGGTTGGCTTAGGCATACGGAGTTCATTCCATGTCTAAGACCCAACCGGACCGAGGGTTGTGGCAGCGGGACTGGCAGCGAGATCGACAGCACGTAGAGGGGGACCGGACTGATCCCCAACTTACGCGTTATGCCTCTCCGGCTGGCTAAGCACTTGCAAGCTCGTTTCATGGGTTGACTTAGGCATACGGAGTTCATCCCCATCTAAGCATATGGAGTTCATTCCCAGTCTAAGATCGGATCAGATCGAGGGTTGCAGTAGCAGGATCGACAGCACGCAGGGGGGACTGGGCCGATCCCTAGCTTGCGCATTCTGCCGCTCCAGCTGGTTGAGTGCCCACACGCCCATTTCATGGGTTAGCTTAGGCATAGGGAGTTCATTCTTTGTCTAAGCCCCAGTCGGATCGAGGGTTGTGGTAGCGGGACCGACAGCACGCAAAGGGGAACCGGCCCGATCCCCGGCTTGCGCATTATGCCTCTCTGACTGGCTCAGTGCCCGCACGCTCATTTAGTGGGTTAACTTAGGCATACGGAGTTCATTCCCAGTCTAAGATTGGACCAGACCGAGGGTTGCGGCAGCAAGATCAACAGCACACAGGGGGGATCGGGTCAGTCCCTGGCTTACGCATTCTGGCTCTCCTGCTGGCTAAGCACCCGCACGGTCATTTCGTGGGTTGGCTTAGGCATACAGAGTTCATTCCATGTCTAAGCATACAGAGTTCATTCTAGTCTAAGATTGGACCAGACCGAGGTTTGCGATAGCAGGACCAGGAGCAGGATCGACAGCTCACAGGAGGGACCGAGCCAATCCCCGGCTTACGTATTCTGCCTCTCCGATCAGCTGAGCCCCCGCACGCTCGTTTCGTGGGTTGGCTTAGGCATACGGAGCTCATTCCATGTGTAAGCACCAGTCAGACCGAGGGTTGTCACAGCAGGAGCGGTAACGGGATCGATAGCACGCAGAGGGGGACCGGGTTAATCCTCAACTTGTGCATTATGCCTCTTCGATCGACCTCTCCGGTCGACCGAGCGCCCACACTCTCATTTCGTGGGTTGACTTAGGCATACGGAGTTCATTCCCAGTCCAAGATCAGATCGAATCGAGGGTTGTGGCAGCAAGATCGACAGCACACAATGAGGCACTGGGCCGGCCCCCGACTTGCGCATTCTGCCTCTTTGGTCGGCTGAGTGCCTGCACGCTCATTTCGTGGGTTGGCTTAGGCATATGGAGTTCATTACATGTCTAGGCATACAGAGTTCATTCCCAGTCAAAGATCAAACCGAACCAAGGGTTACGGCTGCAGGACCAATAGCAGGATCGATAGCACGTAAGGGGGGATCGGGTCGATCCCCAGCTTGTGCATTGTGCCTCTCTTATCGGTTGAACACCCGCACACTCATTTCCTGGGTTAGCTTAGGCATACAGAGTTCATTCCATGTCTAAGCCCCAGTCGGACCGAGGGTTGTGGTAGTAGGACCAGTAATCGGATCGGCCGCACGTAGAAGGGACCGGGCTGATCCCCGACTTACGTATTATGTCTCTCCTGCCGACCTTTTCGGCTGACTGAGCCCCCGTATGCTCGTTTCATGGGTTGACTTAGGCATACAGAGTTCATCCCCAGTCTAAGCATACGGAGTTCATTCCCAGTCGAAGATCGAACCGGACCGAAGGTTGCGACAGCAAGATCGATAGCACGCAGGGGGGATCGAGCTGATCCCCAGCTTGCACATTTTACCTCTCCGGCCGACTGAGTGCACGCACGCCCGTTTCGTGGGTTGGCTTAGGCATAGGGGGTTCATTCCATGTCTAAGCCTGAGCCGGATCGAGGGTTGTGGCAACGGGACTGACAGTACGCAGAGGAGGACTGGGTCGATCCCCAGCTTGTGCATTATCCCTCTCCGATTGGCTCAGCGCCCGTACGCTCATTTTGTGGGTTGACTTAGGCATACGAAGTTCATTCCATGTCTAAGCATACGAAGTTCATTCCCAGTCTAAGATCAGACCGAACCGAGGGTTGCGATAGCAGGACCAGCAGCAGGATTGGCAGCACGCTGGGAGGGATCGGGCCGATCCCCGACTTGTGCATTCTCTCTCTCCGGCCAGCTGAGCACCTACATGCTCGTTTCGTGGGTTGGCTTAGGCATACGGAGTTCATTCCATGTCTAAGCCCCAGCCGAACCGAGTGTTGTGGTAGCGGGACCAGTAACCGAATCGACAGCATGCAGAGGGGTACCGGGCTGATCCCTGGCTTACGCATTATGCCTCTTCGATCGGCTGAGCACCCGCATGCTCGTTTCGTGGGTTGACTTAAGCATACGGAGTTCATCCCCAGTCTAAGCATACGGAGTTCATTCCCAGTCTAAGATCAGACCAGACCGAGGGTTGCGACAGCAGGATCGACAGCATGCAGGATGGAGCAGGCCAATCCCCGGCTTACGCATTCTGCCTCTCCGACCGGCTGAGCGCCCGCACGCCCATTTCGTGGGTTGGCTTAGGCATAGGGAGTTCATTCCATGTCTAAGCCCCAGCCAGATCGAGGGTTGTGGCAGTGAGACCAGTAGCACGTAGAGGGGGACCGAACGGATCCCCGGCTTGCGCATTATGCCTCTTCAGGTGGCTCAGTGCCCGCACGCTCATTTCGCGGGTTGACTTATGCATACGGAGTTCATTCCCAATCTAAGATCGGATCAAACCGAGGGTTGCGGCTGATCCTTGGGTTGCGACTGATCCCAAGCAGCAGGATCGACAGCACGTAGGAGGGGATTGGGTCGATCCCCAACTTGCGCATTCTACCTCTCTAGTCGGCTGAGCAGTCGCATGCTCGTTTCGTGGGTTGGCTTAGGCATATGGAGTTCATTCCATGTCTAAGGATATGGAGTTCATTCTCAGTCTAAGATTTTGAGCCACGGTGCACATGCTGGGCTTGGGGATGTGCTGGTGCCGCATTTTTTTCACCCGGGGCACCATCGTCGGAGAGCCTAACTGACGGCATTGGGGGTTCCGACGATTGGGGGGGCCGGGTGGTGTGCACAGATGATGTGCAATGGGCACTGGTACTTGGCCTTTATATTGGCCCCCTATCCCTCATCAAACCTCGAGAAGTCACACTCCCTTAAAGAGTTTTTAGATTTTATAGGTTTGCTGCAAGTAGCCATTAAAGTGTTTGAAATTGGGATACTTTTTTTGAAAACGGTCACAAAATCTTCTCCACTTTGAGTTTTTAGTTGAATGTTTTTGTGCATGCCAACAAAAATACAAGGATCACCCCTACCAAATTTGGGGACAAAACTCGTTCTAAAAAAATTTTAAAAAATCCCGAACCGTAAAAAGTTTCAAAAATCATGAAAAATAAAAAATGGGTCATCTTGCCACAAAACTTCACATGAAGGCTTAGGGGACCATTGTATGAATTTACAAGCCATAAAAATGGCATTGGCATGGCAGAAATATGAAGATGTGCTTGAACCCACCTACCACCCGTTCGATCCCCGACTTACGCATCCTGCCTCTCTAGTCGGCTGAGCGTCCGCACGCTCATTTTATGGGTTGACTTAGGCATACAGAGTTCATCCCCGGTCTAAGCATACGGAGTTCATTCCCAGTCTAAAATCAGACCAGACCGAGTGTTACGACAGCAGGATCAACAGCACCCAAGGAGGACTGGGCCAATCCCAGGCTTGCGCATTCTGCCTCTCCGACCGGTTGAGCAGCCGCACTCCCATTTCATGGGTTGGCTTAGGCATAGGGAGTTCATTCCATGTCTAAGCCCCAGTCAGACCGAGGGTTGTGGCAGCAAGACCGACAGCACGCAAAAGGGGATCGGGCCGATCCTCGGCTTTTGCATTATGCCTCTCCGGTCGGGTCAATGCCCTTACGCTCATTTCGTTGGTTGACTTAGGCATACAAAGTTCATTCCCAATCTAAGATCGGACCAGACCGAGGGTTGCGGCAGTAGGATCGACAGCATGCAGGAGGGACCGGGTTGATCCTCAGCTTGGGCATTCTACCTCTCCGATCGGTTGAGCGCCTGCATGCTCGTTTTATGGGTTGGCTTAGTCATACGGAGTTCATTCCATGTCTAAGCATACAGAGTTCATTCCCAGTCTAAGATCGAACCGGACTGAGGGTTACGGTAGCAGGACCAGCATAGGATCGACGCACGTAGAGGGGGACCGGATCGATCCACAGCTTAGACATTCTGCCTCTCCGATCGGTTGAGTGCCAGCACGCTCGTTTCTTGGGTTGGCTTAGGCATACGGAGTTCATTCCATGTCTAAACCCTAGCCGGACTGAGGGTTGTGGCAGTAGGACCGGCAGCGGGATTAGCAGCACATAGAGGGGGATCGAGTTGATCCCCGGCTTGTGCATTATGCCTCTTTAGCCAACCTCTCCGGCTTCTAAGTGCCCGCAAGCTCATTTCGTGGGTTGACTTAGGCATACAGAGTTCATCCCTAGTCTAAGCATAAGGAGTTCATTCCAGTCTAAGATTGGACCAGACCGAAGGTTGGGCAGTAGGACCAATAACAGGATCGACAGCACGTAGGGGGGATCGAGCCGATCCCTGACTTGCGTATTCTGCCTCTCCGGTTGGCTGAGCGCCCGCATGCTCGTTTCATGGGTTGGCTTAGGCATACGGAGCTCATTCCATGTCTAAGCATACAGAGTTCATTCCTAGTCTAAGATTTTGAGCCACGGTGCACATGCTAGGCTTAGGAATGTGCTGGTGCTACTTTTTTTTCTCCCGGGGCACCATCATCGGAGCATCACTGGAGAGCCTAACCGGCGACATTGGGGGTTCCGACGATTGGGGGGCCGAAGGGTGTGCGCACATGATGTGCGATGGGTGCTGGTACTTGTGTCACGGGCTCTGACCTTAGACTTAGAAACCGTGTGGCCTTAGGCTTGAAATCTACTCCTTTATGCCTAAGTCAACCTAAAACACAAGCGTATGGGCACTAGAACAACGGGAAGGGCTGATTACACAAGTTAAAGAGAAACAGGATAAGAAGGCAGAATTTTGGAAATGCTCTTGTATTCACTGAAACGGAAGTGTTTGATGGTGTACAAATGAGGGAGGAGTAACCCTCTTTTTATAGTTGAGGCTCTAGCTTACACTTAATGGCAATATCCCTAGAATAAAGGCTAAAATCATGGGATTATACAGATTACAATCAATCAGGATGCTAACTCCTGATTTTTAGGGTCAACCAAATCTGCCAAGATGCTGCTGTTGATCCTGCCTGCTTCCAGAAGCTTCCCTTATGTGTCCAGCACTTTGGGCCCTTCTGGATGTGGTGTGGGCAGCATGTATGCCAGGCCTTGGTCTCACGGGCTGGCCTGCAAGTTGGGCGGGCGTTCTGAACTCCTTTGCTAGGCTTTGCGTGCAGATACCCGTCAGCACGCCTGGTCTGTGGGCCTCAACCTCTAGCTCACCTGCTGGTGCGCCTGATGTGCCTGGCATGCCTGCCCAGGGAGTGACATTCTCCCCCACTTGATTGTACAATGCCCTCATTGTGTCTTCTGCATGGTACTGCCTAATCTGGTCCTCGAACTGCCATAAGTCATCTGCTGGTTCCCAGCTCGCCTCACTGTCTGAAAGTCCCTTCCAGCGCACCAAGTACTCTTGTCTTGGCTGATAGTTCTTCCGTCTCACCTCTCGATTAGCTATGATGCTGTGGTCCTCCTTTTTATATGAGGTCCTTGCTCCCAATGGCACACGGTTTGACTCTGCGTGTCCTGGATCTCCCTCATCCTCATGAAACGGCTTGAGCATGCTCACATGGAACACCGGGTGTGCCCTCTACTTGGGTGGCATATCAAGCTTATAGGTAACCTTGCCTAACCTCTTGACTACTCGAAAAGGTCCCTCATACCTCTGGACTAGGCCTTTGTGCAACCCCCTATGGCGCATAATGGGATGTAGCTTCACCAACACCAAGTCTCCAACCTGGAACTGCACGTCCCGCCTATTCTGGTCTGCCCACTTCTTCGACCTCTTGGCCACCTTGTGTAGACAAACTCTGGCTAAGTTAGTTTGCTCCTACCATGCCTTGGAAAACTTGTATGCTGCTAGATTCAGCCCTGTATAACCTGCAGCAATCAAACCGGGTGTTAGTGGTTGTTACCCTGTCACAACCTCAAATGGGCTCTGGTTCGTTACCTCGCTCCTTTGCAAGTTGTAGGAAAACTGTGCAATATCTAGCAGCTTTGGCCAGTCCCTTTATGTGGCACTCACATAGTGCCTGAGGTAGACCTCCAATAGTCCATTCACTCGTTCTGTCTGCCCATCGGTCTGCAGATGCATGCTGGTGGAAAAGTTCAAGTCTGACCCCAACAGCTTGAACAACCCAATCCAGAACCTACCTGTGAAACACCCATCCCGATCCCTAACAATGGTCCTCGGCACTCCCCAGTACTTAACCATGTTCTTCAAGAACAATCGAGCTGCCTCCTCGGCTGGGCACTCCTTGGTTGTTGGAATGAAGATTCCATACTTGGAAAACCTGTCCACCACTACCATGATGCTTCCAAACCCTTCTGCTTTGGGTAGACCAATTATAAAGTCCAGAGAAACACTCTCCCATGGTCGCTCTGGCACTGGCAATGGCTTCAAGAGATCACCTGGTTTCTTGAGCTCCACCTTGTCCTGTTGGCACACAAGACAAGTCTTTACATAGGCCTCCACATCGTCCCTCATGTGTGGCCAGTAGTATCGATCCTCGATTAGCGCCAAGGTATGGCTCACTCCGGGGTGTCCAGCCCACCTTGAATCATGGCATTCTTGTAAAACTTCCTTAAGGAGCTTCCCGTGCTGCGGTACAAACAGTCTACTGCCCCTGGTGTACAGCAAGCCATCCTGTAATGAAAACCGCCTAGTCTTACCTTGCTGGGCGTAATCCATCAAAGCCTTGGCTGTAGGATCATACGTAAGTCCCTCCTTGATGTGCAGCACCAGTGACCCCTCTGGTTGGCTAATGGCAGCAAGGTTAGCCTTCTTGCTCAGGGGTCTGCCACTAGGTTCACCCACCCCAGCTTGTACTCCATCTGGAAATCAAATTTCGTAAGAAAATCTTGCCATCTCGCCTGCTTGGGGGACAGCTTTTTCTACATCTGGAAGTAGCTGGTCGCCACATTGTCCGTCCTAACCATGAACCTCGACCCCAACAGGTAATGGTGCCAAGTGCGCAAGTAGTGCACCACTGTAGTCATCTTCTTCTCTTAGACCGTGTATTTGCGCTCAGTCTCATTCAGCTTCTTGCTCTCAAATGCGACTGGACGTCCCTCCTGCATCAACACACCCCCTATGGCAAAGTCTGATGCATCCGTATGCACCTCATACGGCTTGGCATGGTCTGGCAAGGCCAAGACTGGCTCCTCGGTCACAGCCCTCTTCAACCTGTCAAAGGCTTCCTGGCACCCTGCGCTCTACTCCCATGCTTTCCTTTTCTTAAGCAAGTTAGTCAACGGCGTGGCTATTGCTGAGTGACCTTGGCTGGCGGTTGCCACTCCAGGATGACGTGTATCTTGCCTTCATCCATGCGTATCCTGCCACCTCCTACTATGTGGCCAAGGAACGGGATCTCCTGTTGGGCGAATGAGCACTTCTCCCTCTTGACAAACAGCTTGTGCACCCGCAACACCTCGAACACCTATCTCAAGTGGTCTACATGCTCTCCCAAAGTCTGGCTGTAGATCACAATGTCATCCAAATAAACCATAACAAATCGATCAAGGAATAACTGAAGTACCTTGTTCATAAGGGTGCAGAATGTTGGTGGGGCGTTTGTGAGTCCAAAAGGCATAACCAAGAACTCATACGAACCATACCGAGTGACACATGCTGTCTTTGGCTCATCTCCTTCTGTGATCCTGACTTGATAGTAGCCTGACCTCAAATCTAGCTTGGTGAACCACCTTGGGCTCCCAAAATGATCGAACAAGTCCACAATAAGTGGGATGGGGTACTTGTTCTTGATGGTCAGCTTGTTCAAAGCCCGGTAGTCTATGTACAGTCGTAACGACCCATCATGCTTGCGCTGAAATAGAACCGGTGCACCATAGGGTGCCTTCGAAGGTCTGATGAAGCTAGCATCAACTAACTCTTTGAGCTGCTTCCTCAACTCCTCCAACTCTGGTGGAGACATTTGGTAAGGGGCTCTAGCTAGTGGCTTGGCCTCGGACACCAGCTCGATCTTGTGGTCCACCTCCCTCTTAGGTGGTAGCTTTGCAGGCATCACATCACTAAAGGTCTTCAGCACCTTTAGCACCTTCAAGGGTGAGTCGATCTCCTTCTCCCTTGGCTCATCATATTTCAGAGCTACCAAGAAGGTGTCTTCTTGTCTGCTTACCACCTTGGCAAATTGGATGGCTGACACCACCCGCGACCCAACTCTAGACCCTCTCCTCAATGGCACTAAGCATTGGCACCGTGCATTCAAGATGCAAACACAATCGGTAAAAGGCACAAGAAGGGCGTTAATCCAAACAAAGAAATCTAACCCAATCACAAAGTCATAGTTGTCAAGGGGTATTACCTCAATGGTCTCCTTGCCTTTCTAGTCTCCAAGCTGGAACTCTACTCCCCGCGCTACTCCAATGGCTAGAACTTCATTAGAGTTCACCGTTTTGATGGTACCAGTCCCTTTCTGCACTTTTAGTTCAAGCTTTCGGGCTCTATCACTTGAAATAAAAAGATGTGAGGCACCTGTGTCCACTAGTGCACTCACCTTCTAACCTACAACCATCAGATCTGTAAACATCAAGCCCTTTGGCTTGCGACTCCTCTTACTCTGGACAGCATTGAGCACCAACGACCCAAGCTTTGCTGCCCCTGACTCTAGCTCCTCGTCAGACTCCTTGTCTATAGCAGCCAACTTGCCCTTCTGTGGGCAATTACGTGCTATGTGGCTCCCTCCACATAGGTAGCATCCTAGTGGCTCTCGGTCCCCCTTTGCTTTCCACTTGCCTGCTGGTGGCTTCCTCTTGCCATCATTCGTTGAATGGTCTCGATCTCCATCCTTGGACTCCCGATCATGGTCCTTCCCCTTGGACTACTTCTTTTGGTCCCTATTGTCCCTGCCCTTACCCTTGGGCTTGGTAGACTCGAACTTGTTCAGAGGCTTGAACTCTATCAAGGCCTCGATAGTAGTCATGGCTTTAGCCAAGTCATGAACTCCTCTCATTTGTAGCTCATGCTTCACCCACGGCTTCAGCCCATCCATGAAAGCAAATAAGGTGTTCTTTTCACCCAGATCCAAGATCTGTAACATCAGTTTAGAGAATTTTTGGACATACTCCCTTATGTCCCCTTACTGGCTCAGCCTGTGCAACTTTGCCCACGCCTCATCATCGGCATACTCTGGGTAAAATTGTTCTCTGAACTCCTTTTGGAACTCTACCCAGGTTCCAATCTTGGTGCTCCCACGCCTGACATCATCACACTTGTGCCTCTACCACAATAAGGCTACATCAGTGAGATACATAGCAGCGGTGCTTACCTTTATCGCCTCATCTTGCTTGCCCATGGCCTGGAAGTACTGCTCCATACCCTAAAGGTAGTTATCTACTTCCTTGGCTGCCCTAGTCCCCTTGATCTCCTTAGGCTTGGGGACATCCAATCTGGACTTGGACACTCCAGCAAACATGCCATTCCTAATGGCAGTCTTACAAGCAACGAGCTCACTGGTAAGCTCCTTCATTCGCTGGCACATGGCCTCCATGCTATCGTGCAAGGTCAGCACTTCAGCCTCCAAGATCTGATTCTTTTGGGTGAACACATCCAAGCCTTTGTTGAGAGCAGCTTGCAGCTCACTTTGGATCTCCTCCCCTATGGAGTCTAGCGATGCAATGTGAGTCTCTACCCCTTCAAGCTTCTCCCCCATGTTGCCCATGGTCACCTCCACCTTGGCTAGCCTACGGTCCTTGGTAGACCAGATATCTCTACAACTGGCTTTCCTCCCTCTTCCATGCCCATGCTCCTGGGCCTCTAGTTGTTGGTTAGCAATGTCACTTTGGGATGCCATCTCTTCTAACCTGCACAACACAAACACGCAGAATCGAACTTGCTCTGATACCAATGTCACGGGCTCCGACCTTAGACTCAGAAACCGTGCAACCTTAGGCTTGGAATCTCCTCCTTTATGCTTAAGTCAGCCTAAAACACAAGCGTATAGGCACTAGAACAATAGGAAGGGCTGATTACGCAAGTTAAAAAGAAACAGGATAAGAAGGCAGAATTCTGTAATTGCTCTTGTATTCACTGAAATAGAAGTGTTTGATGGTGTACAAATGAGGGAGGAGCAGCCCTCTATTTGTAGTTGAGGCTCCAGCTTACACTTAATGGCAATATGCTTAGAATAAAGGCTAAAATCATGGGATTATACAGATTACAATCAATCAGGATGCTAATTCTTGATTTTTAGGGTCAACCAAATATGCCAGGATGCTGCTGCTGATCCTGCCTGCTTTCAGAAGCTTCCCTTGCATGTCCAGCACCTTGGGCCCTTCTGGATGTGGTGCGGGCAGCTTGTATGCTAGGTCTTGGTCTCACGGGCTGGCCTGGAAGTTGGGCAGGCGTTCTAAACTCGTTTGCTATGCTTTGCACGCAGATATCCGCCAGCACACCTGGTCTGCAAGCCTCAACCTCTGGCTCGCCTGCTGGTGCGCCTGATGTGCCTGGCTTGCCCACCCAGGGCATGACACTTGGCCTTTATATTGGCCCCCTATCCCTCATCAAACCTCGAGAACTCACACCCCCTTACAGAGCATTTGAGATTTTATAGGTTTGCTGCTAGTAGCCATTAAAGTGTCTGAAATGGGGACACTTTTTTCAAACGGTCACAAAATCTTCTCCACTTTGAGTTTTTAGCTGAAATATTTTGTGCATGCCAATAAAAATACAAGGATCACCTATACCAAATTTGGGGACAAAAATCTTTCTAAAAATTTTTTAAAAAATCCCGAACCACAAAATGTTTCAAAAATCATGAAAAATAGAAAATGGGTCGTCTTGCCATGAAACTTCACATGAAGGCTTAGGGGACCATTGTATGAATTTACAAGCCATAAAAATGGCATTGGCATGGCAGAAATATGAAGATGTGCTTGAACCCACCTACCACCCGTTCGATCCTCGGTTTACGCATCCTGCCTCTCTGGTCGGCTGAGCACCCGCACACTCGTTTCATGGGATGACATAGGAGTTCATCCCTAGTCTAAGCATACGAGTTCATTCCCAGTCTAAGATCGGATCGGACCGAGGGTTGCGGTAGTAGGATTGACAGCACGCAGAGGGGACCGAGCCAATCCCCGGCTTGCGCATTCTGCCTATCCGACCGGTTGAGCACCCGCACGCTCGTTTCGTTGGGTTGGCTTAGGCATAGGGAGTTCATTCCATGTATAAGCCCCAGTCGGACAGAGGGTTGTGGCAGCGGGACCGACAGCACACAGAGGGGGACCGGGCCAATCCCCGGCTTGCGCATTATGCCTCTTCGGCCGGCTCAGCACCCGCACGCTCATTTCGTGGGTTGACTTAGGTATACGGAGTTCATTCCTAGTCTAAGATCAGACCAGACCGAGGGTTGCGACAGTAGGATCGACAGCATGCAGGGGGGGATCGGGCCGATCCCCGACTTGTGCATTCTGCCTCTCCGGTCGACTGAGCGCCCGCACGCTCGTTTCATGGTTGGCTTAGGCATACGGAGTTCATTCCATGTCTAAGAATAGGAGTTCATTCCCAGCCTAAGATCGGATTGGACTGAAGGTTGCGGTAGCAGGACCAGCAGCAGGATGATAGCACGTAGGGCAGACCGGGCCGATCTTTGGCTTGCACATTCTGCCTCTTCGATCGACTGAGTGCCCGCATGCGCATTTTGTGGGTTGGCTTAGGCATACATAGTTCATTCCATGTCTAAGCCCCAGTCGGACCAAGTGTTGTAGCAGCAGGACTGGCAGCGGGATCGACAACATGCAAAGGGGGACCGGGCTAATCCCCAGCTTGTGCATTATGCCTCTCCGGTCGACCTCTCCGATCGGCTGAGCGCCCGCATGCTCGTTTCGTAGGTTGACTTAGGCATACGAACTTCATCCCCAATCTAAGCATACGAAGTTCATTCCCAGTCTAAGATCGGATCAAACCGAGGGTTGCGACAGCACACTAGGCTTTGCGTGCAGATACCCGCCAGCACACTTGGTCTGCGGGCCTCAACCTCTGGCTTGCTTGCTGGTGTGCCTGATGTGCCTGGCGCGCCCACCCAGGGCTTGACACTTGGCCCTTATATTGGTCCCCTATCCCTCATCAAACCTCGAGAACTCACACCCCCTTAAAGAGCATTTGAGAATTTATAGGTTTGCTACAAGTAGCCATTAAAGTGTCTGAAATGAGGACACTTTTTTCAAACGGTCACAAAATCTTCTCCACTTCGATTTTTTAGCTGAATTTTTTTGTGCATGCCAAAAAAAATAAAAGGATCACCCATACCAAATTTGGGGACAAAATGCTTTCTAAAAAAAGTTTGAAAAATCCCGAACCGTAAAAAGTTTTGAAAATCATGAAAAATAGAAAATGGGTCGTCTTGCCACGAAACTTCACATGAAGGCTTAGGGGACCGTTATATGAATTCACAAGCCATAAAAATGGAATTGGCATGGCAGAAATATGAAGATGTGCTTGAACCAACCTATCACCCGTTCGATCCCCGACTAGCGCATCTTGCCTCTCTGGTTGGCTGAGCGCCCGCACGCTCGTTTAATGGGTTGACTTAGGCATACAGAGTTCATCCCTAGTCTAAGATCAGATCAGATCGAGGGTTGCGATAGCAGGATCGACAGCATGCAGGGGGGATCGGGCCGATACCCGACTTGCGCATTCTGCCTCTCCGACCGACTGAGCGCCCGTACGCTCGTTTTGTGGGTTGGCTTAGGCATACAGAGTTCATTCCATGTCTAAGCATACGGAGTTCATTCCCAGTCTAAGATCAGACCAGATCAAGGGTTACGGCAGTCGGACCAACAGCAGGATCGACAGCACATAGGGGGCATCGAGCTGATCCCCGGCTTGCATTTTTTGCCTCTCTGATCGGCCTCTCCGATTGGCTGAGTGCCCGTACGCTCGTTTCATGGGTTGACTAAGGCATATGGAGTTCATCCCCAGTCTAAGCATACGGATTCATTCCCAATCTAAGATCGGACCGGACCAAGGGTTGCGACAGTAGGATCGACAGCACTTAGAGGGGACTGGTCGATCCCCAGTTTGCACATTCTGCCTCTTCGGCCGGCTAAACTCCTGCATGCCCATTTCATGGGTTGGCTTAGGCATAGGGAGTTCATTCCATGACTAAACCCCAGTCGGACTGAGGGTTGTGGCAGCGGGACCGGTAGCACACAGAGGGGGACCGAGCCGATCCTCGACTTGCACATTATTCCTCTCCAGCCGACTCAGCGCCCGCACGCTCATTTCGTGGGTTGACTTAGGCATACGGTGTTCATTCCCAGTCTAAGATAGGATTAGACTAAGGGTTGCGGCAGCAAGATCGACAGCACGCAGGGGGGACCGAGTCGGTCCCCGGCTTGCGCACTCTACCTCTCTGACCGGCTGAGCACCCGTACACTCGTTTCATGGGTTGCCTTAGGCATACGGAGTTCATTCCATGTCTAAGCATACAAAGTTCATTCCCAGTCTAAGATTGGATCGGATCGAGGGTTGCGGTAGTAGGACCAGCAGCAGGATCGACAGCACGCAGGGGGGACCGAACCGATCCTTGACTTGCGCATTCTGCCTTTCTGGTCGATTGAGCCCTCGCACGCTCGTTTTATAGGTTGGCTTAGGCATACGGAGTTCATTCCATGTCTAAGCATACGGAGTTCATTCCCAGTCTAAGATCGGACTGGATCGAGGGTTGCGACTGCAAGACGAGCAGTAGGAATGACAGCACGTAGGGGGGACCGGGTCAATCCCCGGCTTGCACATTCTGCCTCTTCGGCCGGCTGAGCGCCCGCACGCTCGTTCCGTGGGTTGGCTTAGGCATAGGGTGTTCATTACATGTCTGAGCCCTAGCTGGACCGAGGGTTGTGGCAGCGGGACCGGTAGCACGTAGAGGGGGACTGGGCCAATCCCTGACTTGCACATTATGCCTCTTCGGCTAGCTCAGTGCCCGCACACGCGTTTTGTGGGTTGACTTATGCATACGAAGTTCATTCCTAGTCTAAGATTGAACTGGACTGAGGGTTGTGAAACCAGGATCGATAGCACGTAGGGGGGACTGGGCTGATCCCCGGCTTGCACATTCTGCCTCTCCGGTCTCTTGAGCGCCTGCACGCTCGTTTCGTGGGTTGGCTTAGGCATACGGAATTCATTCCATGTTTAAGCATACAGAGTTCATTCCCAGTCTAAAATTTTGAGACACGGTGCACATGCTGGGCTCGAGCATGTGCTGCTGTCACATTTTTTTCGCCTGGGACACCATCGTCGGAGCATCGCCGGAGAGCCTAACCGGCGGCATTGGGGGTTTCGACGATTGGGGGGGCCGAGGGGTGTGCGCACATGATGTGCGATGGGTGCTGGTACATGGCCCTTATATTGGGCCCCTATCCCTCATCAAACCTCAAGAACTCAGACTCCCTTAAGGAGTAATTTAGATTTTATAGGTTTGCTGCCAGTAGCCATTAAAGTGTCTGTAATGGGGACACTTTTTTCAAATGGTCACAAAATCTTCTCCACTTTGAGTTTTTAGCTGAATTTTTTTGTGCATGCCAACAAAAATACAAGGATGACTTCTACAAAATTTGGGGACAAAACTCTTTCTAAAAAAGTTTTAAAAAATCTCGAACCGTAAAAAGTTTCAAAAATCATGAAAAATAGAAATGGGTCATCTTGCCACGAAACTTCACATGAAGGCTTAGGGGACCAATGTGTGAATTTACACACCATAAAAATGGCATTGGCATTGCAAAAATATGAAGATGTGCTTGAACCCACCTACCACCCGTTCGATCCCCGGCTTGTGCATCCTACCTCTCTAGTCGGCTGAGCGCCCGCACGTTCGTTTCGTGGGTTGACTTAGCCATACGGAGTTCATCTGTAGTCTAAGCATACGTAGTTCATTCCTAGTCTAAGATCAGACCAGACCGAGGGTTGCGACAACAGGATCAGTAGCACGCAGGGGGGACCGAGACAATCCCTGGCTTGCACATTCTGCCTCTCCGGGCAGTTGAGCGCCCGCACACCCGTTTCGTGGGTTGGCTTAGGCATAGGGAGTTCATTCCATGTCTAAGCCCCAGCCAGACCGAGGGTTGTGGCAGCGAGACCGGCAACACGTAGAGGGGGATCGGGTCGATCCCTGGCTTTCGCATTATGCCTCTCTGGCCGGCTCAGCGCCCGCACGCTCGTTTTGTGGGTTGACTTAGGCATACAAAGTTCATTCCCAGTCTACAATCGGACCAGACCGAGGGTTGCGGCAGCATGATCAACAGCACGTAAGGGGGGGCCGAGTTGATCCCTGGCTTATGCATTCTACCTCTCCGGTTGGCTGAGCGCCCGCACGCTCGTTTCGTTGGTTGGCTTAGGCATACGGAGTTCATTCCATGTCTAAGCATACGGAGTTAATTCCCAGTCTAAGGTCAGACCGAACCTAGGGTTACGATAGCAAGATCGACAGCACGCAGGAGGGACCGAGTCGATCCTTGGCTTACGTATTCTACCTCTCCGATGGGTTGAGCGCCCGCACACTCGTTTCGTGGGTTGGCTTAGGCATACGGAGTTCATTCCATGTCTAAGCCCCAGTCGGACCGAGGGTTCCTGTAGTAGGACCGACAACGGGATCACTAGCACGCAAAGGGGGATCGAGCTGATCCCCGGCTTGTGCATTATGCCTTTTCGACCAGCCTCTCCGGCCAGCTAAGCGCCCACACGCTCGTTTCGTGGGTTGGCTTAGGCATACGGAGTTCATTCCATGTCTAAGCATACGGAGTTCATTCCCAATCTAAGATCAGACCAGACCAAGGGTTACGGCAGCAGGATCAACAGCACGCAGGGGAGACCGGGTCAATCCCCGGCTTATGCATTCTGCCTCTCCGACCGGTTGAGCGCCCGCACCCTCATTTCATGGGTTGGCTTAGGATACAGAGTTTATTCCATGTCTAAGCATTTGGAGTTTATTCCATGTCTAAGCATTCGGAGTTCGTTCCCAGTCTAAGATCGAACCAGATTGAGGGTTACGGTAGTAGGACCAACAGCAGGATCGACAGCACGTACGGGGGATCGGGTTGATCTTCGGCTTGTGCATTCTACCTCTCCGATCGGCTGAGTGCCCGCATGCCCGTTTCATGGGTTGGCTTAGGCATAGGGATTTCATTCCATGTCTAAGCCCCAGCCGGACCGAGGGTCATGGTAGTGGGACCGATAGCATGCAGAGGGGGACCGAGTCGATCCCTGGCTTGCACATTATGCCTCTTTGGCTAGCTCAACGCCCGTACGCTCGTTTCATGGGTTGACTTAAGCATACGGAGTTCATTCCCACTCTAAGATCAGACCGGACCGAGGGTTACGACAGTAGGACCAACAGCAGGATCGTCAGCAGGTAGGGGGGATCGGGTCGATCCTCGACTTACGCATTTAGGCTCTCCGGCCGACTGAGCACCTGTTGCTCGTTTCGTGGGTTGGCTTAGTCGTACGGAGTTCATTCCATGTCTAAGCCCCAGCCGGACCGAGGGTTGTGGCAGGAGGACCAGCAACGGGATCGGCATCACATAGAGAGGGATCGGGCTGATCCTCGACTTGCGTATTATGCTACTCTGGTCGGCCTCTTCGATCAGCTGATCGCTCGCACGCTCGTTTCGTGGGTTGACTTAGGCATACGGAGTTCATCCCTAGTCTAAGCATATGGAGTTCATTCCCAGTCTAAGATCGAACCGGACAGAGGGCTCCAACAGTAGGATCGACTGCATACAGGGGGGACCGAGTCAATCCTCGGCTTGTGCATTCTGCCTCTCCGATCGGCTAAGTACCCGTACCCCTGTTTCATGGGTTAGCTTAGGCATAGGGAGTTAATTCCATCTTTAAGCCCCAGCCAGACCGAGGGTTGTGGCAGCGGGATCGGTAGCACACAGAGGGGGACTGAACTGATCCTTGACTTGCACATTATGCCTCTTCGGCCGGCTCAGTGGCCGCACGCTCATTTCGTGGGTTGACTTATGCATACGAAGTTCATTCATAGTCTAAGATCAGACCGGACTAAGGTTTGTGGCAGCAGGATCCACAGCACGTATGGGGGACCAAGCTGATCCCTGGCTTGCACATTTTGCCTTTCCGGTTGGCTGAGTGCCTGCATGCTCATTTCGTGGGTTGGCTTAGGCATATGGAGTTCATTCCATGCCTAAGCATACAGAGTTCATTCCCAGTCTAAGATTTTGAGCCACGGTGCACATGCTGGGCTCGGGTATGTGTTGGGGCCGCATTTTTTTGCCCGGGGCACCATCGTCAGAGAGCCTAATCTGCAGCATTGAAGGTTCCGACGATTGGGGGGGCCGGGGGGGGTGTGCTCATGATGTGTAATGGGTGTTGGTACTTAGCCCTTATATTGGCCCCCTATCCCTTATCAAACCTCGAGAACTCACACCCCCTTAAAGAGCATTTGAGATTTTATAGGTTTGCTGCCAGTAGCCATTAAAGTGTCTGAAATGCAGACACTTTTTTTAAACGGTCACAAATTCTTCTCCACTTCTAGTTTTTAGCTGAATGTTTTTATGCATGCCAATAGAAATACAAGGATCACCTCTACCAAATTTGGTTACAAAACTCTTTCTAAAAAATTTTTAAAAATCCCGAACCGCAAAAAGTTTCCAAAATCGTGAAAAATAGAAAACGGGTCGTCTTGCCATGAAACTTCACATGAAGGCTTAGGGGACCATTGTTTGAATTTACAAGCCATAAAAATGGCATTGGCATGGTAGAAATATGAAGATGTGCATGAACCCACCTACCACCCGTTCGATCCCTGGCTTACGCATCCTGCCTCTCTGGTCGGATGAGCGCCCGCACGCTCATTTCGTGGGTTGGCTTAGGCATATGGAGTTCATTCCATGTCTAAGCCCCTGCCGGACCGAGGGTTGTGGCAGTGGGACCGGCAGCACGTAGAGGGGGATTGGGTCGCTCCCCGGCTTGTGCATTATGCCTCTCAGGCCGGCTCAGCGCTCGTACGCTTGTTTCGTGAGTTGATTTAGGCATACGGAGTTGATTCCTAGTCTAAGATCAGACCAGACCGAGGGTTGCGGTAGCAAGATCGACAGAACGTAGGGGGGATCGGGTCGGTCCCCGGCTTACGCATTCTGCCTCTCCGGTCGGTTGAGCACCCGCGCGCTTGTTTCGTGGGTTGGCTTAGGCATACGGAGTTAATTCCATGTCTAACCATACAGAGTTCATTCCCAGTTTAAGAACGAATTGGACCGAGGGTTGTGGCAGCAGGACCAGCAGCAAGACTAGCAGTAGGACCCACAGCACGCAAGGGGGGATCGGACCGGTCCCTGGCTTGCGCAATTTGCCTTTCCGGCCGGTTGAGCACCCGCACGCTCTTTTCGTGGATTGGCTTAGGCATACGGAGTTCATTCCATGTCTAAGCCCTAGCTGGACCGAGGGTTGTGGCAGCAGGATCGACAGCACGCAGAGGGGGATCAGGTTAATCCCCGGTTTACGCATTATGCCTTTCCGGCTAGCTGAGCGCCCGGACGCTCATTTCATGGGTTGACTTAGGCATACGGAGTTCATCCCCAGTCTAGCCATACGAAGTTCATTCCCATTCTAAGGTCAGACCAGACCGAAGGTTACGGCAACAGGATCAGAAGCACACAGGGGGGACCAGGCCGATCCCCAGCTTACGTAATCTGCCTCTCCGGTCGACCGAGCGCCCGCACACCCGTTTCGTGGGTTGGCTTAGGCATAGGGGGTTCATTCCATGTCTAAGCCCCAGTCAGACTAAGGATTGTGGTAGCGGGACCGGTAGCACGCAGAGGAGGACCGGGCGGATCCCTGGCTTGGGCATTATGCCTCTTCAGCCGGCTCAGTGCCCGCACACTCGTTTCGTGGGTTGACTTATGTATACGGAGTTCATTCCCAGTCTAAGATCGGATAGGACCGAGGGTTGTGGCAGCAAGATCAATAACACGTAGGGGGACCGGGCTGATCCCCACCTTGCGCAATCTGCCTCTCTGACCGGCTGAGCGCCCGCACACTCATTTCGTCTGTTGGCTTAGGCATACGGAGTTCATTCCATGTCTAAGCGTACGGAGTTAATTCCCAGTCTAAGATTTTAAGCCATGATGCACATGCTGGGCTTTGGCATGTGCTGGTGCCACATTTTTTTCGCCCGGGGCACCATCGTCGGAGCATTGCCGGAGAGCCTAACCGACGGTAATGGGGGTTCCGACGATTGGGGGGGCTGAGGGGTGTGCGTACATGATGTGTGATGGGTGATAGTACATGGCCCTTATATTGGCCCCCTATCCCTCATCAAACCTCGAGAACTCACACCCCCTTAAAGAGCATTTGAGATTTTATAGGTTTGCTGCCTGTAGCCATTAAAGTGTCTGAAATGGGGACACTTTTTTCAAATGGTCACAAAATCTTCTCCACTTCAAGTTTTTAGCTGAATTTTTTTGTACATGCCAAAAAAATACAAGGATCACATCTACCAAATTTAGGGACAAAATTCTTTCTAAAAAAATTTTAAAAAATCCTGAGCCACAAAAAGTTTCAAAAATCGTGAAATATAGAAAACGGGTCGTCTTGCCAAGAAACTTCACATGAAGGCTTAGGGGGCCATTGTAAGAATTTACAAGCCATAAAAATGGTGTTGGCATGGCAGAAATATGAAGATGTGCTTGAACCCACCTACCACCCGTTGGATCCTCGGCTTACGCATCCTGCCTCTCTGGTTAGCTGAGCGCCCGACGCTCATTTTGTGGGTTGACTTAGGCATACAGAGTTCATCCCCGGTCTAAGCATACAGAGCTCATTCCCTGTCTAAGATCGAACCGGACTGACGGTTGCGGTAGTAGGATCGACAGCACACAAGGGTGATCGGGCCGATCCCCGGCTTGTGCATTCTGCCTCTCCGACCGGTTGAGCGCCCGCACACCCATTTCGTGGGTTGGCTTAGGCATAGGGAGTTCATTCCATGTCTAAGCCCAGTCGGATTGAGGGTTGTGGTAGCGGGACCGCAGCACATAAAGGGGGATCGGGCCGATCCCCAGCTTACGCATTATGCCTCTACGGCCGTGCTCAGTGCCTGCACGCTCATTTTGTGGGTTGACTTAGGCATACGAAGTTCATTCCCAGTCTAAGATCGGATCGGACCGAGGGTTGCGACACTAGGATCGATAGCACACAAGGGGGACCGGGCCGATCCCTGGATTTCTCATTCTGCCTTTTCGACTGGCTGAGCACCTGCACGCTCGTTTTGTGGGTTGGCTTAGGCATACGTAGTTCATTCCATGTCTAAGCATACGGAGTTCATTCCCAGTCTAAGATCGAATCGAACCGAGGGTTACGGTAGCAGGACCAGGAGCAGGATCAGTAGCACGCAGGGGGGATCGAGCCAGTCCTCGGCTTACGCATTCTGCCTCTCCCGCCAGCTGAGTGCCCGCACGCTTGTTTCGTGGGTTGGCTTAGGCATACGGAGTTCATTCCATGCCTAAGCCCCAGTCAGATCGAGGGTTGTAGTAGCAGGACCAGCAGCGGGATTGGCAGCACGCAGAGGGGGATCGGGCTGATCCCTGACTTACACATTATGCCTCTACAGCCGGCCTCTCCTGCCGGTTGTGCGCCCGTACGCTCATTTCGTGGGTTGACTTAGGCATATGGAGTTCATCCCCAGTCTAAGCATACAGAGTTCATTCCTAGTCTAAGATCAAACCGAACCGAGGGTTGCGACAGCAGGATCGGCAGCACGCAGGGGCGACCAGGCCGATCCCCGACTTGTGTATTCTGCCTCTCCGGTCGGCTAAGCGCCTGCACGCCCGTTTCATGGGTTTGCTTAGGCATAGGGAGTTCATTCCATGTCTAAGCCCCAGCCAGACCAAAGGTTGTGGCAGTGGGCCGACAGCATGCAGAGAGGGATCGGGTCGATCCTCGGCTTGCGCATTCTGCCTCTCCGGTCAGCTGAGCGCCCGCACGCTCGTTTCGTGGTTTGGCTTAGGCATACGGAGTTCATTCCATGCCTAAGCATACAAAGTTCATTCCCAGTCTAAGATTTTGAGCCACGGTGCACATGCTAGTCTCGGGCATGTGCTGGTGCCGCATTTTTTTAACCGGGGCACCATCGCCAGAGCATCGCCGGAGAGCCTAACCGACGACATTGGGGGTTCCGACGATTGGAGGGGCCGGGGGGTGTGCACACATGATGTACGATGGGTGCTGGTACTTGGCCCTTATATTGGCCCCCTATCCCTCATCAAACCTCGAGAACTCATACCCCCTTAAAGAGCATTTTAGATTTTATAGGTTTGCTGCCAGTAGCCATTAAAGTGTCTGAAATGGGGACACTTTTTTCAAATGGTCACAAAATCTTCTCCAGTTCGAATTTTTAGCTGAATTTTTTTATGCAAGCCAAAAACAATACAAGGATCACCTCTACCAAATTTGCTGACAAAAGGCTTTCTAAAAAAATTTTAAAAAATGCAGAACTGCAAAAAGTTTCAAGAATCATGAAAAATAGAAAAAGGGTCGTCTTGCCACGAAACTTCACATGAAGGCTTAGGGGACCATTGTATGAATTTACAAGCCATAAAAATTTCATTGGCATGGTAGAAATATGAAGATGTGCTTGAACCCACATGGCACCCATTCGATTCCCGGCTTACGCATCCTACCTCTTTGGTTGGCTTAAGCGCCCGCACGTTCGTTTCGTGGGTTGACTTTGGCATATGGAGTTCATCTCCAGTCTAAGCATACAGAGTTCATTCCCAGTCTAAGATCGGATCAGACCGAGGGTTACGGTAGCAAGATCGATAGCACGCAGGCGGGACTGGGCCGATCCTCGGCTTGCGCATTCTGCCTCTCCGATCGGTTGAGCGCCCGCACGCCCGTTTTGTGGGTTGGCTTAGGCATAGGGAGTTCATTCCATGTCGAAGCCCCAGCCAGACCGATGGTTGTGGCAGTGGGACCGGCAGCACGCAGAGAGGGACCGAGCCAATCCTCGGCTTGTGCATTATGCCTCTCCGGTCGGCTCAACGCCCGCACGCTTGTTTCATGGGTTGGCTTAGGCATACGGAGTTCATTCCCAGTCTAAGATCAGACCAAATTGAGGGTTGCAGTAGCAGGATCGACAACATGTAAGGGGATCAGGCCGATCCCCGGCTTGTGCAATCTGCCTCTTCGGCCTGCTGAGCGCCTGCACGCTCGTTTCATGGGTTGGCTTAGGCATACGGAGTGCTTTCCTTGTCTAAGCATACCAAGTTCATTCTAGTCTAAGATCAGACCAGATCGAGGGTTGCGGTAGCAGGACCAGTAGCAAGATCAACAGCACACAAGGGGGGATCAGGTCGATCCGTAGCTTGCGCATTCTGCCTCTCCGGTCGGTTGAACGCCCGCACGATCGTTTCATGGGTTGGCTTAGGCATACGAAGTTCATTCCATGTCTAAGCCCCAGCCAAACTGAGGGTTGTGGCAGCAAGACCGACAGCAAGATCGGTAGCACGCAGAGGGGGATCGGGCTGATCCTCGGCTTGCGTATTATGCCTCTCTGATCGGTCTTTCCGACCGACTGAGCGCCCGCGTGCTCATTTTGTGGGTTGTCTTAGGCATACAGAGTTTATCCCCAGTCTAAGCATACGGAGTTCATTCCCAGTCTAAGATTGGACCAGACCAAGGGTTGCGACAGCAGGATCAATAGCACACTAGGGGGACCGAGCCGATCCCCGACTTGCGCATTCTACCTCTCCGGTCAGCTGAGCGCCTACACGCCCATTTCGTGGGTTGGCTTAGGCATAGGGAGTTCATTCCGTGTCTAAGCATACAGAGTTCATTCCCAGTCTAAGATTTTGAGCCATGGTGCACATGCTAGGCTCGGGCATGTGTTGGTGCCGTATTTTTTTAGCCCGGGGCACCATCGTCGGAGCATCACTGGAGAGCCTAACCGACGGCATTGGCGGTTGGGGGGTCGGGGGGTCTACGCACATGATGTGCGATGGGTGCTAGTACTTGGCCCTTATATTGGCCCCCTATCCCTCATCAAACCTTAAAAACTCACACCCCCTTAAAGAGCATTTGAGATTTTATAGGTTTGCTGCCAGTAGCCATTAAAGTGTCTAAAATGGGGACACGTTTTTCAAACAATCACAAAATCTTCTCCACTTCGAGTTTTTAGCTGAATGTTTTTGTGCATGCCAACAAAAATACAAGGATCACCTCTACCAAATTTGGGGACAAAACTCTTTCTAAAAAAATTTTGAAAAATCTCGAACCGTAAAAAGTTTCAAAAGTCATGAAAAATAGAAAACGGGTCGTCTTGCCAAGAAACTTCACATGAAGGCTTAGGGGACCATTGTATGAATTTACAAGCCATCAAAATGGCATTGGCATGGCAGAAATATCAAGATGTGCTTGAACCCACCTACCACCCATTCCATCCTCGACTTGCGCATCCTACCTCTCAGGTCATTTCCTGGGTTGGCTTAGGCATAGGGAGTTCATTCCATGTCTAAGCCCCAGCCGGACTGAGGGTTGTGGTAGCGAGACCGATAGCGAGACCGGCAGCACCCAGAGGGGGACCAGGCCAATCCCCGACTTACACATTATGCCTCTTTGACCGACTCAATGCCCGCACGTTCGTTTCGTGGGTTGACTTCTGCATACGGAGTTCATTCCCAGTCTAAGATCAGACCAGACCGAGGCTTGGAACAACAGGATTGACAGCATGTAGGGGGGATCGGGCCGATCCCTAGCTTGCACATTCTACCTCTCCGACCGGCTGAGCGTCCGCACGCTCGTTTCGTGGGTTGGCTTAGGCATACGGAGTTCATTCCATGTCTAAGCATACGGAGTTCATTCCCAGTCTAAGATTTTGAGCCACGATGCACATGCTGGGCTCGGGTATGTGCTGGTACCACATTTTTTTTGCCTGAGGCACCATCGTCGAAGCATCGTCGAAGAGCCTAACCGGTGGCATTGGGGGTTCCGGTGATTGGGGGGTCGGGGGGTGTTTGCACATGATGTGTGATGGGTGCTGGTACTTATGTCACGGGCTCCGACCTTAGACTTAGAAACCATGCGGCCTTAGGCTTGGAATCTCCTCCTTTATGCCTAAGTTAGCCTAAAACACAAGCGTACGGGCACTAGAACAAAGAAAAGGGTTGATTACGCAAGTTAAAGAGAAATAGGATAAGAAGGCAGAATTCTGGAAATGCTCTTGTATTCACTGAAACGGAAGTGTTTGATGGTGTACAAATGACGGAGGAGCAGCCTTTTATTTATAGTTGAGGCTTCAGCTTTCACTTAATGGCAATATCCCTAGAATAAAGGCTAAAATCATGGGATTATATAGATTACAATCAATCAGGATGTTAACTCATGATTTTCAGGGTTAACCAAACTGCCATGATGCTACTGCTGATCCTGCCTGCTTCCAGAAGCTTCCCTTGCGAGTCCAGCACCTTGGGCCCTTCTGGATATGGTGTGGGTAGCTTGTATGCCAGGCGTTGGTCTCATGGGCTGGCCTGCAAGTTGGGAGGGTGTTCTGAACTCATTTGCTAGGCTTTGTATGTAGATACTTGCCAGCACGCCTAGTTTGCAGGCCTCAACCTCTGGCTCACCTGCTGGTGCACCTGATGCGCCTGGCGCGCCCATCCAGGGCGTGACATTCTCCCTCACCTAATTGTGCAATGCCCTGTTGCATCTTCTACATGGTACTGCATGATCTGGTCTCCGAACTACCATAAGTTATCTACTGGTTCCTAGCTCACCTCACTATCTGGAAATCCCTTCTAGCGCACCAAGTACTCTTGTCTCACCTCTCGATCAGCTATGATGCTACGGGTCTCCTTCTCATATGAGGCCCTTGCTCCCAATGGCACACACTTTGACTTTGCCCATCCTGGATCTCCCTCATCCTCATGGAATGGCTTGAGCATGCTCACATGGAACACCGGGTGTACCCTCAGCTTGGGTGGCATATCCAGCTTGGAGGCAACCTTACCTACCCTCTTGACTACTCGGAAAGGTCCCTCATACCTTCAGACTAGGCTTTTGTGTAGCCCCCTACGGTGCACAATGGGATGCAGCTTCACCAACACCAAGTCTCCAACCTGGAACTACACATCCCGCCTATTCTGGTCTGCCCACTTCTTCGACCTCTTGGCCGCCTTGTGTAGACAAACTCTGGCCAAGTCAGTTTGCTCCTGCCATGCCTTGGCAAACTTGTATGCTGCTGGATTCAACCGTGTATAACCTGTAGCAATTGAACTAGGTGTTAGTGGTTGTTGCCCTGTCACAACCTCAAATGGGCTCTGGTTCGTTGCCTAACTCCTGTGCAAGTTATAGGAAAACTATGCAATATCTAGCAGCTTTGGCTAGTCCCTCTGTGCGGTACTCACATAGTGCCTGAGGTAGACCTCCAATAGTCCAATCACTCGTTCTGTCTGCCCATCGGTCTGCGGATGCATGCTGGTGGAAAAGTTCAAGTCTGACCCCAACAACTTGAACAACTCAGTCCAGAACCTACCCGTGAAACGCCCTTCCCGATCACTGACAATGGTCCTCGGCACTCTCCAGTACTTAACCATGTTCTTTAGGAACAATTAAGCTGCCTCCTCGGCTGGGCACTCCTTGGTTGCCAGAATGAAGATTCCATACTTGGAAAACCTGTCCACCACTATCATGATGCTTCCAAACCCTTCTGCTTTGGGTAGACCGACTATAAAGTCCAGAGAAACACTCTTTCTGGTCACTCTAGCACTGGCAATGGCTCCAATAGACCGCCTGGTTTCTTGAGCTCCACCTTGTCCTGTTGGCACACAAGACAAGTCTTCACATTGGCCTCCACATCATCCCTCATGTGCGGCCAGTAGTACCGATCCTCGATCAGTGCCAAGGTACGGCTCACTTCGGGGTGTCCAGCCCACCTTGAATCATGGCATTCTTGCAAAACTTCCTTGCGGAGCTTCCCGTACTGTGGCACAAACAGTCTACTACCCCTGGTGTATAGCAAGCCATCTTACAACCAGAACTGTCTAGTCTTACCATACCGGGCGTACTCCATCAAAGCCTTAGCTGTAGGATCATGCGTAAGTCCTTCCTTGATGCGTGGCACCAGTGACCCGTCTGGTTGGCTAATGGCAGCAAGGTTAGCCTTCCTGCTCAGGGTGTCTGCCACTAGGTTTGCCCACCCTGGCTTGTACTCCATCTGGAAATCAAATTCCGTAAGAAAATCTTACCATCTCACCTTCTTGGGGGACAGCTTTTTCTGCGTCTAGAAGTAGCTGGTCGCCACATTGTCCATCCTAACCATGAACCTCGACCCCAACAGGTAATGGTGCCAAGTGTGCAAGCAGTGCACCATTGTAGTCATCTCTTTCTCTTGGACCGTGTACTTGCGCTCAGTCTCATTCAGCTTCCTGCTCTCGAATGCGACTGGATGTCCCTCCTACATCAACACGCCCCTTATGGTAAAGTCTGATGCATCCGTATGCACCTCATACAGCTTGGCATGGTCTAGCAAGGCCAAGACTGGCTCTTCGATCACAGCCCGCTTCAACCTGTCAAAGGCTTCCTGGCACCCTGCGCTCCACTCCCATGCTTTCCCTTTCTTGAGCAAGTATGTCAATGGCGTGGCTATTGCTGAGTGAGCTTTGATGAAATGCCTGTAGTAGTTGACCAGCCCAAGGAATGATCTCAACTAGGTGAATGAGCACTTTTCCCTCTTGACAAATAGCTTGTGCGCCCACAACACCTCGAACACCTGTCTCAAGTGGTCTACATGCTCTCCCAAAGTCTGGCTATAGATCAAAATGTCATCCAAATAAACCATAACAAACTGATCAAGGAATGACTGAAGTACCTTGTTCATAAGGGTGCAGAATGTTGCTGGGGCATTTCTAAGTTCGAAAGGCATCACCAAGAACTCATACGAACCACACCGAGTGACACATGCTGTCTTTGGCTCATCTCCCTCCATGATCCTGACTTGATAGTAGCCTGACCTCAAATCCAGCTTGGTGAACCACCTTGCACTCCCAAGTTGATCGAACAAGTCCGTAATGAGTGGGATGGGGTACTTGTTCTTGATGGTCAGCTTGTTCAAGGGCCGGTAGTCTATGCACAGCCATAACGACCCATCATGCTTGTGCTGAAATAGAACTGGTGCACCATAGGGTGCCTTCGATGGCCTGCTGAAGCCAGTATCAACTAACTCTTTGAGCTACTTCCTCAACTCCTCTAACTCTGGTGGAGACATTCGGTAAGGGGCTCTAACTAGTGGCTTAGCCTCGGACACTTGCTCGATCTTGTGGTCCACCTTCCTCTTAGGTGGTAGCTTGCTAGGTAGCTTTACGGGCATCACATCACTAAAGGTCTTCAGCACCTTTAGCACCTTCAAGGGTGACTCGATCTCCTTCTCCCTTGGCTCATCATATTTCAGGGCTGCCAAGAAGGTGTCTTCTTGTCTGCTTACCGCCTTGGCAAATTGGATGGCTGACACCCCCTGTGACCCAACTCTAGACCCTCTCCTCAATGGCACTAGGCATTGGCACCGTGCATCCAAGATGCAAACACAATCGGTAAAAGGCACAAGGAGGGCGTTAATTCGAACAAGGAAATCCAACCCAATCACAAACTCATAGTCATCAAGGGGTATTACCTCAATGGTCTCCTTTCCTTTCCAGTCTCCAAGCTACAACTCCACTCCCCGCGCTACTCCAATGGCTGAAACTTTATTGGAGTTCACCGTTTTGATGGTACCAGTCCATTTCTGCACCTTTAGTCTAAGCTTCTGGGCTCTATCACCTGAAATAAAAAGATGTGAGGCACCTGTGTCCACCAGTGCGCTCACCTTTTGACCCGCAACCATCAGGTCCGTAAATATCAAGCCCTTTGGCTTGCGGTTTCCCTTACTCTGGACAGCATTGAGCACCAACAACCCAAGCTTTGCTGCCCTAAACTCTGGCTCCTCGTCAGACTCCTTGTCTGCAGCAGCTAGCTTACCCTTCTGTGGGCAATTGCACGCTATGTGGCTCCCTCCACATAGGTAGCATGCTAGTGGCTCTCGGTCCCCCTTTGCTTTCCACTTGTCTGCTGGTGGCTTTCTCTCACCATCCTTGGTTGAACGGTCTCGGTCTCCATCCTTGGACTCCTGATCATGATCTTTCCCTTTGGACTGCTTCTTTCGGTCCCTATTGTCCCTGCCCTTACCCTTGGGCTTGGTAGACTCGAACTTGTTTAGAGGCTTGAACTTTATCAAGGCCTCGATAGTAGTCATGGCTTTAGCCAAGTCATGAACTCCTCTCCTTTGTAGCTCATGCTTCACCCATGGCTTCAGCCCATCCATGAAAGCAAATAAGGCATCCTTCTCACCTAGATTCAAGATCTGTAGCATCAGTTCAGAGAATTTTTAGACATACTCCCTTATGTCCCCTTGCTGGCTTAGCCTATGTAACTTTGCCCATGCCTCATCATCGGCATACTCCGGGTAAATTATTCTCTGAACTCTTTTTGGAACTCTGCCCAGGTTCCAATCTCGGTGCTCCCACGCCTAACATCATCACACCTGCGCCTTTACCATAATAAGGCTACATCAGTGAGATACATAGCAGCGGTGCTTACCTTTATCACCTCGTCTTGCATGCCCATGGCCTGGAAGTACTGCTCCATACCCCAAAGGTAGTTATCTACTTCTTTGGCTGTCCTAGTCCCCTTGAACTCTTTAGGCTTAGGGACATCCAATCTGGACTTGGACACTCCAGCAAACATGCCATTCCCAATGGCAGTCTTGCAAGCAACGAGCTCACTGGTAAGCTCCTCTATCCGCTGGCGCATGGCCTCCATGCCATCGTGCATGGTCAACATTTCAACCTTCAAGGTCTGATTCTTTTGGGTGAACACATCCAAGCCTTTGTTGAGAGCAGCTTGCAGCTCACTTCAGATCTCCTCCCTCATGGAGTCTAGCGATGCAATGTGAGTCTCTACCCCCTCAAGCTTCTCCCCCATGTCGTCCATGGTCACGTCCACCTTGGCCAGCCTACCGTCCATGGTAGACTAGATATCTCAAGAACTGGCTTTCCTCCCTCTTCTACGCCCATGCTCATGGGCCTCTGGTTGTTGGTTAGCAGCATCACTTTGGGATGCCATCTCCTCTAACCTGCACAACACAAACACGCAGAATCAAACTTGCTCTGATACCAACTATCACGAGCTTTGACCTTAGACTCAAAAACCGTGTGGCCTTAGGCTTGGAATCTCCTCCTTTATGCCTAAGTCAGCTTAAAACACAAGCGTACGGGCACTAGAACAACAGGAAGGGCTGATTACGCAAGTTAAAGAGAAAAAGGATAAAAAGGCCAAATTCTGGAAATGCTCTTGTATTCATTAAAACAGAAGTGTTTGATGGTGTACAAATAAGGGAGGAGTAGCCCTCTATTTATAGTTGATGCTACAGCTTACACTTAATGGCAATATCCCTAGAATAAAGGCTAAAATCATGGGATTATACAGATTACAATCAATCAAGATGCTAACTCTAGATTTTCAGGGTCAACCAAATCTACCAGGATGCTGCTACTGATCCTGCCTGCTTCCAAAAGCTTCCCTTGCATGTCCAGCACCTTGGTCTCATGGGCTGGCCTGTAAGTTGGGCGGGCGTTCTGAACACGTTTGCTATGCTTTGTGCACAGATACCTGCCAGCATGCCTGGTCTGAGGGCCTCAACCTTTGGCTCACCTACTGCTGTGCCTGATGTGCTTGGCGCACCCCTCCCAGGGTGTGACACTGGCCGGAGCATCGCCAGAGAGCCTAACCGACAGTATTGGGGGTTCCGGTGATTAGGTGGGCCGAGGGGTGTGCGCACATGATGTGCGATAGGTGCTGGTACTTGGCCCTTATATTGGCCCCCTATCCCTCATCAAACCTCGAGAACTCACACCCCCTTAAAGAGCATTTCAGATTTTATAGGTTTGCTGCCAGTAGCCATTAAAGTGTCTAAAATGGGGACACTTTTTTCAAACGATCACAAAATCTTCTCCACTTCGAATTTTTAGCTGAATTTTTTTGTGCAAGCCAACAAAAATACAAGGATCACCTCTACCAAATTTGGGGACAAAATGCTTTCTAAAAAAATTTTAAAAAATCCCGAACCGCAAAATGTTTCAAAAATTGTGAAAAATAGAAAACGGGTCGTCTTGCCATGAAACTTAACATGAAGGCTTAGGGGACGATTGTATGAATTTACAAGACATAAAAATGGCATTGGCATGGTAGAAATATGAATATGTGCTTGAACCCACCTACCACCCGTTTGATCCCCGGCTTGCGCATCCTGCCTCTCTGGTCGTTTGAGCGCCCACATGCTTGTTTCATGGGTTGACTTAGGTAGACAGAGTTCATCCCCAGTCTAAGCATACGGAGTTCATTCTCAGTCTAAGATCTGACCAGAATGAGGGTTGCGGCAGCAGGATCAGCAGCACACAGGGGGGATTGGGCCAATCCCCGGCTTATGCATTCTACCTCTCCGACCGGTTAAGCACCCTCATGCCCATTTCATGGGTTGGCTTAGGCATAGGGAGTTCATTCCATGTGTAAGCCCCAGTCGGACCGAGGGTTGTGGTAGCGGGATCGATAGCATGCAGAGGGGGACCGAGCCGATCCTCGGCTTGTGCAATATGCCTCTCCGATCGGCTCAGCGCCCGCACGCTCATTTCATGGGTTGACTTAGGCATACGAAATTCATTCCCAGTCTAAGATCAGACCAAACCAAGGGTTGTAGTAGCAGGATTGACAGCACGCAGGGGGGTCGGGCTGATTCTCTGGCTTGCGCATTCTGCCTCTCCGATCGACTGAGCACCCGCACGTTCATTTCGTGGGTTGGCTTAGGCATACGGACTTTATTCCATGTCTAAGCATACAGAGTTCATTCCCAGTCTAAGATCGGACCAAACCGAGGGTTACGGTAGCAGGATCGGTAGCATGCAGGGGGGATTAGGCTGATCCCTGGCTTACGCATTCTGCCTCTCCGGCTAGTTGAGTGCTTACATGCCCATTTCATGGGTTGGCTTTGGCTGAGAGCCCACATGCCCGTTTTTTGGGTTGTCTTAGGCATAGGGAGTTCATTCCATGTTTAAGCCCCAGCTGGACTGAGGGTTGTGGTAGTGGGACCGGTAGCACGCAGAGGGAGATCGAGCCAATCCCTATTTTGCACATTATGCCTCTCCGGCTGGCTCAACGCCCGCACGCTCGTTTCATGGGTTGGCTTAGGCATACGGAGTTCATTCCATGTCTAAGCCCCAGCCGGACCGAGGGTTGTGGCAGCAGGACTAGCAGTGGATCGACAGCAAACAGAGGGGGATCGGGCTGATCCTCAGCTTGCACATTATGCCTCTCCGATCGGCCTCTCCGACCGGTTGAGCGCCCGGACGCTCGTTTCATGGGTTGACTTAGGCATACGAAGTTCATCCCCAATCTAAGCATACAGAGTTCATTCCTAGTCTAAGATCAGATCGGACCGAGAGTTGCGACAGTAGGATGGATCGCACGCAGGGGGGACCGGGCTGATCCCTGGCTTGCCCATTTTGCTCTCCGGCTGACTGAGCGCCCGCACGCTTGTTTCATGGGTTGGCTTAGGTATAGGGAGTTCATTCCATGTCTAAGCCCCAGCCGGACCGAGGGTTGTGGCAGCGGGACTAGCAGCATGCAGAGGGGGGTTGGGCCGATCCCCTACTTGCGCATTATTCCTCTTCGGCCAGTTCAGTGCCCGTAATCTCATTTCGTGGGTTGACTTATGCTTACGGAGTTCATTCCCAGTCTAAGATCAGACCAAACCAAGGGTTGTGGTAGTAGGATCGATAGCATGCATGAGGGGACCGGGCCGGTCTCTGACTTGCGCATTCTACCTCTCCGACCGGCTGAGCACCCGTACGTTCGTTTCGTGGGTTGGCTTAGGCGTACGGAGTTCATTCCATGTCTAAGCATACGGAGTTCATTCCCAGTCTAAGATTTTGAGCCACAGTGCACATGCTGGGCTCGGGTATGTGCTGGTGCTGCATTTTTTTTGCCCGGGGCACCATTGCCAGAGCATCATCGGAGCATCGCCGGAGAGCCTAACCAGCGACATTGAGGGTTCCGTCCATTGGGGGCCGGGGGGTTGTGCACACATGATGTGCGAAGGGTGCTAGTACTTGGCCCTTATATTGGCCCCCTATCCCTCATCAAAGATCGAGAACTTACACCCCCTTAAAGAGCATTTGAGATTTTATAGGTTTGCTGCCAGTAGCCATTAAAGTGTCTGAAATAGGGACACTTTTTTCAAATGGTCACAAAATCTTCTCCACTTCGAGTTTTTAGCTGAGTTTTTTTGTATGTGCCAACAAAAATACAAGGATCACCTCTACCAAATTTGGGGACAAAACACTTTCTAAAAAAATTTTCAAAAATCTCGAACCGTAAAAAGTTTCAAAAATCGTGAAAAATGGAAAACGGGTCGTCTTGCCATGAAACTTCACATGAAGGCTTAGGGGACCATTGTATGAATTTACAAGCCATAAAAATGGCATTGGCATGGCAGAAATATGAAGATGTGCTTGAACCCACCTACCACCCGTTCGATCCCCGATTTACGCATCCTGCCTCTCTGGTCGGCTGAGTGCCCACATGCTCATTTCATGGGTTGACTTAGGGATACGGAGTTCATCCCCATTTTAAGCATATAGAGTTGATTCCAAGTCTAAAATCAGACCGGACTAAGGGTTGCGATAGCAGGATCGATAGCACGCAGGGGGGATCAGGTCGATCCCCGGTTTTCACATTCTACCTCTCTAGCCGGCTGAGCGCCTACATGCTCATTTCGTGGGTTGGCTTAGGCATACGGAGTTCATTCCATGTCTAAGCACCAGCCGGATCGAGGGTTGTGGCAACAAGACCGGCAACGGGATCGATAGCACGTAGAAGGGGACCAAGCTGATCCCTGACTTGCGCATTATGCCTCTCCAGTCGGCCTCTCTGACTGGCTGAGTCCTCGCATGCTCGTTTCGTGGGTTAACTTAGGCATACGGAGTTCATCCCCAGTCTAAACATATGGAGTTCATTCCCAGTCTAAGATCAAACCATACCGAGGGTTGCGGCAGGAGGATCGACAGCACGTAAGGCAGACCCAACCGATCCCTGACTTGCGCATTCTGCCTCTCCAGCCGGCTGAGTGCCCGCATGCCCGTTTCGTGGGTTGGCTTAGGCAAAGGGAGTTCATTCCATGTCTAAGCCCCAGTCGGACCGATGGTTGTGGCAGCGAGACCGACAGCACGCAGAGTGGGACCGGGTCGATCCCAGGCTTGCGCATTATGCCTCTTCGGGTAGCTCAGGGCCCGAACGCTCATTTCATGGGTTGACTTAGGCATACGGAGTTCATTCCCAGTTAAGATCAGATCGAATCGAGGGTTACGATAGCAGGACCGATAGCACGCAGGGGGGGATCGGGCCGGTCCCCAGCTTGCGTATTCTGCCTCTTCGACCGGTTGAACACCCGCACGCTCAGTTCGTGGGTTGGCTTAGGGATATGGAGTTCATTCCATGTGTAAGCATACAGAGTTCATTCATAGTCTAAGATCAGACCGGACCGAGGGTTACGATCGCAGGACCAGCAGTAAGATCGATAGGACATAAAAAGAGATCGAGCTGATCCTCGGCTTGTACATTCTGCCTCTCCGATCGGCCTCTCCGGTCGACTGATTGCCCGTACGCTTGTTTCATGGGTTGACTTAGGCATCCGGAGTTCATCCCCAGTCTAAGCATATGGAGTTTATTCCCAATCTAAGATCGGACCAGACCAAGGGTTATGGCAGCAGGATCGGCAGCACACAGGGGGGACCGGGCCAATCCCTAGCTTGTGCATTCTGCCTCTTCGATCGGCTGAGCGCTTGCACGCCCGTTTCGTGGGTTGGCTTAGGCATAGGGAGTTCATTCCATGTCTATGCCCCAGCCGAACTGAGGGTTGTGGTAACGGGATCGGCAGCACGCAGAAGGGGATCGAGTCGATCCCAGGCTTGCGCATTATAACTCTCCGACTGGGTCAACGCTCGTACGCTCGTTCCATGGGTTGACTTAGGCATAAGAGTTCATTCCCAGTCTAAGATCGGACCAAACTGAGGGTTACGGCAGCAGGATCGATAGCACGCAGGGGGGATCGAGTCGGTCCCCGACTTGCGCATTATAACTCTCCGATCGGGCCAATGCCGTACACTCGTTTCATGGGTTGACTTAGGCATATGGAGTTCATTCTTAGTCTAAGATCGGACCAGACCGAGGGTTGCGGTAGTAGGATAGGCAGCACGCAGGGGGGATCGAGCCGGTCCCCAACTTGCACATTCTGCCACTTCGATCGGCTGAGCGCCCGCACGCTCGTTTCGTGGATTGGCTTAGGCATACAGAGTTCATTCCATGTCTAAGCATACGAAGTTCATTCCCAGTCTAAGATTGGATTGGACTAAGGGTTGTGGTAGCAGGACCAGCAGCAAGATCGACAGCACGCAGGGGGGATCGGGCCGATCCCCGGCTTGTGCATTTTGCCTCTTCAATCGGCCTCTCCGACCGGTTGAGCGCCCACATGTTCGATTCATGGGTTGACTTAGGCATACGGAGTTCATCCCCAGTCTAAGCATACAGACTTCATTGCCAGTCTAAGATTAGACCGGACCGAGCGTTGCTGCAGCAAGATCCCCAGCACATAGGGGGATCGGGCCGGTCCCTAACTTGTGCATTCTGCCTCTCCAACTGACTGAATGCCCGTACGCTCGTTTCATGGGTTACCTTAGGCATACAGAGTTCATTCCATGTCTAAGCATACAAAGTTCATTCCCAGTCTAAGGTTAGACCAGACCGAGGGTTGCGATAGTAGGACCAGCAGCAGGATCAGCAGCACGCAGAGGGGACTGAGCCGATCCTCGGCTTGCACATTCTGCATCTCCGGCCGGTTGAGCGCCCGCACGCTCGTTTCATGGGTTGACTTAGGCATACGGAGTTCATTTCATGTCTAAGCCCCAATCGGACTGAGGGTTGTGGCAGTAGGACCGACAGTGGGATCGACAGCACGCAAAGGGGGACCGGGCTAATCCCTAGCTTGCGCATTATGCCTCTCAGGCCGGCTGAGCGCCCGCACGCTTGTTTCATGGGTTGACTTAGGCATACGGAGTTCATCCCCAGTCTAAGCATACGGAGTTCATTCCCAGTCTAAGATCAGACCAGACCGAGGGTTGCGACAGTAGGATCGGCAGCATGCAAGTGGGATCGGGCCGATCCTCGGCTTGTACATTCTACCTCTCTGGCCGGTTGAGCGCCCGTACGCCCGTTTCGTGGGTTGGCTTAGGCATAGGGAGTTCAATCCATGTCTAAGCCCCAGCCGAACCAAAGGCTGTGGCAGCAGGACCAGCAGCACGCAAAGAGGGATCGGGCTGATCCCCGACTTGCGCATTATGCCTCTTCGGCCGGCTCAGTGCCCGCACGCTCATTTCATAGGTTGACTTATATATACGGGGTTCATTCCCAGTCTAAGATTGGACTAGACCGAGGGTTGCAGCAGCAAGATCGACTGCACACAGGGGGGGACCAGTTCGATCCCCAACTTGCGCATTCTGCCTCTCCGGTCGGCTGAGCACCCACACGCTCGTTTCGTGGGTTGGCTTAGGCATACGGAGTTCATTCCATGTCTAAGCATTCGGAGTTCATTCCCAATCTAAAATTTTGAGCCATGGTTCACATGCTGGGCTCGGGCATGTACTGGTGCCACATTTTTTTTGCCCGGGCACCATCGCCGAAGCATCATCGGAGAGCCTAATCGACAACATTGGGGGTTCTGGCAATTGGGGGGCTGGGGGGTGTGCGCACATGATGTGCAATGGGTGCTGGTAATTGGCCCTTATATTGGCCCCCTATCCCTCATCAAACCTTGAGAACTCACATCCCCTTAAAGAGCATTTGAGATTTTATAGGTTTGGTGCCAGTAGCCATTAAAGTGTCTGAAATGGGGACACTTTTTTCAAACGGTCACAAAATCTTCTCCATTTCGAGTTTTTAGCTAAATTTTTTTGTGCATGCCAAAAAAAATACAAGGATCACCTCTACCAAATTTGGGGACAAAACTCTTTCTAAAAAAATTTTAAAAAATCCTGAACTGTAAAATGTTTCAAAAATCGTGAAAAATAGAAAACGGGTCGTCTTGCAACTAAACTTCACATGAAGGCTAAGGGACCATTGTATGAATTTACAAGCCATAAAAATGGCTTTGGCATAGCAGAAATATGAAGATGTGCTTGAACCCACCTACCACTTGTTCAATCATCGGCTTACGCATCCTGCCTCTCTGGTCGACTGAGCGTCCGCACGCTCGTTTTATGGGTTGACTTAGGCATACAGAGTTCATCCCCAGTCTAAGCATATGAAGTTCATTCCCATCTAAGATCGGACCGAATCGAGGGTTGCGGCAGCAGGATCGATAGCACCCAGGAAGGACCGGGCCGATCCTCGGCTTGCGTATTCTGCCTGTCCGACCGGTTATGTGCCCGCACGCCCATTTCATGGGTTGGCTTAGGCATAGGGATTTCATTCCATGTCTAAGCCCTAGCCGGACCGAAGGTTGTCGCAGTGGGACCAGCAGCACACAGAGGGGGACCGAGCCGATCCTCGACTTACGTATTATGCCTCTCCGGTTGGCTCAACGCCCGTACGCTCATTTCATGGGTTGACTTAGGCATACGAAGTTCATTCCCAGTCTAAGATTAGACTGGACCGAGCGTTGTGGCAACAGGATCGACAACACGCAGGGGGGACTGGGTCAGTCCCCAGCTTACGCATTCCGCCTCTGTGGTCATCTAAACGCCTGCATGCTCGTTTCGTAGGTTGGCTTAGGCATATGGAGTTCATTCCATGTCTATGCATATGGAGTTCATTCCATGTCTAAGCATACGGAGTTCATTCCCAGTCTAAGATCAGACCGGATCGAGGGTTACAGCAACAGGACCAGCACAGGATCGACAGCATGTAGGGGGGACCGGGCCGATCTGCAGCTTGCGCATTCTACCTCTCCGATCGGTTGGGCACCTGCACACGCATTTTATGGGTTGGCTTAGGTATACGGAGTTCATTCCATGTCTAAGCCCCAGTTGGATCGAGGGTTGTGACAGTAGGACCGACAGCGAGATCGGTAGCATCCAGAGGGGGACAGAGCTGATCCCCGGCTTGTGCATTATGCCTCTTCAGCTAGCCTCTCCGATCGGCTGAGCGCTCACACGCTCGTTTCGTGGGTTCACTTAGGCATACGGAGTTCATCCCCAGTCTAAGCATACGGAGTTCATTCCTGGTCTAAGATCGGACCGGACCGAAGGTTACAGTAGCGGGACCAGTAGCAGGATCGATAGCACGTAGAGGGGACCGGGCTGATCCGTGGCTTATGTATTCTGCCTTTCCAGTCGGCTGGGCACCCGCACGCTCATTTCGTGGGTTGGCTTAGGCATACAGAGTTCATTCCATGTCTAAGCATACGAAGTTCATTCCCAGTCTAAGATTTTGAGCCACGGTGCACATGCTGGGCTTGGGCATGTGCTGGTGTCACTTTTTTTTCACCCGAGGCACCATCGCCAGAGCATCGTCAGAGCATCATCGAAGAGCCTAATCGGTGGCATTGGGGGTTTCGACGATTGGAGGGGCCGGAGGGTGTGCGGACATGATGTGCGATGGGTGCTGGTACTTGTGTCACAGGCTCCAACCTTAGACTCAAAAACCGTGCGGCCTTAGGCTTGGAATCTCCTCCTTTATGCCTAAGTCAGCCTAAAACACAAGCGTATGGGCGCTAGGTCAACAGGAAGGACTGATTACGCAAGTTAAAGAGAAACGGGATAAGAAGGCAGAATTCTGGAAATGCTCTTGTATTCACTGAAACAGAAGTGTTTGATGGTGTACAAATGAGGGAGGAACAACCCTCTATTTATAGTTGAGGCTCCAGCTTACACTTAATGGCAATATCCCTAGAATAAAGGGTAAAATCATGGGATTATATAGATTACAATCAATCAGGATGCTAACTCCTGATTTTCAGGGTCAACCAAATCTGCCAGGATGGTGCTGATGATCCTGCCTACTTTCAGAAGCTTCCCTTGCGTGTCCAGCACCTTGGGCCCCTTTGGATGTGGTACAAGCAGCTTGTATGCCAGGCCTTGGTCTCACAGGCTGGCCTGCAAGTTGGGCGAGCGTTTTGAACTCGTTTGCTAGGCTTTGCGCATAGATACCTGCCAGCACGCCTGGTCTACGGGCCTCAACATCTAGCTCACCTGCTGGTGCGCCTGATGCTCCTGGCGTGCCCGCCCAGGGCATGAAATTCTCCCCCACCAGATTGCACAATGCCCTCATTGCATCTTCTGCATGGTACTACTTGATCTGGTCCCCAAACTGCCATAAGTCATCTGCTAGTTCCTAGCTCACCTCACTGTCTGAAAGTCCCTTCCAGAGCACCAAGTACTCTTGTCTTGGCTGATAGTTCTTTTGTCTCACCTCCTAATCAGCTACGATGCTGTGGACCTCCTTCTCATATGAGGCCCTTGCTCCTAATGGCACATGCTTTGACTCTGCCCGTCCTAGATCTCCCTCATCCTTATGGAACCGCTTGAGCATTTTCACAGGGAACACCGAGTGTACCCTTGGCTTGGGTGGCATATCCAGCTTGTAGGCAACCTTGCCTACCCTCTTGACTACTCAGAAAGGTCCTTCATACCTCTGGACTAGGCCTTTGTGCAGCCCCCTATGGCGCACAATGGGATATAGCTTCACCAACACCAAGTCTCCAACTTGGAACTACACGTCCCGCCTATTCTGGTCTGCCCACTTCTTAGACCTCTTGGCCACCTTATGTAGACAAACTATGGCCAAGTCAGTTTGCTCCTGCCATGCCTTGGCAAACCTGTATGCTACTGGATTCGGCCCTGTATAACCTGTAGCAATCAAACCGGGTGTTAGTGGTTGTTGCCCTATCACAACCTCAAATGGGCTCTGGTTCGTTACCTCACTCCTTTGCAAGTTGTAGGAAAACTACGCAATATCTAGCAGCTTTGGCAAGTCCCTTTATGTGGCACTCACATGGTGCCTGAGGTAGACTTCCAATAGTCTATTCACTGGTTCTGTCTGCCCATCGGTCTGTGGATGCATGCTGGTGGAAAAGTTCAAGTCTGACCCCAACAACTTGAACAACTCAGTCCAGAACCTGCTCGTGAAATGCCTATCCCGATGACTAACAATGGTCCTCGACACTCTCCAGTACTTAACCATGTTTTTTAGGAACAATTGAGCTGCCTCTTCGGTTGGGCACTCCTTGGTTGCTGGAATGAAGATTCCATACTTGGAAAACTTGTCCACCACTACCATGATGCTTCCAAACCCTTTTACTTTGGGTAGACCGATTATAAAGTCTAGAGAAACACTCTCCCATGGTCGCTCTGGCACTGGCAATGGCTCCAAAAGACCGCTTGGTTTCTTAAGCTCCACCTTGTCCTGTTGGCACATAAGACAAGTTTTCACATAGGCCTCCACATCGTCCCTCATGTGCGGCCGGTAGTATCAATCCTCGATCAACGCCAAGGTACGGCTCACTCCAGGGTGTCTAGCCCACCTTGAATCATGGCATTCTTGCAAAACTTCCTTGCCAAGCTTCCCATGCTACGACACAAATAGTCTACTTCCCTTGGTGTACAGCAAGCCATCCTACAACCAAAACCGCCTAGTCTTACATTGCTGGGCATACTCTATCAAAGCCTTGGCTATAGGATCATGCGCAAGTCCCTCCTTGATGCGTGGCACCAGTGACCCCTTTGGTTGGCTAATGGCAGCAAGGTTAGCCTTCTTGCTCAGGGCGTCTGCCACTAGGTTCACCCACCTTGGCTTGTACTCCATCTAGAAATCAAATTCCGTAAGAAAATCTTACCATCTCGCCTGCTTGAGGGACAACTTCTTCTACGTTTGAAAGTAGTTGGTTGCCACATTGTCCGCCCTAACCACGAACCTCGACCCCAATAGGTAATGGCGCTAAGTGCGTAAGCAGTACACCACTGCAGTCATCTCCTTCTCTTGGACCATGTACTTACGCTCAGTTTCGTTCAGCTTCCTGCTCTCGAACGTGACGGACGTCCCTCTTACATCAACACGCCCCCTATGGCAAAGTCTGATGCATCCGTATGCACCTCATACAGCTTGGCATAGTCTGGCATGCCCAAGAGTGGCTCCTCATTCATAGCCTACTTCAACCTATCAAAGGCTTCCTAGCACCCTGCGCTTCACTCCTATGCTTTCCCTTTTGTTGAGCAAGTCAGTCAATGGCATGGCTATTGCTGAGTGACCTTTGATGAAGCACCTATAGTAGTTGACCAGCCCAAGGAATGATCTCAACTCAGTGACCTTGGCTGGCGGTTGCCACTCTAGGATGACGTGTATCTTGCCTTCATCCATGCGTATCCTGCCACCTCCCACTATGTGGCCAAGGAATGGGATCTCCTGCTGGGCGAATAAGCACTTTTCCCTCTTGACAAATAGCTTGTGCACCCGCAACACCTCGAACACCTGTCTAAAGTGGTCTACATGCTCTCCCAAAGTCTAGTTGTAGATCACAATGTCATCCAAATAAACCACAACAAACCGATTAAAGAATGACTGAAGTACCTTCTTCATAAGGGTACAGAATGTTGTTGGGGCGTTCATGAGTTCGAAACGCATCACCAAGAACTCATACGAACCATACCGAGTGACACATGCTGTCTTTGGCTCATCTCTCTCCGTGATCCTGACTTGATAGTAGCCTGACCTCAAATCCAGCTTGGTGAACCACCTTGCGCTCCCAAGTTGATCGAACAAGTCCACAATGAGTGGGATGGGGTACTTGTTCTTGATGGTCAGCTTGTTCAAAGCCTAGTAGTCTATGCACAGCCGCAAAGACCCATCATGCTTGCGCTGAAATAGAACTGGTGCACCATAGGGTGCCTTCGATGGCCTGATGAAGCCAACATCAACTAACTCTTTGAGCTACTTCCTCAACTTCTCCAACTCTGGTGGAGACATTCGGTAAGGGGCTCTAGCTGGTGGCTTGGCCTCAGACACCAGCTCGATCTTGTGGTCCACCTCCCTCTTAGGTGGTAGCTTGCTAGGTAGCTTTGTGGGCATCACATCACTAAAGGTCTTTAGCACCTTTAGCACCTCTAAGGGTGACTCGATCTCTTTCTCCCTTGGCTCATCATATTTTAGGGCTACCAAGAAGGTGTCTTCTTGTCTGCTTACCGTCTTGGCAAATTGGATGGCTGACACCACCCGCGACCCAACTCCAGACCCTCTCTTCAATGGCACTAGGCATTGGCACCATGCATCCAAGATGCAAACACAATCGGTAAATGGCATAAAGAGGGCATTAATCCGAACAAGGAAATCCAACCCAATCACAAACTCATAGTCGTCAAGGGGTATTACCTTAATGGTCTCCTTGCCTTTCTAGTCTCCAAGCTGCAACTCCACTCCCCGCGCTACTCCAATGGCTGAAACTTCCTTGGAGTTCACCGTTTTGATGGTACTAGTCCTTTTCTGCACCTTTAGTCTGAGATTCCGGGCTCTATCACCTGAAATAAAAAGATGTGAGGCACTTGTGTCCACCAGTGCGCTCACCTTCTGACCCGTAACCATCAGATCCGCAAACATCAAGCCCTTTGGCTTACGGCTTCCCTTACTCTGGATAGCATTGAGAACCAACGACCCAAGCTTTGTTGCCCCTGACTCTGGTTCCTCGTCAGACTCCTTGTCTTCAGCAGCCAGCTTGCCCTTCTATGGGTAATTACGCGCTATGTGGCTCCCTCCGCATAGGTAGCATGCTAGTAGCTCTCGGTCCCCTTTTGCTTTCCACTTGCCTGCTAGTGGCTTCCTCTCACCATCTTTGGTTGAACGATCTCGGTCTCCATCCTTGGACTCCCGATCATGGTCCTTCCCCTTGGACTTCTTCCTTTGATCCCTATCGTCCCTACCCTTACCCTTGGGCTTGGTAGACTCGAACTTGTTCAGAGGCTTGAACTCAATCAAGGCCTCGACAGTAGTCATGGCTTTAGCCAAGTCATAAACTCCTCTCCTTTGTAGCTCATGCTTCACCCATGGCTTCAGCCCATCCATGAAAGCAAATAAGGCGTCCTTCTCACCTAGATTTGAGATCTGTAGCATCAGTTCAAAGAATTTCTGGACATACTCCCTTATGTCCCCTTACTGGCTCAGCCTGCGTAACTTTGCCCATGCCTCATCATCAGCATACTCCGAGTAAAATTGTTCTCTGAACTCCTTTTGAAACTCTGCCCAAGTTCCAATCTTGGCACTCCCACGCCTGACATCATCACACCTATGCCTCTACCACAATAAGGCTACATCAGTGAGATACATAACAGCGGTGCTTACCTTTATCGCCTCGTCTTGCATGCCCACGACTTGGAAGTACTGCTCCATACCCCAAAGGTAGTTATCTACTTCCTTCGCCCCCCTAGTTCCCTTGAACTCTTTAGGCTTGGGGACATCCAATCTGGACTTGGACACTCTAGCAAACATGCCATTCCCAATGGCAGTCTTGCAAGCAATGAGCTCACTGGTAAGCTCCTCCATCCGTTGGCGCATGGCCTTCATGCCATTGCACAAGGTCAGCACTTCAGCCTCCAAGGTTTGATTCTTTTGGGTGAACACATCCAAGCCTTTGTTGAGAGCAGCTTGCAGCTCACTTTGGATCTCCTCCCCCATGGAGTCTAGCAATGCAATGTGAGTCTCTACCCCCTCAAGCTTTTCCCCCATGTCACCCATGGTCACCTCCACCTTGGCCAGCCTACCGTCCATGGTAAACCAGATATCTCTAGAACTGGCTTTCCTCCCTCTTCCACGCCTATGCTCCTAGGCCTCTGGTTGTTGGTTAGTAGCGTCACTTTGGGATGCCATCTCCTCTAACCTGCACAACACAAACACGTAGAATCGAACTTGCTCTGATACCAACTGTCATGGGCTCCAACCTTAGACTCAGAAACCGTGCGACCTTAGGCTTGGAATCTCTTCCTTTATGCCTAAGTCAGCCTAAAACACAAGTTTACGGGCACTAGAACAACAGGAAGGGCTGATTACGCAAGTTAAAAAGAAACAGGATAAGAAGGTAGAATTCTGGAAATGCTCTTGTATTCACTAAAACAGAAGTGTTTGATGGTGTACAAATGAGGGAGGAGAGCCTTTTATTTATAGTTGAGGCTCTAGCTTACACTTAATGGCAATATCCCTAGAATAAAGGCTAAAATCATGGGATTATACAGATTACAATCAATCAGGATGCTAACTCCTGATTTTCAGGGTCAACCAAATCTGCCAGGATGCTGCTGCTGATCCTGCCTGCTTCCAAAAGCTTCCCTTGCATGTCCAGCACCTTGGGCCCTTCTGGATGTGGTGCGGGCAGCTTCTATGCCAGGCCTTGGTCTCACAGGTTGGCCTGCAAGTTAGACGGGCGTTCTAAACTCGTTTGCTAGGCTTTGCATGCAGATACCCGCCAGCACGCCTGGTCTGCGGCCTCAACCTCTCGCTCGCCTGCTGGTGCACCTGATGTGCCTGGCGCGCCCGCCTAGGGCGTGACATTTGGCCCTTATATTGGCCCCCTATCCCTCATCAAACCTCGAAAACTCACACCCCCTTAAAGAGTATTTGACATTTTATAGGTTTGCTGCCAGTAGCCATTAAAGTGTCTGAAATGGGAATACTTTTTTCAAATAGTCACAAAATCTTCTCCACTTCGAGTTTTTAGCTGAATTTTTTTGTGCATACGGAGTTCATTCCATGTCTAAGCCCCAGTCGGACCAAGGGTTATGGCAGCAGGATCGACAGCGGGATCAACAGCACGTAGAGGGGGACCGTGTTGATCCCCGGCTTACGCATTATGCCTCTCCGGCTGGCTGAGCACCCGCACGCTCGTTTCGTGGGTTGACTTAGGCATACGGAGTTCATCCCCAGTCTAAGCATACGGAGTTCATCCCCAATCTAAGCATACAGAGTTCATTCCTAGTCTAAGATTGGATCAGATCGAGGGTTACGACAGCAGGATCGACAGCACGCAAAGGGACCAGGCAGGTCCCCGGCTTGCACTTTCTGCCTCTCCGATCGACTGAGCACCCGCACGCCCGTTTCGTGGGTTGGCTTAGGCATAGAGAGTTCATTTGATGTCTAAGCCCCAACCGGATCGAGGGTTGTGGCAGTGGGACCGACAGCATGTAGAGGGGGATCGGGTCGATCTCCGACTTACGCATTACGCCTCTTCGACCGGCTCAGCGACCGTACGCTCATTTCATGGGTAGACTTATGCATACAGAGTTAATTCCCAGTCTAAGATGGGACCAGACCGAGGAATACGGCAGCAGGATCGACTGCACGTAGGGGGGGACCGAGCCGATCCTCAGCTTGTGCATTCTGCCTCTCCGGCCAGCTGAGCGCCCGTACACTCGTTTTATGGGTTGGATTAGGCGTACGGAGTTCACTCCAAGTCTAAGCCCTAGCCGAACTGAGGGTTGTGGCAGCAGGACCGGCAACAGGATTTGCAGCACATAGAGGGGGACTAGGCTGATCCCCGACTTACGCATTATGCCTCTCCAGCCAGCTGAGCACCCGCACGCTCGTTTCATGGGTTGACTTTGGCATACGGAGTTCATCCCTAGTCTAAGCATACGAAGTTCATTCTCAGTCTAAGATCGGACCAGACCGACGGTTACGGCATCAAGATCGGTAGCACGTAGAGGAGACCGGGTCGATCCCCGACTTACGTATTCTGCCTCTCCCACCGACTGAGCGCCCGCACGCCCGTTTCGTGGGTTGGCTTAGGCATAGGGTGTTCATTCCATGTCTAAGCCCCAGCCGGACCGAGGGTTCTGGCAGCGGGACCTACAGCATCTAGAGGGATCAGGCCGATCCCCAACTTGCACATTATTACTCTTCGATCTCTCAACGCCCGTACGCTCATTTTGTAGGTTGACTTATGCATACAGAGTTCATTCCCAGTCTTAGATCAGACCAGACCGAGGGTTGTGGCAGTAGGATCGACAGCACGCAGTGGGGGATCGGGTTGATCCCCAGCTTGCACATTCTGCCTCTCCGGTTAGCTGAGCGCTCGCGCCTTCGATTCGTGGGTTGGCTTAGGCATACGGAGTTCATTCCATGTCTAAGCCCCAGTCAGACCGAGGGTTGTGGCAGCAGGACCAGCAGTGGGATCGACAGCACGCAAAAAGGGATCGGGCTGATCCCTGTCTTGTGCATTATGCCTCTCCAGTCGGCCTCTCCGGCTGACTGAGCGCTCACACGCTCATTTCATGGGTTGACTTAGGCATACAGAGTTCATCCCTAGTCTAAGCATACGGAGTTCATTCCTAGTCTAAGATCGAACCAGACCGAGGGTTGCGTCAGTAGGATCGGTAGCACGTAAGGGGGACCGGGCTGATCCCCGGCTTGCGCATTCTACCCTTCCAGTCGGCTGAGTACCCGCACACCCGTTTCATGCGTTGGCTTAGGCATAGGGAGTTCATTCCATGTCTAAGCCCCAGCCGGACCGAGGGTTATGACAGCGAGATAGGCAGTACGTAGAGGGGGGCCGGGCCGATCCCCGGCTTACGCATTATGCCTCTTCTACCGGCTTAGAGCTTGAACGCTCGTTTCGTTGGTTGACTTTTGCATACAGAGTTGATTGCCAGTCTAAGATCAAACGGGATCAACGGTTACGATAGCAAGATCTACAGCACACAGGGGGGACCGGACTGATCCTCGACTTACGCATTTAGCCTCTCCAGTTGGCCGAGTGCCCGCACACTCGTTTCGTGGGTTGGCTTAGGTATACAGAGTTCATTCCATGTCTAAGCCCCAGTCGAACTGAGGGTTGTGGTAGCAGGACCAGCAACGAGATCGGTAGCACACAGAAGGGGACCGGGCTGATCCCCGGCTTGCGCATTATGCCTCTCTGACCAGTTGAGCACCCGCTCGCTCGTTTCTTGGGTTGACTTAGGCATACGAAGTTCATCCCCAGTCTAAGCATACGGAGTTCATTCCTAGTCTAAGATCGGACCGGATCGAGGGTTGCAGCAGCAGGATCAGCGGCACCAAGGGGATCGGGCCGATCCCCGGCTTGCGTATTCTTCCTCTCCAGTCGGTTGAGCACCCGCACGCTCATTTCGTGGGTTGGCTTAGGCATAGGGAGTTCATTCCATGTCGAAGGCCCAGCTAGACCGAAGGTTGTGGCAGCAGGACCGGCAGCACGCAGAGGGGGACCGGGCTGATCCTCGACTTGCGCATTATGCTTCTTTGGTCGACTCAACCCCCGCACGTTCATTTCATGGGTTGACTTATGCATACGAAGTTCATTCCCAATCTAAGATTGGACCAGATCGAGGGTTGCAGCAGAAGGATTGATAGCACACCAGAGGGACCGGATCGATCCTCAACTTGTGCATTCTACCTCTCTGGTCGGCTGAGCACCCGCACGCTCATTTCGTGGGTTGGCTTAGGCATATGGAGTTCATTCCTTGTCTAAGCATACAGAGTTCATTCCCAGTCTAAGATTTTGAGCCACGGTGCACATGCTGGGCTCGGGCATGTGCTGGTGCCGCATTTTTTTTGTCCAAGGCACCATCGCTGGAGCATTGTCGGAGCATCGCCGAAGAGCCTAATCGTCGGTATTGGGGGTTCCGACGATTGGGGGGGCGAGGGGTGTGCGCGAATGATGTGCAATGGGTGCTGGTACTTGGCCCTTATATTAGCCCCTATCCCTCATCAAACCTCGAGAACTCACACCCCCTTAAAGAGCATTTGCGATTTTATAGGTTTGCTGCCAGTAGCCATTAAAGTGTCTAAAATGGGGACACTTTTTTCAAACGGTCACAAAATCTTCTCCACTTCGAGTTTTTAGCTGAACTTTTTTGTGCTTGCCAAGAAAAATACAAGGATCACCTCTACCAAATTTGGTGACAAAACACTTTCTTAAAAAATTTTGAAAAAATCCCGAACCACAAAAAGTTTCAAAAAAAGTGAAAAATAGAAAACGGGTCGTCTTGTCACGAAATTTCACATGAAGGCTTAGGGGACCATTGTATGAATTTACAAGCCATAAAAATGGCATTGGCATGGTAGAAATATGAAGATGTGCTTGAACCCACCTACCACCCATTCGATCCCTAGCTTACGTATCCTGCCTCTCTGGTCGGCTGAACGTCCACACACTCGTTTCATTGGTTGACTTAAGCATACAAAGTTCATCCCAATCTAAGCATACGAAGTTCATACCTAGTCTAAAATCAGACCAGCCCGAGGGTTGCGATAGTAGGATTGGCAGCATGCAAGAGAGACCAGGTCGATCCTTGGCTTATGCATTCTACCTTTCTGGCTGACTCAGCGCCCGTACGCTTTTTTCGTAGGTTTACTTAGGCATACGGAGTTCATTCCTAGTCTAAGATCGGATCAGACCGTGGGTTGTAGCAGCAGGATCGATAGCACGCAGGGAGGGATCGGGTCGGTCCCCGCTAGCGCATTCTGCCTCTTCGATTGGCTGAGCGCCCGCACGCTCGTTTCGTAGGTTGACTTAGGCATACGGAGTGCATTTCCAATGTAATATCAGACCAGACTGAGGGTTGCGGTAGCAGGACGAGTAGCAGGATAGGCAACATGAAGGGTGGGACTGGACCGATCCTCGGCTTGCATATTCTGCCTCTCCGACTGGCTGAGCACCCGTACGCTCGTTTCGTGGGTTGGCTTAGGCATACGGAGTTCATTCCACGTCTAAGCCCCAGCCGGATCGAGGGTTGTGGCAGCAGGACTGGTAGAGCATGTAGAGGGGGACTGGGCTGATCCCCGACTTACGTATTATGCCTCTCCGATCGGCCTCTCCGGTTGGTTGAGTGCCCGTACGCTCGTTTCTTGTGTTAACTTAGGGATACAAAGTTCATCCGCAGTCTAAGCGTATGGAGTTCATTCCCAGTCTAAGATCGGATCAGATCGAGGGTTGCGATAGCAGGATCAGCAGCACGTAGGGGGGATTGAGCCGATCCCCGACTTGCTCATTCTGCCTCTTCAGTCGACTGAGCGCCCGTACGCCCGTTTCATGGGTTGGCTTAGGCATAGGGAGTTCATTCCATGTCTCAGCCCCAGCCAGATCGAGGGTTGTGGTAACGGGACTGGCAGCACGTAAAGGGGGACCGGGCCGATCCTCAACTTACGCATTATGCCTCTTCGGTCAGCTCAGCACCAGTACGCTCATTTCATGGGTTGACTTATGCATACGGAGTTCATTCCCAGTCTAAGATCGGATCAGACCGAGGGTTGCACAGCAGGATCGACAGCACACAGGGGGGGACCAGTTCGATCCCCGACTTGTGCATTCTGTCTCTTCGGCCGGTTGAGCGCCTGCATGCTCGTTTCATGGGTTGGCTTAGGCATATGGAGTTCATTCAATGTATAAGCATATGAAGTTCATTCCAGTCTAAGATTTAGAGCCACGGTGCACATGCTGGGCTTGGGCATGTGTTGGTGCCACATTTTTTTTGCCCGGTGGGTGTGCACACATGATGTGCGATGGGTGTAGGTACTTGGCCCTTATATTGGCCCCCTATCCCTCATCAAACCTCGAGAACTCACACCCCCTTAAAGAGCATTTGAGATTTTATCGGTTTGCTACCAGTAGCCATTAAAGTGTCTGAAATGGGGACACTTTTTTCAAACGATCACAAAATCTTCTCCACTTCGAGTTTTTAGCTGAATGTTTTTGTGCATGCCAACAAAAATACAAGGATCACCTCTACCAAATACAAGGATCCCTGGCTTGCGCACTATTCCTCTCCGATCGGCTTTTTCGATCAGCTGAGCGCCCGTATGCTCGTTTTGTGGGTTGACTTAGGCATACGGAGTTCATCCCTAGTCTAAGTATACCGAGTTAATTCCCAGTCTAAGATCGGGTCGGATGGAGGGTTACAGCAGCAGGATCGACAACACGTAGGAGGGACCGGGCCAATCCTCGACTTGCACATTCTGCCTCTCCTGCCGGCTGAGTGCCCGTACACCCGTTTCATGTGTTGGCTTAGGCGTAGGGAGTTTATTCCATGTCTAAGCCCCAGTCGGACTGAGGGTTCTGGTAGAGGGACCGACAGCACGCAGATGGGGACCGGGCCAAACCCCGACTTGCACATTATGGGTTTCTGACTTGCTCAGTGCCCACACGCTCGTTTCATGGGTTGAATTAGGCATACGGAGTTCATTCCCAGTCTGAGATCGGACCGGACCTAGGGTTGCGATAGTAGGATCAACAGCACGCAGGAGAGGATCAGGGCGATCTCTGGCTTGTGCATTCTACCTTTCCGATCAGCTGAGCACCCGCGCTCTCTTTTTATAGGTTTGCTTAGGCATACGGAGTTTATTCCATGTCTAAGCATACAGAGTTCATTCCCAGTATAAGATCAGACCGGACCGAGGGTTGAGGCGGTCGGACTAGCAACAGGATCGACAACACACGGAGGGGACCGGACCGATCCCCTGCTTGTGTATTCTGCCTCTCCGGCTAGCTGAGCGTCCGCACATTCATTTCATGGGTTGGCTTAGGCATACGGAGTTCATTCCATGTCTAAACCCCACCTGGATTGAAGGTTGTGGCAGCAGGATTGATAGCGGGATCAACAGCACATGGAGGGAAACCGAGCTGATCCCCGGCTTACGCATTATGCCTCTCCGACCGGCCTCTCTGGCCGGCTAAGCGCCCGCACGCTCGTTTCATGGGTTGACTTAGGTATATGGAGTTCATCCCCAGTCTAAGCATACGGAGTTCATTCCCAGTCTAAGATCGAACTAGACCGAAGGTTGCGACAGTAGGATCGACAGCACGTAGGGGGGATCGGGTCGACCCCCGGCTTGCGCATTCTGTCTCTCCGGCCGGCTAAGCCCCCGTACGCCCGTTTCATGGGTTGCCTTAGGCATAGGGAGTTCATTCCATGTCTAAGCCTCAGCTGGACAGAGGGTTGTGGTAGCGGGACTGGCAGCACGCAGAGAGGGACCCGACCGGTCCCTGATGTCACGGACTAAGCTTTCTCTCAGCAAGTAATAAACCATGCGGCACTTGAATGGGTGCTCCCAACCAAGTCAGCCTTCAATAGATCGATATCTGAACAAATAACCGTAAGCCATGGTTAGTCCCAAGCATTCACAATAAGACACAATATATCGAGATCAATCTCAAGCACACACACAAGAAGGCATATTCGCATCGAGAAAAAGAAAAACACATGAAGGTAACAATCGGGACATTCAATCAGGGTGAGTTTTATTATAGTCAGGAATCATACATCGGGACCTCCCACCATCACCAGGGCTAGTGGGCAGCCCTTGGTGGGTGGCCTAGGCTCGTATAGCAACCGGTGAGATAGCCCAACACTATGCTATCAGCTCACCTCCCTAAAGAGCTTTAGAGATTTTAGAGCTATGCTACCAGTAACCATTAAAATGTTTGAAATGGGGACACTTTTCCTAGCACAAGGGATCTACCCAGCCATGGCCCTATACATGGGTGGCTTATGGCAACCTAAGTCCTGATCATGGCCCTATACAAGGTTGGCTCATGACATCCTCCCCTACCTATTCTATCGATGTCCTCGTCGACTTGCTGGCTTGAAATTCTTTGGTCTTCTTTTGAAATCTCTGGAGGTCATGTTCTCTTTCCCAGCTAGTTTCTTCTAGTCCTAATCCCTTCCACTTCACTAAGTACTCCCAAACTAGTCTTCGAGATATCTTGGTTTCCCTGTCAACTAAGATCTCTTCGACTCGACGCTCTGAGGGTGGCTTCATGGTGATGGCAACTCTGGTTGGCTCCCTTTGGCTAGCATCTGTAGGATCTACATGGAAAGGTTTTAGGTTGCTCACATGAAATACTGGGTACACCTTCATCCACTTTGGTGGGTTGATTTTGTAAGAAGCATTCCCCACCTTGGATTACTGGACTTTCATATTTGTGCACCAATCTAGGATCTCTTTCTCAAGAACCTGGTTTGTTCAAGAACTAGTCGAATAAGAACCAAATCACCAACTTGAAATTGTTGAGCCCTATGACCCTTGTCTGCCCATTTCTTCATCCGCTTTGATGCTTTCTCCAAGTAAGCTTATGCAATCTCTGTGTTTTGTTTCCACTCCTTGCTGAGATTGAAGGCTCTCAGATTCTTTTCTCTATATTGTTCCAAGGAAGTGTGGGGTAACCTTAGTAATTGTCTAGTGACCACCTCAAATGGGCTCTTATTGGTGGAAGAGCTTTTGTTGGAGTTAAAGTAGAGTTGAGCCATGTCCAATAATGAAGGCCAGTCTTTCTGATTGGCTTGAACAAAGTGCCTCAAGTATTCCTCTAATAATTCATTTAACCATTCCATTTGACCTTCGGTTTGAGGGTGATAGCTTGAGGAGATGTTGAGTTGGGACCCCAATATCTTGAAAAGTTCTCTCCAGAAAGACCCCATGAATCTCGGATCTCGATCGCTAACAATGTTTTAAGGGAGGCCCCAGTATTTGACCACATGTTTGAACAATAGTCAAGCTGTGTCTTTCACTGTGCAATACTTGTGAACGGGAATGAATGTGGTGTACTTAGAGAATCGGTCAATCACCACCAAAATAGCTCCAAGGTCACCAACCTTGGGTAGGCTCAAAATTAAATCGAGGGAGATGCTTTCCCACGGTTTGGCGGGTACTGGTAGTGGTTCAAGCATGCCTGCAGGTTTCCTTCTTTTAACCTTGTCTTGTTGGCAAATGAGGCAAGTCTTCATATAGTCCATACATCTTGTCCCATGTGAGGCCAATAGTATCCATGTTTCAATAACGCCAAAGTGCATTGCTAGCCCGGGTGTCCCGCCCATGGTGTGTCATGACATTCCCTCATCAGCATCTGTCTCAGACCTTCTACTCTTGGCACAAACACTCAAGGCCCCTTGGTTCATAAGATCCCATTTTCTTGCCAGAAGTACTTGGACTTCCCTTCTTCCACTAGTTTCAGGATGGCACAAGCTTGTAGGTCCTTTCCTAAGTGATCTCCAATCAACTTGTGAATGTCTGTAGTGGTTCTGCTAGTCGCCATTGGGGCAATTCTTCTAAGGGTCACTAAATCTGCTCGCCTACTCAATGCATCGGCCACTTGATTGGTCTTTCCAGCGGTGTGCTCAAAACAAAAGTTGAACTCCACTAAAAATTCCTGCAACCTAGCTTGTTTTGTCGTAAGCCTTGGTTAGGTGAGAAAATGGCTAACGGCCGCATTGTCTGTCTTCACGACAAAGTGTGAACCCAACAAGTAATGTTGCCAAGCCCTCAAGCAATGAACCACCGCCAGGAGTTCTTTTTCTTGGGTCGTATATTTCTTTTCAGCTTCACTTAGCTTCCTACTTTCAAATGCTACTGGTTGATGTTGTTGCAAAAGCACGCCTCCAATAGCAAAATCAAATCATCTGTTTGAACTTTGAAAGGCTTTTCAATATCAGGGAGAGCTAAGATGGGATCATTCATAATAGCATCTTTCAATCCCTCGAAAGGCTCTTAGCACTCACTCGTCCAACACCATTTATGCTTCTTTTTCAATAGCTCCGTGAGGGCCGTGGTCTTACGAGAATACCCTTCCATAAACCTTCTATAATAGTTGGCTAGTCCCAAAAATGAGCAGAGCTCACTAACGTTCTTCGGTGTTGTCCACTCCTTGATGGCCCTAACCTTTTCTATGTCCATTCGAATGTGGCCACATTTGACAATGTGATCGAGAAAATAGATTTGGGTCTGAGCAAATGCACACTTCTCCTTTTTTATGTATAACTAGTGGTCCTATAATCTTTCAAGTACCTGGCACAGGTGTTCTTGATGTTCTTCCAAGGTGGAGCTATATATCACTATATTGTCTAAATAGATGACTACAAATTTGTCTAGGTAGTCATGGAATACCTGATTCATCAATGTACAAAATATAGCAGGAGCATTGGTCAGTCCAAAGGGCATAACAAGAAATTCAAATGCACCATACCGTGTCACACAAGTGGTCTTTGGCTCATCTCCCTCAATGATTCTGACCTGATGGTAGCCAGATCTCAGGTCTAATTTGGAGAAGTACTTGGCCCGGCTCAATTGATAAAACAAGTCTGCTATAAGGGGGATGGGATATTTGTTTCTTACGGTGACTTTGTTCAGGGCCCTATAGTCAACACATAATCGTAAACTTCCATTATGCTTCTTTTGAAATAGCACTGGTGCTCCAAAAGGAGCTTTTGATAGTCTGATAAACCTAACTTGTAGTAGCTCATCTAACTGTTTTCTTAGTTCGGCCAACTCTGGCGGGGCCAAGTGGTAAGGAGCTCTAGCAGGGGGTTTCGCTCCTGGGAGGAGCTCAATTTCCTGGTCCACTGCTCATCGAGCGGGTAAAACTTTAGGCAATATTTCTGGCATCACCTCTTTGAATTCTTCCAACATTTTTCCCACACCATTAGGTATTGGTTCTACTTTCGACCCTTTTTTGTAGATCGACATAGCCACAAAGGAGGGTTCCCCTCTTTTTACCCTTTTCTTGAACTGCAAAGCTGAAATCATTTTCTTCCCATTCTTTGGTAAGATGTTGGCTGGCACCACACATGGGTTTTCCCTTAAGAACAACAAGCAGCTAGTGACGGGGATAAGGATGACCTGAGCCAACATAATGAAGTTCAATCTGAGAACAACATCAAAGTCATCCATGGGGGAAACTATAAAGTCTACCTTCCCTTCCCATGGCCCCAATCGGGTTGTCACACTCTTGGAGCTTCCACAGATCATAAAGGCTGGCAAGTTGACCGCCTTCATTCGTCCATAGTCTTTACTAATTTGAAGACCACACCTTTTTACTTCTTCTGGTGTGATGAAAGTGTCGATTGCACCCGTATCCACGATAGCCTTAGTGGCTTTCTCATTGATCATCAAGTTCACATACATCAAGCCTCTACTCTGCTCTTTCTTTATAGTGTTCAATTGGGTGCGGAGGGCATTAAGGAACTTTATTGAACCCATCCTGGCTGGCTCCTCTTCAGCTTCTTCAATGCTCTCTGGCACTTTTGCGGACTCTTGAGACGAGGTCCTTAAGGCATTAAGGGTTCCCTTGTGTGGGCATTCAGCCACCTGATGCGGTCCCTTGAAAAGAAAGCAAGCTAGGGGTTGCCTAAGCTTGAAAATCCCTGCGTTTCTTATCTTGGGTTGGGTGCTATCTCGACCAAAGGACCTCCTATCTGATCCCCCACTGAAGGGCCGGTCCAACCTGGTCATTTTTCCCCCACTCCCAAAGTTGAAGCTACTACCAGTTGATGGAGGATTTTTCCATTTTGAAGAGCCATCATTGTAATCGTGGAGACGTTCAGCTGCAGCCATGGCCATGGCCACATCTTGCACTTTCTGCCTTTGTAGTTCTATCCTCGCCCAAGGCTTGAGGCCCTCAAGAAAATAGAACATCTTGTCCTTTTTGGACATGTCTCGAATATCCAACATCAGGGTAGAAAAGCTCCTTACAAACTCTCGCACCGTTCCTGTTTGCACCAATTCTCAAAGTCTCCTTCGAGCCATATACTCCACATTCTCAGGGAAAAACTGGTTTTTCAATTCTCACTTCAGATCCGTCCAAGTCTTAATCGGGCACTCGTCATCGACAAACTTGGAATGCCACCACAGCTTGGCATCCCCTGCGAGGTACATCGACGCCATTGCTGCCTTGTCTTCCATCTGAATCCGTGTGTACAGCTCGAAAGTACTGCTCTATGTCAAACAAGAAATTTTCAAGTTCCTTAGCATCCCTTGCCCCCTCATAGCATCGAGGCTCCGGCACCTTGGGCCTTTTTCCCCTTTCCATTGTGCTTGAACCCGATCTAGCCACAGCCATTTGTAGGATGCTCACCTATGCTCTGAGCTCCTCAAACTCCTTTAGGAGAATGTTCAAGGCATCTCTAGCCTCTTCGCTCACGTTGTGGAGAGTATCGGACAACTCCCGCTGGGTTGTCTTGATATCCCTCACTCGATCTTTAGTTGCCATATGAGTTTTCATTGTGGCCACCGCGACCTCAAGTTCCTCAATTCTCTGTTGATGATTGGGTCCACCACTTGTGGCCATCTCATCCATTTTTCTAGCACTTCTCAACCGTGCTCTAATACCACGTGTCACGGACTAAGCTTTCTTTCAGCAAGCAATAGACTGTGTGGCACTTGAATGGGTGCTCCCAACCAAGTCAGCCTTTAATAGATCGATATCTGAACAAATAACCATAAGCCATGGTTAGTCCCAAGCATTCACAATAAGACACAATATATCGAGATCGATCTCAAGCACACACACAAAAAGGCATATTCGCATCGAGAAAAAGAAAAACACATCGAGGCAACAATCGGGACATTCAATCGGGGTAAGTTTTATTATAGTCAGGAATCATACATCAGGACCTCCCACCATCACTAGGGCCAGGGGGCAGCCCTTGGTGGGTGGCCTAGGCTCGCATAGCAACCGGGGAGACAGCCCAACACTACGCTGCCGGCTCACCCCCTAAAGAGCCTTAGATATTTTAGAGCTATGCTACCAGTAACCATTACAATGTTTGAAATGGGGACACTTTTCCTAGCACAAGGGATATACCCAGCCAGGGCCCTATACATGGGTGGCTTATGGCAACCTAAGTCCCGATCATGGTCCTATACAAAGTTGGCTCATGACACCCGGCTTGCGCATTATGCCTTTCCGGCCAGCTCAGCGCCTGTACGGTCGTTTCGTGGGTTGACTTAGGCATACGGAGTTCATTCCTAGCCTAAGATCAGACTGGATCGAGGGTTGTAGCAGCAGGATCGATAGCACGCAGGAGGGACAGGGCTGATCCCTGGCTTACGCATTCTGCCTCTCCAACCGACTGAACACCTGCACGCTCGTTTCATGGGTTAGCTTAGGCATACGGAGTTCATTCCATGTCTAAGCATACGGAGTTCATTCCCAGTCTAAGATTGAACCAGATTGAGGGTTATGGTAGTAGGACTAGCAGCAGGATCGGTAGCACATAGGAGGGATCGGGTCGATCCCCGCCTTGCGCATTCTACCTCTTCGGCCGGCTAAGCGCCCGCACGCTCGTTTTGTGGGTTGGCTTAGGCACACGGAGTTCATTCCATGTCTAAGCCCTAGTCAGACCGAGGGTTGTGGCAGCAGGACCGGTAGCGGGATCGACAGCACACAGAGGGGGACCCGGCTGATTCCCAGCTTGCGCATTATGCCTCTTCGGCCAGCCTCTTCGGCTAACTGAGCGCGCACATGCTCGTTTCGTGGGTTGACTTAGGCATACAGAGTTCATCTCCAGTCTAAGCATACGGAGTTCATTCCAAGTCTAAGATCAGACTAGACTGAGGTTTGCGACAGCAAGATCGACAACACGCAGGGGGGATCGGGCCTATCCTCGGCTTACGCATTCTGCCTCTCCGACCGACTGAACGCCCGCACGCCCGTTTCGTGGGTTAGCTTAGGCGTAAGGAGTTCATTCCATGTCTAAGCCCCAGCCAGACTGAGGGTTGTGGCAACGAGACCGATAGACCACAGAGGGGGATTGGGTCGATCCTGTACTTACGCATTATGCCTCTTCGACCGGCTTAGTGCCTGTGCGCTCATTTTATGGGTTGACTTATGCATACAGAGTTCATTCCTAGTCTAAGATCAGATCGGACCGAGGGTTACGGTAGCAGGATCGACAGCACGTAGGGGGGGATCGGGTCAATCCCCAGCTTGCTCATTCTGCCTCTCTGACTGGCTGAGCGCCGGCACGCTCATTTCGTTGGTTGGCTTAGGCATATGGAGTTTATTCCATGTCTAAGCATAAGGAGTTCATTCACAGTCTAAGATTTTGAGCCACGGTGCACATGCTGGGCTCAGACATGTGCTGGTGCCATATTTTTTTCACCCGTGGCACCATCGTCGAAGCATCGTTGGAGAGCCTAACCGACGGCATTAGGGGTTCCGGTGATTAGGGGGGCTGGGGGGGTGTGTGCACATGATGTGCAATGGGTGTTGGTACTTGGCCCTTATATTGGCCCCCTATCCCTCATCAAACCTTGAGAACTCACACCCCCTTAAAGAGCATTTGAGATTTTATAGGTTTGCTGCCAATAGCCATTAAAGTGTCTGAAATGGGGACACTTTTTTCAAACGGTCACAAAATCTTCTCCACTTCGAGTTTTTAGCTGAATTTTTTTGTGCATGCCAGAAAAAATACAAGGATCGCATCTACCAAATTTGGGGACAAAAATCTTTCTAAAAAAAATTTAAAAAATCCCAAACCGAAAAAGTTTGAAAAATTCTGAAAAATAGAAAACGGATTGTCTTGCCACGAAACTTCACATGAAGGCTTAGGGGACCATTGTATGAATTTAAAAGCCATAAAAATGGCATTGGCATGGCAGAAATATGAAGATGTGCTTGTACCCACCTACCACCCGTTTGATCCCCGGCTTGCGCATCTTGTCTCTCTGGTCGGCTGAGCGGCCGCACGCTCATTTCATTGGTTGACTTAGGCATACGGAGTTCATCCCCAGTCTAAGCATACAGAGTTCATTCCCAGTCTAAGATCAGACCGAACTGAGGGTTGCGGCAGCAGGATCGACAGCATGTAGAGGGGGATCGGACCGATCCCCGGCTTGCACATTATGCCTCTCCGGCCGGCTCAGTGCCCGCACGCTCGTTTTGTGGGTTGACTTAGGCATACGAAGTTCATTCCTAGTTTAAGATCAGACCAAACCGAGGGTTGCGGCAACAGGATTGACAGCACGCAGAAGGGACCGGGTCGATCCCTGGCTTACGCATTCTGCCTCTCTGATCGATTGAGCGCCCGCATGCTCATTTCATGGGTTGGCTTAGGCATACGGAGTTCATTCCATGTCTAAGCATACGGAGTTCATTCCCAGTCTAAGATCGGATCGGATCGAGGGTTGCGATAGTAGGACCAGCAGTAGGATCGACAGTATGCAGGGGGGACAGGGTCGATCCCCGGCTTGCGCATTCTACCTCTTTGGCTGGCTAAGCACCTGCACGCCCATTTCGTGGGTTGGCTTAGGCATAGGGAGTTCACTCAATGTCTAAGCCCCAGTCGGATCGAGGGTTGTGGTAGCGGGACCGATAGCACACAGAGGGGGACTAGGTCGATCCCTGGCTGGTGCATTATGCCTCTCTGGCAGGCTCAGCACCCGAATGCTTGTTTCGTGGGTTGACTTAGGCATACGAAGTTCATTTCCAGTCTAAGATCAAACCACATCGAGGGTTGCGATAGCAAGATCGATAGCACGCAAGGGGGACTGGGTCGATCCACAGCTTGCGCATTTTGCCTCTCCAGCCGGCTGAGTGCCTGCACGCTCGTTTCATGGGTTGGCTTAGGCATACAAAGTTCATTCAATGTCTAAGCCCCAGCCGGACCGAGGGTTGTGGCAGTAGGACCGGTAGCGGGATCGATAGCACGTAGAAGGGGACTAGGTTGATCCCCAGCTTGCACATTATGCCTCTCCGACCGGCCTCTCCGACTGACTGAGCACCCGCACACTTATTTCGTGGGTTGACTTAGGCATACGAGTTCATCCCCAGTCTAAGCATACGGAGTTTATTCCTAGTCTAAGATCGGACTGGACCGAGGGTTGCGACAGCAGTATCGGTAGCACGCAGGGGGGACCGGGCCGATCCCCAACTTGCACATTCTGCCTCTCCGACTGGCTGAGCACCCGCACGCCCGTTTAATGGGTTAGCTTAGGCATAGGGAGTTCATTCCATGTCTAAGCCCCAGCCGAACTGAAGGTTGTGGTAGCGGAATCGGCAGCACGCAGAGGGGGACTGGGCCGATCCCTGGCTTGCACATTATGCCTCTCCGGCAGGCTCAGCGCCCGAATGCTTCTTTCGTGGGTTGACTTTGGCATACGAAGTTCATTCCCAGTCTAAGATTGGATCAGACTGAGGGTTGCAGTAGCAAGATCAACAGCACGTAGGGGGCATCGGGTCAGTCCCTAGCTTGCGCATTCTACCTCTCTGGTCGACTGAGCGCCCGCACGCTCGTTTTGTGGGTTGGCTTAGGCATACAGTGTTCATTCCATGTCTAAGCATACGAAGTTCATTCCCAGTCTAAGATCAGACTAGACTGAGGGTTGCGGTAGTAGGACCAGTAACAGGATCAGCAACACGTAGGAGGGACCAGGTCGATCCCCAGCTTGCGCATTCTGCCTCTCTGACCGATTGAGCGCCCGCACGCTCGTGTCATGGGTTGACTTAGGCATACAAAGTCCATCCCCAGTCTAAGATCAGACCGGATCGAAGGTTGCGACAGTAGGATCAACAGTACGTAGGGGGGACCGGGTCGATCCCCGACTTACGCATTCTGCCTCTCCGGCCGGCTTAGCGCTAGCACGCTCGTTTCGTGGGTTGGCTTAGGCATACGGAGTTAATTCCTTATCTAAGCATACGGAGTTCATTCCCAGTCTAAGATCTGATCGAACCGAGGCTTACGGCCGTAGGACCAGCAGCAGGATCGACAGCACGTAGGGGGGATTGGGCTGATCCTCGGCTTGTACATTCTACCTCGCCAGCTGGCCTCTCCGATTGGTTGAGTGCCCGCACGCTCGTTTTGTGGGTTGACTTAGGCATACGGAGTTCATCCCCAATCTAAGCATACGAAGTTCATTCCTAGTCTAAGATCAAACCAGACTGAGGGTTGCGACAGGAGGATCGGTAGCACACAGGAGGGACCGGGCCGATCCTCGACTTGCGCATTCTGCCTCTCCGACCGGTTGAGCACCCGCACGCCTGTTTCGTGGGTTGGCTTAGGCATAGAGAGTTCATTCCATGTCTAAGACCCAGCCAGACTGAGGGTTGTGGCAGTGGGATCAGTAGCAAGCAGAGGGGGCCCGGGTTGATCCCCGGCTTGTGCATTCTGCCTCTCCGGCCGACTGAGCGATCGCACGCTCATTTCGTGGGTTGGCTTAGGCATACGGAGTTCATTCCATGTCTAAGCATTCAGAGTTCATTCCCAGTCTAAGAGTTTGAGCCACGGTGCACATGCTGGGCTCAAGCATGTGCTGGTGCTACATTTTTTTCGCTCGGGCACCATTGCCGGAGCATCGTCGGAGAGCCTAACCGGCGTCATTAGGGGTTCCTGCAATTGGGGGGCCGGGGGGTGTGCACACATGATGTGCAATGGGTTTTGGTAGTTGGCCCTTATATTGGCCCCCTATCCCTCATCAAACCTCGAGAACTCACACCCCCTTAAAGAGTATTTGAGACTTTTTAGGTTTACTGCCAGTAGCCATTAAAGTGTCTGACATGGGGACAGTTTTTTCAAGCGATCATAAAATCTTCTCCACTTTGAGTTTTTAGCTGATTGTTTTTATGCATGCCAACAAAAATACAAGGATCACCTCTACCAAATTTGGGGACAAAACTCTTTCTTAAAAAATTTTAAACAATCCCAAACCATATAAAGTTTCAAAAATCATGAAAAATAGAAAATGGGTCGCCTTGCCACGAAACTTCACATGAAGGCATAAGGGACCATTGTATGAATTTACAAGCCATAAAAATGGCATTGGCATGGCAAAAATATGAAGACCTGCTTGAACCCACCTACCACCAGTTCGATCCCCGGCTTGCGCATCCTGCCTCTCTGGTCGACTGGGCGTCTGCACGCTCGTTTCATGAGTTGACTTAGGCATACGGAGTTCATTCACAGTCTCAAATCAAACTAGACCGAGGGTTGCAGTAGTAGGATCGACAGCACACAGGGGGGACCGAGCCGATCCCCGGCTTACGTATTCTACCTCTCCGATCAGCTGAGTGCCCGCACATTCGTTTCGTGGGTTGGCTTAGGCATAGGGAGTTCATTCCATGGCTAAGCCCCAGCCGAACCGAGGGTTATGGCAGCAGGACCGACAGCATGCAGAGGGGGATTGGGTCGATCCCCGGCTTGCGCATTATGCCTCTCCGGCCGGTTCAGAGCCCACACATTCATTTCGTGGGTTGACTTAGGCATACAGAGTTCATTCCCAGTCTAAGATCAGATCGAACTGAAGGTTGCAGTAGCAGGATTGAAAGCATGCAGGGGCGGACCGGGTTAGTGCCCAGCTTATGCATTCTGCCTCTCCGATCGGCTCAACGCCCATACGCTCATTTCGTGGGTTGGCTTAGGCATACAGAGTTCATTCCATGTCTAAGCGTATGGAGTTCATTCCAGTCTAAGATCAAACCGGACCGTGGGTTGCGATAGTAGGACCAGCAGTAGGATCGGTAGCACGCAGGGGGGATTGGGCCAATCCCTAGCTTACGCATTCTACCTCTTCGATCGGCTGAGTGCCCGCACGCTCGTTTCGTGGGTTGGCTTAGGTATACAGAGTTCATTCCATGTCCTAGCCCCAGCCAGACATAGGGTTGTGGCAGCAGGATTGGTAGCACGCAGAGGGGGACCGAGCTGATCCCCGACTTACGGATTATGCCTCTCTGATCGGCCTTTCTGGCCGACTGAGCGCCCGCATGCTCGTTTCGTGGGTTGACTTAGGCATACGAAGTTCATCCCCAGTGTAAGCATACGAAGTTCATTCCCAATCTAAGATCGGACCGACCTGAGGGTTGTGGTAACAGGATCGGTGGCACGCAGGGGGGATTGGGCTGATCTTCGACTTACGCATTCTGCCTCTCCGATCGGCTAAGCGCCCGCACGCTTGTTTCATGGGTTTGTTTAGGCATAGGGAGTTCATTCCATGTCTAAACCCCAGCCAAACTGAGGGTTGTGGTAGCGGGACCGGTAGCACGTAGAGGGGCACCGAACCGATCCCTGGCTTGTGCATTATGCCTCTCCGATCGGCTTAGCGCCCGAACGCTCGTTTCGTGGGTTGACTTAGGCATACGGAGTTTATCCCTAGTCTAGGATTGGATTGGACCGAGGGTTACGGCAGCCGGATCAACAGCACGCAGGGGGACCAGATCGATCCCCAGCTTGCGAATTCTGCCTCTCTGGCCGACTGAGCACCCGTACGGTCGTTTCGTGGGTTGGCTTAGGCATACGGAGTTCATTCCATGTCTAAGAATACGGAGTTCATTCCCAATCTAAGATCGAACTGGACTAAGGGTTGCGACAGCAGGATCGGTACACACAGGGGGGACCGGGCCGATCCTCGGCTTGTGAATTCTGCCTCTCCAACTGGCTGAGTGCCCGTACGCTCATTTCATGGCTTGGCTTAGGCGTACGAAATTCATTCCATGTCTAAGCATACGGAGTTCATTCCCAGTGTAAGATCGGACCGGATCGAGGGTTACAGTAACAGGACCAGCAGCAGCATCGGCAGCACGTAGGGGGGATCGGGCTGATCCCCGGCTTGTGCATTCTGCCTCTCCGATCGACCTCTCTGACTGGCTGAGTGCCCAAATACTCGTTTCATGGGTTGACTTAGGCATACAGAGTTCAACCCCAGTCTAAGCATACAGAGTTCATTCCCAGTCTAAGATCGAACTGGACTAGGGTTGCAGTAGCAGGATCGACAGCATACAGGGGGGATCGAGCTGATCCTTGGCTTGTGTATTCTGCCTCTTCGGCCGGTTGAGTGCCCGTACGCCCATTTCGTGGGTTGGCTTAGGCATAGGGAGTTCATTCCATGTCTAAGCCCCAACCGGACTGAGGGTTGTGGCAGCGGGACCGACAGCATGCAAAGGGGGACCAGGCCGATCCCTGGCTTGTGCATTCTACCTCTCCGGCTGACTGAGCGCCCGCACGCTCATTTCGTGGGTTGGCTTAGGCATACGAAGATCATTCCATGTCTAAGCATACGGAGTTCATTCCCAGTCTAAGAGTTTGAGCCAAAGTGCACATGCTGGGCTCGGGCTTGTGCTGGTGCCGTATGTTTTTCGCACGGTGCACCACCATCGGAGCATCACCGGAGAGCCTAACCGGCAGCATTGGGGGTTCTGGCGATTGGGGGGCTGGGGGGTGTGTGCACATGATGTGCGATGGGTGCTGGTACTTGGCCCTTATACTGGCTCCCTATCCCTCATCAAACCTCGAGAACTCACACCCCCTTGAAGAGCATTTTAGATTTTATAGGTTTGCTGCCAGTAGCCATTAAAGTGTCTAAAATTGGGACACTTTTTTCAAACGATCACAAAATCTTCTCCACTTCGAGTTTTAAGCTGAATTTTTGTGTGCATACCAACAAAAATACAAGGATCACCTCTACCAAATTTGGGTTCAAAACTCTTTCTAAAAAATTTTAAAAAATCCCAAACCGTAAAAAGTTTCAAAAATCTTGAAAAATAGAAAATGGGTCGTCTTGCCATGAAACTTCACATGAAGGCATAGAGGACCATTGTATGAAATTACAAGCCATAAAAATGGCATTGGCATGGTAGAAATATGAAGATGTGCTTGAACCCACCTACCACCCGTTTGATCCGTGGCTTGCACATCCTGCCTCTCTAGTCGGCTGAGCATCCGCACGCTCCTTTCATGGGTTGACTTAGGCATACAGAGCTCATCACCAGTCTAAGCATATGGAGTTCATTCCCAGTCTAAGTTCAGACCAGGCCGATCCCCGGCTTATGCATTCTGCCTCTCCGGTCGGTTGAGCGCCCGCACGCCTGTTTCATGGGTTGGCTTAGGCATAGGGAGTTCATTCCATGTCTAAGCCCCAGCCGAACTGAGGGTTGTGGTAGTGGGATCGGCAGCACATAGAGGGGGATCGATCCGATCCCTGGCTTGGGCATTCTGCCTCTCCGACCGACTGAGCGCCCGTACGCTTGTTTAGTGGGTTAGCTTAGGCATATGAAGTTTGTTCCATGTCTAAGCATACAGAGTTCATTCCTAGTCTAAGAGTTTGAGCCACGGTGCACATGTTGGTCTCGAGCATGTGCTTGTGCCACATTTTTTTTGCTCGGGGCACCATCGTCGGAGCATCGTCGGAGAGCCTAACCGGCAGCATTGGGGGTTCCGACGATTGGGGGGGCCGGGGGGTGTGCGCACATGATATGGGATGGGTGCTTGTACTTGGCCCTTATATTGGCCCCCTATCCCTCATCAAACCTTGAGAACCCACACCCCCTTAAAGAGCATTTGAAATTTTATAAGTTTGCTGCCAGTAGCCATTAAAGTGTCTGAAAAGGGGACACTTTTTTCAAACGGTCACAAAATCCTCTCCACTTTGATTTTTTTTCTGAATTGTTTTGTGCATGCCAACAAAAATACAAGGATCACCTCTACCAAATTTGGGGACAAAACTCTTTCTAAAAAAATTTGAAAAAATCTCGAACCGTAAAAAGTTTTCAAAATCATGAAAAATAGAACATAGGTCATCTTGCCATGAAACTTCACATGAAGGCGTAGGGGACCATTGTATGAATTTACAAGCCATAAAAATGGCATTGGCATGGCAGAAATATGAAGATGTGCTTGAACCCACCTACCACCCGTTCGATCCCTGGCTTGCACATCCTTCCTCTCTGCTCGACTGAGCGTCCGCACGCTCGTTTCGTGGGTTAACTTAGGCATATGGAGTTCATCCCCAGTCTAAGCATACAGAGTTCATTCCTAGTCTAAATCAGATCGGACTGATGGTTACGACAACAGGATCGACGGCACACAAGGGGGATCGGGCCGATCCCCGGCTTATGCATTCTGCCTCTCCGGCCGACTGAACGCCTACATGCCCATTTCATGGGTTGGCTTAGGCATAGGGAGTTCATTCTATGTCTAAGCCCCAGCCAGACCGAGGGTTGTGGTAGCAGGACCTGTAACACGTAGGGGGGACCGGGCTGATCCTCAGCTTGTGCATTCTACCTCTCCGGTCGGTTAAGCACCCGTACGCCCATTTCGTGGGTTGGCTTAGGCATACGGAGTTCATTCCATGTCTAAACCCCAACCAAACTGAGGGTTACGATAGCAGGATAGGCAATGGGATCGACAGCACGCAGAGGGGGATCGGGCTAATCCTCGGCTTGCGCATTATGCCTCTGCGGTTGGCCTCTGCAGTTGGCTGAACGCCCGCACGCTCATTTCGTGGGTTGACTTAGGCATACGGAGTTCATCCCCCGTCTAAGAATATGGAGTTCATTCGAATCTAAGATCGGATCGGATCGAAGGTTACGACAGAAGGTTCGGCAGCACGCAGTGGGGATCAGGCCGATCCTTAGCTTACGCATTCTACCTCTCCGGCCAGTTTAGCACCCGTACGCCCGTTTCGTGGGTTGGCTTAGGCATAGGGAGTTCATTCCATGTCTAAGCCCCAGCCGGACCGAGGGTTGCAGCAGCGGGACCGACAGCATGCAGAGGGGGACCGAGTCGGTCCTCGGCTTGCGCATTATACCTCTCTGACTGGCTCAATGCCCGAACGCTCATTTCGTGGGTTGACTTATGCATACAGACTTCATTCCCAGTCTAAGATCGAACTGGACTGAGGGTTGCAGCAGCAGGATCGACAGCACGCAGGAGGGATCGAGTTGATCCCTGGCTTGCGCATTCTGCCTCTCCGACAGGCTGTGCACCCGCACGCTCATTTCGTGGGTTGGCTTAGGCATACAGAGTTCATTCCATGTCTAAACATACGAAGTTCATTCCCATTCTAAGATCGGACTGGACCGAGGGTTGCGACAGTAGGATCGGCAGAACGCCGGGGGACCCAGGCCTATCCCTAGCTTGTGCATTCTGCCTCTCTGCCCGGCTGAGTGCCCGCACACCCTTTTCATGGGTTGGCTTAGGCATAGGGAGTTCATTCCATGTCTAAGCCCCAGCTGGACCGAGGGTTGTGGTAGCGGGACCGACAACACGCAGAAAGGGATCGGGCCGATCCTCGGCTTATGCATTATGCCTTTTCGGCCAGCTCAGCGCCCGCACACTCGTGTCGTGGGTTGACTTAGGCATACGGAGTTCATTCCCTGTCTAAGATCAGACCAGACCGAGGGTTGCGATACTAAGATCAACAGCACACAGGGGGGACCGAGCCGATCCCCGACTTATGCATTCTGCCTCTCCGGCTGGCTGAGCACCCGCACGCTTGTTTCATGGGTTGCCTCAAGCATACGGAGTTCATTCCATGTCTAAGCATACAGAGTTCATTCCCAGTCTAAGATCGGACTGGACCGAAGGTTACGATAGCAGGACCAGCAGCAGGATCGACAGCACGCAGGGGGGATTAGGTCGATCCTCGACTTGTACATTTTACCTCTCCGATCGGTTAAGCGCCCGCACGCTCATTTCATGGGTTGGCTTAGGCATACAAAGTTCATTCCATGTCTAAGCCCCAGTCGGGCCGAAGGTTGTGGCAGCAGGATCGACAGTGGGATCGATAGCACGCAGAGGGGGACCGGGCTGATCCCCGGCTTGTGCATTATGCCTCTCTGGCCGACTGAGCACCTACACGCTCGTTTCGTGGGTTGACTTAAGCATACGAAGTTCATCCCCAGTCTAAGCATACGGAGTTCATTCCTAGTCTAAGATCAGACCGGATCGAGGGTTCCAGCAGCAGGATCGACAGCATGCAGAGGGGATCGAACCGATCCCTGGCTTACGCATTTTGCCTCTCCGGTCGACTTAGCACCCGCACGCCCGTTTCATGGGTTGGCTTGGGCATAGGGAGTTCATTCCATGTCTAAGCCCCAACCGGACCGAGGGTTGTGGCAACGAGATCGGCAGCACACAGAGGGGGACCGGGTCGATCCCCGGCTTGCATTTTTGCCTCTCCGGCCGGCTCAACGCCCAAACGCTCATTTCATGGGTTGACTTAGGCATACGGAGTTCATTCCCAGTCTAAGATCAAACTGGACCGAGGGTTACGGTGCAGGATCGACAGCATACAGGGGGGATAGGGTCGGTCCCTGAGTTACGCATTTTACTTCTACAGCCCGCTGAGCGCCCGTATGCTCGTTTCGTGAGTTGGCTTAGGCATACGGAGTTCATTCCATGTCTAAGCGTACGGAGTTCATTCCCAGTCTAAGATCAGACCGGACTGAGGCTTGCCGTAGTAGAACCAGCAGTAGGATCGACAGCACGCCAGTGGGGACTGGTCGATCCCCGGCTTGCGCATTCTACCTCTCTGATCGATTGAGCGCCTGCACGCTCGTTTCATGGGTTAACTTAGGCATATGGAGTTCATCCCCAGTCTAAGATTGGATCGGACTGAGAGGGACTGGGCTGATCCCCGACACGCGAAGGGGATCGGGCTGATCCCCAGCTTGTGCATTATGTCTCTCCCACCGGCCTCTCCGGTCGGTTGAGCGCCTACACGCTCATTTCATGGGTTGACTTAGGCATTCAGAGTTCATCCCCAGTCTAAGCATACGGAGTTCATTCCCAGTCTAAGATCAGACCGGACCGAGGGTTGTGGCAGTAGGATCGGCAGCATGCAAGGCAGACCAGATCGATCCCCGGCTTACTCATTCTGCCTCTCCAACCGGCTGAACACCTGTATGCCCGTTTCGTGAGTTGGCTTAGGCATAGGGATTCATTTCATGTCTAAGCACTAGCGAAACTGAGGGTTGTGGCAGTGGGACTGGTAGCACGCAAAGGGGGATCGGGCTGATCCCCGGCTTGCGCATTATGCCTCTCCGGTCGGCTCGGCACCCGAACTCTCGTTTCGTGGGTTGGCTTAGGCATACGGAGTTCATTCCCAATCTAAGATCACACCGGACTGAGGGTTATGGTAGCAGTATCGATAGCATGCAGGGGGGATTGGGCTAGTCCCCGGCTTACGCATTCTGTCTCTCCGACCGGCTAAGTGCCCATTTCGTGGGTTGCCTTAGGCATACAGAGTTCATTCCATGTCTAAGTGTACGGAGTTCATTCCCAGTCTAAGATCGGATCGGATCGAGGGTTACGGTAGCAGGATCGACAGCACGTAGGGGGGACCAGGCTGATCCCCGGCTTGCGCATTCTGCGTCTTCAATCGACTAAGCGCTTGTACGCTCATTTCGTGGGTTGGGTTAGGCATACGGAGTTCATTCCATGTCTAAGCCCTAGCTGGACCGAGGGTTGTGGTAGCAGGACCGGTAACGGGATCAACAGCCCGCAGAGGGGGATCGGGCTTATCCCCGGCTTGCGCAATATGCCCCTCCGGCCTGCTGAGTGCCCGTACGCTCTTTTCATGGGTTGACTTAGGCATACGGAGTTCATCCCCAGTCTAAGCATACGAAGTTTATTCCCAGTCTAAGATCGAACCTGACCGAGGGTTACGATAGCAGGATCGACAGCATGCAAGGGGGACCGAGCCGATCCTCGGCTTACACATTCTGCCTCTTCGGCTGGCTGAGCGCCTGCACACCCGTTTCATGGGTTGGCTTAGGCATAGGGAGTTCATTCCATGTCTAATCCCCAGCTGGACCGAGGGTTGTGGCAGCAGGACCGACAACACGCAAAGGGGGACCAGACCAATCCCCGACTTGTGCCTTATGCCTCTCCGATCGGCTCAGCACCCGAACGCTCATTCTGTGGGTTGACTTAGGCATACGGAGTTCATTCCCAGTCAAAGATAGGACTGGACCAAGGGATGCAGTCGCAGGATCGATAGCACGCAGGGGGGACCGGGCCGGTCCCCAGCTAGCGCATTCTGCCTCTCCGACTGGCTGAGCGCCCGCACACTCATTTCCTAGGTTGGCTTAGGCATACGGAGTTCATTCCATGTCTAAGCATACGGAGTTCATTTCCAATCTAAGATCGGACCGAATCGAGGGTTATGGTAGTCAGACCAGTAGTAGGATCGACAGCACGCAGGAGGGATCGAATCGATCCCCGACTTGTGCATTCTTCCTCTCCAGTCGGCTGAGCGCCCGCACGTTCCTTTCATGGGTTGGCTTAGGCATACGGAGTTTATTCCATGTCTAAGCATATGGAGTTCATTCCCAGTCTAAGATCAGATTGGACCGAGGGTTATGGCAGCAGGACCAACAGTACAATCGGTAGCACGTAGGGGGGGATCGGGCTGATCCTCGGCTTACGTATTCTGCCTCTCCGATCGGCCTCTCCGACCGACTGAGTGCCCACACGTTCATTTCGTGGGTTGACTTAGGCATACAGAGTTCATCCCCAGTGTAAGCATATAGAGTTCATTCCCAGTCTAAGATCGAACTGGACCAAAGGTTGTGGCTGCAGGATCAATAGCATGCTAGGGGGATCGGGCCGATCCCCGCATGCCCGTTTTTGTGGGTTGGCTTAGGCATAGGGAGTTCATTCCATGTCTAAGCCCCAGCTGGACCGAGGGTTGTGGCAGCAGGACCGGCAGCACGCAGAGGGGGACCAGGTCAATCCCCGACTTGTGCATTCTGCCTCTCCGGTCGACTGAGTGCCCGCACACTCGTTTCATGGGTTGGCTTAGGCATACGGAGTTCATTCCATGTCTAAGCATACGGAGTATATTCCCAGTCTAAGAGTTTGAGCCACGGTGCACATGCTGGGCTTGGGCATGTGTTGGTGTCGAAATTTTTTCGCCCGGGGCACCATCATCGGAGAGCCTAACCGATGGCATTGGGGGTTTCGACGCTTGGGGGGTCGGGGGGTGTGCTCACATGAGGTGCGATCGGTGCTGGTACTTGGCCCTTATGTGGGCCCCCTATCCCTCATCAAACCTCGAGAATTCACAGCCCCTTAAAGAGCATTTGAGATTTTATAGGTTTGCTGCCAGTAGCCATTAAATCTTCTCCACTTCGAGTTTTTAGCTGATTTTTTTCATGCATTCCAACAAAAATACAAGCATCATCTCTACCAAATTTGGGGATGAAACTCTTTCTAAAAAATTTTTAAAAAATCCCGAACCGTAAAAAGTTTCAAAAATCGTAAAAAATAGAAAACAGGTCGTCTTGCCACGAAACTTCACATGAAGGCATAGGGGAGCATTGTATGAATTTACAAGCCATAAAAATGGCATTGGCATGGTAGAAATATGAAGATGTGCTTGGACCCACCTACCACCCGTTCGATCCTCGGCTTATGCATCCTGCCTCTCTGGTCGGCTGAGCGTCTGCACGCTCGTTTCGTGGGTTGACTTAGGCATACGGAGTTCATCCCCAGTCTAAGCATGCAGAGTTCATTCCCAGTCTAAGATCGGATCAGACTGAGGGTTGTGACAGCAGGATCAGTAGCATGAAAGGGGGATCGGGCCGACCCCCGGCTTACGCATTCTACCTCTCCGACCGGTTGAGTGCCCGCACACCTGTTTCATGGGTTAGCTTAGGCATAGAGAGTTCATTCATGTCTAAGCCCCAGCCGAACCGAGGGTTGTGGCAGCGGGACTGACAGTACGTAGAAAGGGATCGGGCCGGTCCCCGACTTGTGCATTATGCCTCTCCGACTGGCTCAGCGCCCGCATGCACTTTTTGTGGGTTGACTTAGGCATACGAAGTTCATTCCCAGTCTAAGATCGGATCAGACTGAGGGTTGCGACAGCAGGATCGATAGCCCGTAGGGGGGACTGGACCAATCGTCGCACGCTCATTTCATCGGTTGGCTTAGGCATATAAAGTTCATTCCATGTCTAAGCATATGGAGTTCATTCCCAATCTAAGATCAGACCGGACTGAGGGTTACGGTAGTAGGACCAGCAGTAAGATCGACAGCAAGCAGGGGGGATCGAGTCAATCCCTGGCTTGCGCATTCTGCCTCTCTGGCCGGCTGAGTGCCTGCACGCTCGTTTTGTGGGTTGGCTTAGGCATACGGACTTCATTCCATGTCTAAGCCCCAACCGGACCGAGGGTTGTGGTAGCAAGACCGACAGCGGGATCGACAACACGTATAGGAGGATCGGGCTGATCCTCAGCTTGCATATTATGCCTCTCCGACTGGCTGAGCCCCGTACGCTCATTTCGTGGGTTGACTTAGGCATACAGAGTTCATCCCCAGTCTAAGCATATGGAGTTTATTACTAGTCTAAGATCGGACCGAACCGAGGGTTGTGACAGTAGGATCGACAGCATGCAGGGGGGACCGAGTCGATGCCCAGCTTGTGCATTGTGCCTCTCCAGCTGGTTGAGCGCCCACATGCCCGTTTCGTGGGCTAGCTTAGGCATAGGGAGTTCATTCCACATCTAAGGCCCAATCCGACTGAGGGTTGTGGCAACGGGACCGGTAGCACGTAGAGGGGGATGGGGTCGATCCTCGGCTTGCACATTATGCCTCTCCAGTCGGCTCAGCACTCGAATGTTCATTTCGTGGGTTGACTTAGGCATATGGAGTTCATTCCCAGTATAAGATCAGACTGGACTGAAGGTTACGGTAGCAAGATCGACAGCACACATGGGGGATCGAGCCGATCCATGGTTTGCGCATTCTACCTCTCCGGTCGGCTGAGCACCCAGACGCTTGTTTCGGGGGTTGGTTTAGGCATACGGTGTTCATTCCATGTCTAAGCATATGGAGTTCCTTCCCAGTCTAAGATCGAACTGGACTGAGGGTAGCGGCAGTAGGACCAGCATGCTCGTTTCATGGGTTGACTTAGGCATACAGAGTTCAATCCTAGTCTAAGATCAGACCGAACTGAGGGTTACGGCAGTAGGATCGACAGCACGTAGGGGGGATCAAGCCAGGCCACGGCTTATGCATTCTACCTCTCCGACTGACTGAGTGCTTGCACGCTCAGTTTGTGGGTTGGCTTAGGCATACGGAGTTCATTCCATGTGTAAGCATATGGAGTTCATTCGCAATCTAAGATCAAACCAGATCGAGGGTTGCAACAGCAGGACCAGCAGCAGGATCGACAGCACACAGGGAGGGGCCGAGTCGATCCCCGGCTTACGTATTCTACTTCTTTGACTGGCTGAGAACTCGCACGCTCGTTTCATGGGTTGGCTTAGCCATACGGAGTTCATTCCATGTCTAAGCCCCAGCCGGACCAAGGGTCATGGCAGCAAGACCGGCAGTGAGATCGACAGCAAGTAGAGGGGGATCGAGCTGATCCTCGGCTTACATATTATGCCTCTCCGGCTGACCTCTCCGATCGACTGAGTGCCCGCATGCTCGTTTCATGGGTTGACTTAGGCATACGGAGTTCATCCCCAGTCTAAGCATACGGAGTTCATTCCCAATCTAAGATTGGACCAGATCGAGGGGTGTGGTAGCAGGATCGGTAACATGCAGGGGGGACCAGGCTGATCCCCGACTTACGCATTCTGCCTCTCCAGCTGGCTGAGTGCCCCCACGCCCGTTTCGTGGGTTGGCTTAGGCATACGGAGTTCATTCCATGTCTAAGCCCCAGCCAGATCGAGGGTTGTGGTAGCAGGATCGGCAGCACGCAGAGGGGGACCGGGCCGATCCTCAGCTTGTGCATTATGCCTCTTCGATCGGCTCAACACCCGAACGCTCGTTTCATGGGTTGACTTAGGCATACAGAGTTCATTCCCAGTCTAAGATCGGATCAGACCGAGGGTTGCAGCAACAGGATCGACAGCACGCATGGGGGATCAGGCCGGTCCTCAGCTTGCGCATTCTGCCTCTCTAGCCGGCTGAGCGCCCGCACGCTCGTTTCGTGGGTTGACTTAGGCTTACGGAGTTCATCCCCAGTCTAAGCATACGGAGTTCATTCCCAGTCTAAGATCAGACCGAACTGAGGGTCGCGGCAGTAGGACCAGCAGCATGCAGGACGGATTGGGCTGATCCCCGCTTGTGCATTTCGCCTCTCCGATCGACTGAGTGCCCGCACGCTCATTTCGTGGGTTGACTTAGGCATACGGAGTTCATCCCCAGTCAAAACATACGGAGTTTATTCCCAGTCTAATATCAGATCGGGCCGAGGGTTGTGGCAGTAGCATCAGCAGCACGCAGGGGGGACCGGACCGTTCCCCGGCTTGCGCATTCTGCCTCTCCGGTCGACTGAGCGCCCGCATGCCCATTTCGTGGGTTGGCTTAGGCATAGGGAGTTCATTCCATGTCTAAGCCCCAGCTGGACCGAGGGATGTGGCAGCGGGACCGGCGGCACGCAAGGGGGGACCTGGCCGATCCTCGGCTTGCGCATTATGCGTCTCCGGCTGACTCAGCGCCCGTACGCTCATTTTATGGGTTGACTTAGGCATACAAAGTTAATTCACAGTCTAAGATCAGACCGAAGTGAGAGTTGCGGCAGCAGGATCGATAGCAGGCAGGGGGGACCGGGCCAATCCTCGGCTTGTGCATTCTGCCTCTCCGACCGGCTGAGCGCTCGCACACTCGTTTCATGGGTTGGCTTAGGCATACGGAGTTCATTCCATGTCTAAGCATACGTAGTTCATTCCCAGTCTAAGATCGGACTGCATCGGGGGTTGTGGCAGCAGGACCAGTAGTAGGATCGACAGCATGCAGGGGGATCGGGCTGATCCCTGACTTTCGTATTCTGCCTCTTCGGTTGGCTAAGCGCCCGCATGCTCATTTCATCGGTTGGCTTAGGCATATGGAGTTCATTCCATGTCTATGCCGCAACTGGACTGAGGGTTGTGGTAGCAGGAATGACAGCGGGATCGGCAGCACGCGGAGGGGGACCGGGCTGAACCCTGGCTTGCACATTATGCCTCTCCGATCGGACCGAAGGTTGTGGCAGCGGGACCGACAGCACGCAGAGGGGGACCTGGCCATCCCTGGCTTGTGCATTTTGCCTCTCCGGCTGGCTCAGCGCCCGAACGCTCGTTTCGTGGGTTCACTTAGGCATACGGAGTTCATTCCCAGTTTAAGATCAGACCGGACCGAGGGTTGCAGCAGCAGGATTGACAGCACATAGGGGGGATTGGGTCGGTCCCTAGCTTGTGCATTCTACCTCTCCGGTCGGTTGAGCGCCTGCACGCTCATTTCGTGGGTTGGCTTAGGCGTACGGAGTTCATTCCTTATCTAAGCATGCAGAGTTCATTCCTAGTCTAAGATTGGTTTAGACCGAGGGTTGCAGCAGCAGCACCAGTAGCAGGATCGACAGCACGTAGGGGGGACCGGACCGATCACCGGCTTGCACATTCTACCTCTCCGGTCGACTGAGCACCCGGACTTCCCTTTCGTGGGTTCACTTAGGCATACGAAGTTCATCCTCAGTCTAAGCATACGAAGTTCTTTCCCAGTCTAAGATCAGACCGGATCGAGGGTTGCGACAATAGGACCAACAGCACGTTGGGGGGACTGGGTCGATCCCCTACTTGCGCATTTTGCCTCTCCGGTCGGCCCTTCCGACTGGCTGAGCGCCTGCACGCTCGTTTCATGGGTTGACTTAGGCATACGAAGTTCATCCCCAGTCTAAGCATACAGAGTTCATTCCCAGTCTAATATCGGATCGAACCAAGGGTTACAGCAGCAGGATCGGCAGCACGTAGGGGGGACTGGGTCGTTCCTCGGCTTGCCCATTCTACCTCTCTGAACTGCTGAGCGCCCGCACGCCCATTTCTTGGGTTAGCTTTGGCATAGGGAGTTCATTCCATGTCTAAGCCTAGTCAGACCGAGGGTTGTGGCAGCGGGATCGGCAGCACGTGAAGGGGGATCGGGTTGATCCGATCGGCTCAACGCTCGCACGCTCGTTTCATAGGTTGACTTAGGCATACAGAGTTCATCCCCAGTCTAAGCATATGGAGTTTATTACTAGTCTAAGATCGGATCGAACCGAGGGTTGTGACAGCAGGATCGACAGCATGCAGGGGGGATCGAGTCGATGCCCAGCTTGTGCATTGTGCCTCTCCAGCTGGTTGAGTGCCCGCATGCCCGTTTCGTGGGCTGGCTTAGGCATAGGGAGTTCATTCCACATCTAAGGCCTAATCCGACTGAGGGTTGTGGCAACGGGACCGATAGCACGTAGAGGGGGATGGGGTCGATCCTCGGCTTGCACATTATGCCTCTCCAGCCGGCTCAGCACCCGAATGTTCATTTCGTGGGTTGACTTAGGCATATGGAGTTCATTCCTAGTATAAGATCAGACTAGACTGAGGGTTACAGTAGCAAGATCGACAGCACGCATGGGGGATCGGGCCGATCCATGGCTTACGCATTCTACCTCTCCGGTCGGCTGAGCACCCGAATGCTCATTTTGGGGGTTGGTTTAGGCATACGGTGTTCATTCCATGTCTAAGCATATGGAGTTCCTTCCCAGTCTAAGATCGGACTGGACCGAGGGTAGCGGCAGCAGGACCAGCATGCTCGTTTCATGGGTTGACTTAGGCATACAGAGTTCAATCCTAGTCTAAGATCAAACTGAACCGAGGGGTACGGTAGTAGGATCGACAGCACGTAAGAGGGATCAAGCCAGGCCACGGCTTGTGCATTCTACCTCTCCGACTGACTGAGTGCTTGCACGCTCGTTTTATGGGTTGACTTAGGCATACGAAGTTCATCCCCAGTCTAAGCATACAGAATTCATTCCCAGTCTAATATCGGATCGAATCGAAGGTTATAGCAACAGGATCAGCAGCACGCAGGGGGGACCGGGTCATTCCTCGGCTTGCGCATTCTACCTCTCAGAACTGCTGAGCGCCCGCATGCCCATTTCTTGGGTTAGCTTTGGCATAGGGAGTTCATTCCATGTCTAAGCCTAGTCGGACCGAGGGTTGTGGCAGCGGGACCGGTAGCACGCCAAGGGGGATCGAGCTGATCCGATCGGCTCAACGCTCGTACGCTCGTTTCATGGGTTAACTTAGGCGTACAGAGTTAATTCCCAATCTAAAATCGGATCGGATCGAGGGTTGCGACAGCAAGATGGATAGCACGTAAGGGGGACCGGGCCAGTCCCCAGCTTGTGCATTCTGCCTCTCCAGTCGGTTGAGCGCCTGCACGCTCGTTTCATGGGTTGGCTTAGGCATACAGAGTTCATTCCATGCCTAAGCATTCGGAGTTCATTCCCAATCTAAGATCGGACAAGACCGAGGGTTCCGATAGTAGGACCAATAGTAGGATCGACAGCACACAGGGGTGGATCGGTCTGATCCCCGGCTTTTGTATTCTGCCTCTCCGACCAGCTGAGTGCCCTAACGCTCGTTTTATGGGTTGACTTAGGCATACGGAGTTCATCCCCAGCCTAAGCATACAGAGTTCATTCCCAGTCTAAGATCGGACCAGACCGAGGGTTACGGCAACACATAGGGGGGATCGGGTCGATCCTCGGCTTACATATTCTGCCTCTCTGGCCGACTGAGCACCCGCACGCCCATTTTGTGGGTTGGCTTAGGCATAGGGAGTTCATTCCATGTCTAAGCCCTAGCCGGACTGAGGGTTGTGGCAGCGGGACCTGCCGTACATAGAGGGGAATTAGGCCGATCCTCGACTTACGCATTCTGCCTCTCCGGCTGGCTGAACGCCCGCACGCTCGTTTCGTGGGTTGGATTAGGCATACGGAGTTCAGTCAATGTCTAAGCATATGGAGTTCATTCCCAATCTAAGATTTTGAGCCAAGGTGCACATGTTGGGCTCGGGCATGTGCTCGTGCCACACTTTTTTCGCCCGGGGCACCTTCACCAAAGCATCACCGGAGAGCCTAACCGACGGCATTGGGGGTTCCAGCGATTGGGGTCCCAGGGGGTGTGCGCTCATGATGTGCGATGGGTGCTGGTACTTGGCCATTATATTGGCCCCCTATCCCTCAACAAACCTTAAGAACTCACACCCCCTTAAAGAGCATTTGAGACTTTATAGGTTTGCTGCCAGTAGCCATTAAAGTGTCTGAAATGGGGACACTTTTTTCAAACGGTCACAAAATCTTCTCCACTTCGAGTTTTTAGCTGAATATTTTTATGCATGCCAACAAAAATACAAGGATCACCTCTACCAAATTTGGGGACAAAATGCTTTCTAAAAAAATTTTGAAAAATCTCGAACCGTAAAAAGTTTTAAAATTTGTGAAGAATAGAAAACGGGTCGTCTTGCCATGAAATTTCACATGAAGGCTTAGGGGACCATTGTATAAATTTACAAGCCATAAAAATGGCATTGGCACTACAGAAATATGAAGATGTACTCGAACCCACTTACCACTCGTTCGATTCTCGGCTTACACATCCTGCCTCTCTCGTCGGCTGAGCGCCCGCACGCTCGTTTCATGGGTTCACTTAGGCATACGGAGTTCATCCCCAGTCTAAGCATACGGAGTACATTCCCAGTCTAAGATCAGACTGGACCAAGGGTTGCAGTAGTAGGATCGATAGCACACAGGGAGGACCAGGCCTATCCCCAACTTACGCATTCTGCATCTTCAGTCGGTTGAGTGCCCGTACGCCCGTTTTGTGGGTTGGCTTAGGCATAGGGAGTTCATTCCATGTCTAAGCCTTAGCCGGATCGAGGGTTGTGGCAGTGGGACCGACAACACGTAGAGAGGGACCGAGTCGATCCCTGGCTTGTGCATTATGCCTCTCCGGCCGGCTTAGCGCCCGCACACTCATTTCATGGGTCGACTTAGGCATACGGAGTTCATTCCCAATCTAAGATCAGACCGGACTGAGGGTTGCGGTAGCAGGATTGACAGCACACAGGGGGGGATCGGGCCGGTCCCCGACTTATGCATTCTATCTCTCTGGTCGATTCAGCGCCCGCACGTTTGTTTCGTGTGTTGGCTTAGGCATACGGAGTTCATTCCATGTCTAAGCATACAGAGTTAATTCCCTGTCTAAGATCAGACTGGACCAAGGGTTGTGGCAGTAATACCAACAGTAGGATCGACAGCACGTAGGGGGGATCGGGTCGATCCCCAGCTTGCGTAATCTGCCTCTCCAGTCAGCTAAGCCCCTGCACGCTCGTTTCGTGGGTTGGCTCAGGCATACGGAGTTCATTCCATGTCTAAGCCCTAGCCGGATTGAGGGTTGTGGTAGCACGCAGAGGGGGACTGGGCTGATCCCCGGCTTGCGCATTATGCCTCTCCGACCAGCCTCTCCGGCCGGTTGAGCGCGCGCATGCTCATTTTATGGGTTGACTTAGGCATACGGAGTTCATCCCCAGTCTAAGCATACGGAGTTCATTCCTAGTCTAAGATCATACCGGACTGAGGGTTGCAACAGTAGGATCGATAGCATGCAGTAGGGATCAGGCCGATCCCCAGCTTGCGCATTCTGCCTCTCCAGTCAGTTGAGTGCTCGCACGCCCATTTCATGGGTTGGCTTAGGCATAGGAAGTTAATTCCATGTCCAAGCCCCTGCCGGATCGAGGGTTGTGGCAACAGAACTGATAGTGAGATTGACAGCACCTAGAGGGGGATCGAGCTGATCCCTGACTTGCGTATTATGCCTCTTCGACTGCCTCTCCGACCGACTGAGCGCCCGCACTCTCGTTTTGTGGGTTGACTTAGGCATACGGAGTTCATCCGCAGTCTAAGCATACGGAGTTCATTCCCAGTCTAAGATCAGACCAGATCGAGGGTTGCGATAACAGGATCGGTAGCATGCAGGGAGGACCGGACCAATCTTCAGCTTGAGCATTCTGCCTCTCCAATCGACTGAGCGCCTGCAAGCTCGTTTCGTAGGTTGGCTTAGGCATACGGAGTTCATTCCATGTCTAAGCATATGGAGTTCCTTCCATGTCTAAGCATACGGAGTTCATTCCCAGTCTAAAATTTTGAGCCATGGTGCACATGCTGGGCTCGGGCATGTGCTGGTGTCTCATTTTTTTTACCCGAGGCAATATCACCAGAGCATCGCTGGAGCATCACCGGAGAGCCTAACCGGCAGCATTAGGGGTTCCGACGATTGGGGGGTTGGGGGGGTGTGCGCACATGATGTGCGATAGGTGCTGGTACTTGGCCCTTATATTGGCCCCCTATCCTTCATCAAACCTCGAGAACTCACACCCCTTTAAAGAGCATTTGAGATTTTATAGGTTTGCTGCCAGTAGCCATTATAGTGTATGAAATTGGGACACTTTTTTCAAACGGTCGTAAAATCTTCTCCTCTTCGAGTCCTTAGTTGAATTTTTTTTTGCATGCCAACAAAAATACAAGGATCACCTCTACCAAATTTGGGGACAAAACCCTTTCTAAAAAAATTTTTAAAAATCCTGAACAGCAAAAAGTTTTAAAAATCATGAAAAATAGAAAACGGGTTGTCTTGCCATGAAACTTCACATTAAGGCTTAGGGGACCATTGTATGAATTTACAAGCCATAAAAATGGCATTGGCAGGACAGAAAATATGAAGATGTGCTTAAACCCACTTACCACCCGTTCGATCCCTAGCTTACATATTATGCCTCTCCAGTCGGCTCAGCGCCCGAACGCTCGTTTCGTGGGTTCACTTAGGCATACGGAGTTCATTCCCAATCTAAGATCAGATCAGATAGAGGGTTATAGTAGAATGATCGGTAGCACGTAGGGGGGATCGGGTCGATCCCCGGCTTGCGTATTCTGTCTCTCCGGTCGGCTGAGCACCCGCACGCCCGTTTCGTGGGTTGGCTTACGCATAGGGAGTTCATTCCATGTCTAAGCCCCAGCCGAATCGAGGGTTGTGGCAGTGGGATCGACAGCACATAGAAATGGACCGGGCTGATCCCCGACTTGCGATTATGCCTCTCCGGTCGGCTCAGCGCCCGCACGCTCATGTCGTGGGTTGACTTAGGCATACGGAGTTCATTCCCAGTCTAAGATCAGACTGGACCGAGGGTTGCGGCAGCAGGATCGACAGCACGTAGGGGGATTGGGCCGATCCCCAACTTGCGCATTCTGCCTCTTCGGTCGACTGAGCTCCCGCACGCTCGTTTCATGGGTTGGCTTAGGCATACGAAGTTCATTCCATGTCTAAGCCTCAGTCGGACCAAGGGTTGTGGTAGCAAGACTGGCAGTCGGATCGACAGCACGCAGAGGGGGATCGAGCTGATCCTCAGCTTGCTCATTATGCCTCTCCGATCGGCCTCTCTGACCGACTGAGTGCCCATACGTTCATTTCATGGGTTGACTTAGGCATACAGAGTTCATCCCCAGTCTAAGCATACGAAGTTCATCCTCAGTGTAAGCATTGGGGGTTTCGACGATTGGGGGGGCTGGGGGGTGTGCGCACATGATGTGTGATGGGTGCTAGTACTTGTGTCACGGGCTCTGACCTTAGACTTAGAAACCGTGCGACCTTAGGCTTGGAATCTCTTCTTTTATGCCTAAGTTAGCCTAAAACACAAGCTTACGGGTACTAGAACAACGGGAAAGGCTGATTATGCAAGTTAAGAGAAATAGGATAAGAAGGTAGAATTCTGGAAATACTCCTGTATTCACTAAAACGGAAGTGTTTGATGGTGTACAAATGAGGGAGGAGCAACCTTGTATTATAGTTGAGGCTCCAGTTTACACTTAATGGCAATATCCCTAGAATAAAGGCTAAAATCATGGGATTATATAGATTACAATCAATCAGGATGCTAACTCCTGATTTTTAGGGTCAACCAAATCTACCAAGATGCTACTACTGACACTGCCTGCTTCTAGAAGCTTCCCTTGTGTGTCCAGCACCTTGGGCCCTTTTGGATGTGGTGCGGGCAGCTTGTATGCCAGGCCTTAGTCTTAGGGGCTGGCTTGCAAGTTGGGCAGGCGTTCTGAACTCATTTGCTAGGCTTTGCACGTAGATACCTGCCAGCATGCCTAGTCTGTAGGCCTCAACCTCCGACCCACCTGTTGGTGTGCCTGATGTGCCTAGCGCACCCGCCCAGGGCATGACATTCTCCCCCACCTGATTGTGCAATGCCCTCATTACGTCTTTTGTATGGTACTGCCTGATCTGGTCCCTAAACTGCCATAAGTCATCTGCTGGTTCCTACCTCACCTCATTGTTTGGAAGTCCCTTCTAGCTCACCAAGTACTCTTGTCTTGGTTGATAGTTCTTCCGTCTCACCTCCCAATCAGTTATGATGCTGTGGACCTCCTTCTTATATGAGGCCCTTGCTCCCAATGGTGCACGCTTTGACTCTGCCCATCCTGGATCTCTTTCATCCTCATGGAACGGCTTGAGCATGCTCACATGGAACACTGGGTGTACCCTCAGCTTGGGTGGCATATCCAGCTTGTAGGCAACCTTGCCTACCCTCTTGACTACTCAGAAAGGTCCCTCATAGCTCCGGACTAGGCCTTTGTGTAGCCCCCTATGGTGCACAATGGGATGTAGCTTCACTAACACCAAGTCTCCAACCTGGACTGCACGTCCCACCTATTCTGGTCTGCCCACTTCTTCGACCTCTTGTCCACCTTGTGTAGACAAACTCTGGCCAAGTTAGTTTGCTCCTGCCATGCCTTGGCAAACTTGTATGCTGTTGGATTCGACCCTGTATAACCTACAGCAATCGAACCAGGTGTTAGTGGTTGTTGCCCTGTCACAACCTCAAATGGGATCGTTTCATGGGTTGACTTAGGTATACGGAGTTCTCCCCGGTCTAAGCATACGGAGTTTATTCCTAGTCTAAGATCAGACCAGACTGAGGGTTATAGCAGCAGGATCGATAGCATGCAGGGGGGCCCAAGTCGATCCCTAGCTTGGGCATTCTACCTCTCTGGCTGGCTGAACGCCTGTATGCCCGTTTCGTGGGTTGGCTTAGGCATAGGGAGTTCATTCCATGTCTAAGCCCCAGTCGGACCGAGGGTTGTGGCAATGGGACCGACAGCACGCAGAGGGGGACTGAGTCGATCCCCGGCTTGCGCGTTATGCCTCTCTGGCTGGCTTAGCACCCGAACACTCGTTTCGTGGGTTGATTTAGGCATACGGAGTTCATTCCCAGTCTAAGATTTGATCGCACCGAGGGTTATGATAGCAGGATCGACTGCACGTAGGAGGGACCGGGTCGATCCTCGGCTTGCACTTTCTGTCTCTCCTGCTGGCTGAGTGCCCGCACACTCGTTTCATGGGTTGGCTTAGGCATACGGAGTTCATTCCCAGTCTAAGATCAGACCAGACCGAGGGTTGCGACACTAGGATCGATAGCACGTAGGGGGACCGGGTTGAACCCCGATATAAGTTCATTCCATGTCTAAGCCCCAGCCGAAGCGAGGGTTATGGCAGTGGGACTGCAGCACGCAGAGGGGGACTGGGTCGATCCCTAGCTTGCACATTATGCCTCTCCGGCCAGCTCAGCACCCGAACGCTAATTTCGTGGGTTGACTTAGGCATACGAAGTTCATTCCCAATCTTAGATCAGATCGGACGAAGGGTTACGGTAGTAGGATCGATAGCACGTAGGGTGGGATCGGGTCGATCCTTGATTTGTGCATTCTACCTCTCTGACCGACTGAGCACCGTACGCTCGTTTTATGGGTTGGCTTAGGGATATAGAGTTCATTACAAGTCTAAGCATACAGAGTTCATTCCTAGTCTAAGATCAAACCGGATCGAGGCTTACGGTAGCAGGACCAATAGTAGATCGACAGCATACAGGGGTGAACCAGGCTGATCCTCGGCTTGCGCATTCTGTCTCTCCGATCGGCTGAACGCCCACACGCTCGTTTCATGGGTTAACTTAGGAATATGGAGTTTATTCCCAGTCTAAGATCAGACCAAACTGAGGGTTTCGGTAGCTAGATTGAAAGCACGCAGAGGGGATCGGGTCGATCCCCAGCTTGTGCATTCTGCCTCTCCGGTCAGTTGAGCGCCCGCATGCTCCTTTCATGGGTTGGCTTAGGCATACGGAGTTCATTCCATGTCTAAGCATATGGAGTTCATTCCTAGTCTAAGATCAGACTGGATCGAAGGTTGTGGTAGTAGGATCGATAGCACAAAGGGGGGATCAGGCCGATCCCCAGCTTGCGCATTCTACCTCTCCTACCGACTGAGCACCCATACGCTCGTTTCGTGGGTTGGCTTAGGCATACGGAGTTCATTCCATGTCTAAGCCCCAGCCAGACCGAGGGTTGTGGTAGGAAGACCGACAGCGGGATCGACAGCACGCAGAGAAGGATTGGGCTGATCCCTGACTTATGTATTATGCCTCTCCGGCCGATTGAGCGCCCGCACACTCGTTTCGTGGGTTGACTTAGGCATATAAGTTCATCCCCAGTCTAAGCATACAGAGTTCATTCCTAGTCTAAGATCGAACCGGATCGAGGGTTACGACAGCAGGATCGGGAGCATGCAGGGGGGATAAGGGGATCGGGCCAATCCTCAGCTTGTGCATTCTGCCTCTTCGGCCGACTGAGCGCCTGCACGCCTGTTTCATGGATTGGCTTAGGCATAGGGAGTTCATTCCATGTCTAAGCCCCAGTCGGACTGAAGGTTATGGCAATGGGACCGGTAGCACACAGAGGGGGACATGGCCGATCCCTGGCTTGCGCATTATGCCTCTCTAGCTGGCTCAGCACCCGAATGCTCATTTCGTGGGTTGACTTAGGCATACGGAGTTCATTCCTAGTCTAAGATCGGATCGAACCGAGGGTTACGGCAGCAAGACCAGCAGTAGGATCGATAGCAGCAGGGGGGATTGGGTCGATCCTCGACTTGCGCATTTTGCCTCTTCGGTCGGCCTCTCTTGCCAGATGAGCGCCTGCACGTTCGTTTCGTGGGTTGACTTAGGCATACGGAGTTCATCCCCAGTCTAAGCATATGGAGTTCATTCCCAGTCTAAGATCAAACCAAACCGAGGGTTGCGATAGCAGGATCGGCAGCACGTAAGGGGGACCAGGTTGATCCTCGACTTGCACATTCTACCTCTCCGACCAGCTTGCGCATTCTGTCTCTCCGACCGGTTGAGCGCCCACATGCTCGTTTCATGGGTTGGCTTGGGTGTACAAAGTTCATTCCCAGTCTAAGATCAGACCAAACTGAAGGTTGCGGTAGCAGGATCGATAGCACACAGGGAGGGATCGGTAGGTCCCCTGCTTGTGCATTCTACCTTTCCGATCGACTGAGCGCCCGCACGCTCATTTCGTGGGTTGGCTTAGGCATACGGAGTTTATTCCATGTCTAAGCCCTAGCCGGACCGAGGGTTGTGGTAGCAGGACCAGTAGCGGGATCGGCAGCACTTAGATGGGGATCGGGCTGACCCTCGACTTGCGCATTATGCCTCTCTGACCGACTGAGCGCCTACATGCTCGTTTCATGGGTTGGCTTAGGCATACGGAGTTCATTCCATGTCTAAGCATATGGAGTTCATTCCCAGTCTAAGAGTTTAAGCCACGGTGCACATGCTGGGCTCGGGCATGTGCTGGTGCCACATTTTTTTCGCTCGAGGCACCATCATCGGAGAATTGCCGGAGCATCGCCGGAGAGCCTAACTGGCGGCATTGGGGGTTCCAACGATTGGGGGGGCCGGCGGGTTGTGCGCACATGATGTGTGATGGGTGCTGGTACTTGGCCCTTATGTTGGCCCCCTATCCCTCATCGAACCTCGAGAACTCACACCCCCTTAAAGAGCATTTGAGATTTTATAGGTTTGCTGCAAGTAGCCATTAAAGTGTCTGAAATGGGGACACTTTTTTCAAATGTTCACAAAATCTTCTCCACTTCGAATTTTTAGCTGAATTTTTTTGTGCATGCCAAAAAAAAATACAAGGATCACCTCTACCAAATTTGGGGACAAAAATCTTTCTAAAAAAATTTTAAAAAATCTTGAATCGCAAAAAGTTTCAAAAATCGTGATAAATAGAAAATGGGTCGTCTTGCCACGAAACTTCACATGAAATCATAGGGGACCATTGTATGAATTTACAAGCCATAAAAATGGCATTGGCATGGTAGAAATATGAAGATGTGCTTAAACCCACCTACCACCCGTTCGATCCCTGGCTTGCGCATCCTGCCTCTCTAGTCAGCTGAGCGTTCGCATGCTCGTTTCGTGGTTTGACTTAGGCATACGGAGTTCATCCCCAGTCTAAGCATACGGAGTTCATCCCCAATCTAAGGTTGGACCGAACTGAGGGTTGTGATAGAAGGATCGACAGAACATAGGGGGGACCAAGTCGATCCCCGGCTTACGTATTCTGCCTCTCCAGTCGGCTGAGCACCCTCACGCTCATTTCATGGGTTGGCTTAGGCATACGGAGTTCATTCCATGTCTAAGCATATGGAGTTCATTCTCAGTCTAAGAGTTTGAGCGACGGTGCACATGCTGGGCTCAGGCATGTGCTGGTGCCACATTTTTTTTGCCTGGGGTACCATCACCGGAGCATCACCAGAGCATCAACGGAGAGCCTAACCGACGGCTTTAGGGGTTTCGACGATTGGGGGGGGCTAGGGGGTGTGCGCACATGATGTGCTATGGGTGCTGGTACTTGGCCCTTATATTGGCCCCCTATCCCTCATCGAACCTCGAGAACTCACACCCCCTTAAAGAGCATCTGAGATTTTATAGGTTTGCTGCCAGTAGCCATTAAAGTGTCTGAAATGGGTACACTTTTTTGAAACGGTCACAAAATCTTCTCCACTTTGAGTTTTTAGCTGGAGTTTTTTGTACATGCCAAAAAAAATACAAGGATCACCTCTACTAAATTTGGGGACAAAACTCTTTCTAAAAAAATTTTAAAAAATCTTGAACCGTAAAAAGTGTCAAAAATCGTGAAAAATAGAAAACGGGTCGTCTTGCCACGAAACTTCACATGAAGGTGTAGGGGACCATTGTATGAATTTACAAGCCATAAAAATGGCATTGGCATGGCAGAAATATGAAGATGTGCTTGAACCCACCTACCACCCGTTCGATCTCCAGCTTGCGCATCCTGCCTCTCTGGTCCGCTGAGCGTTCACACGCTCATTTCATTGGTTAACTTAGGCATACGGAGTTCATCCCCAGTCTAAGCATATGGAGTTCATTCCTAGTCTAAGGTTGGATCGGACCGAGGGTTACGGCAGCAGGATCGACAGCACGCAGGGGGGACCGGATCGATCCCCGGCTTGTGCATTCTACCTCTCCGATCGGTTGAGCGCCCGCACGTTCGTTTCATGGGTTGGCTTAGGCATACGGAGTTCATTCCATGTCTAAGCCCCAGCCAGACTGAGGGTTGTGGTAGCGGGATTGACAGCACGCAGAAGGGGATGGGGTGATCCCCAGCTTGTGCATTCTACCTTTTCGGCCGGCTCAGAGCTCGCATGCTCGTTTCGTGGGTTGGCTTAGGAATGCGGAGTTCATTCCATGTCTAAGCCCCAACCAGACCGAGGGTTGTGGCAATAGGACTGGCAGCAGGATCTATAGCAGGACCAGTAGCAGGATCGACAGCACGCAGAGAGGGACCGAGATGATCCCCGGCTTACGCATTATGCCTCTCCGACCGGTTGAGCGCCCGTACGCTCGTTTTATGGGTTGACTTAGGCATACGGTGTTCATCCCCAGTCTAAGCATACGGAGTTCATTCCTAGTCTAAGATCGAACTGGATCGAGGGTTACGATAGTAGGATCGATAGCACGCAGGGGAGATCGGGCCGATCCCCGGCTTATGCATTCTGCCTCTCCGGCCGGTTGAGCGCCCGTATGCCCGTTTCATGGGTTGGCTAAGGCATAGGGAGTTGATTCCATGTCTAAGCCCCAGCCGGATCGAGGGTTGTGGCAGCGGAACCGACAGCACGCAGAGGGGGACCGGGCCGATCCTCGGGTTGCGCATTCTCCCTCTCCGGTCGGCTCAGAGCTCGCACGCTCGTTTCATCGGTTGGCTTAGGAATACGAAGTTCATTCCATGTCTAAGCCCCAACTGGATTAAGGGTTATGGCAGCAAGATCGGCAGCAGGATCGGTAGTACGCAGAGGGGGGCCGATCCCCGGCTTGCGCATTATCCGTCTCCGATCGGCTCAGTGCCCGAAGGCTCCTTTTGTGGGTTGACTTAGGCATACGGAGTTCATTCCCACTCTAAGATCAGATCGGATCGAGGGTTGAGGTAGCAGGATCGATAGCACGTAGGAGGGGACTGGGCCGATCCATGGCTTGCGCCTGTATGCTAGTTTCATGGGTTGGCTTAAGCATACGGAGTTCATTCCATGTCTAAGCATACGGAGTTCATTCCTAGTCTAAGATCAGACCGGACCGAGGATTGTGACAGCAAGACCAACAGCAGGATCGGTAGCACGCAGGGGGGGACCAGGTCGATCCTTGGTTTGCACATTCAGCCTCTCCGATCGGCCTCTCCGGTCGGCTGAGCGCCCGTACGCTCGTTTCGTGGGTTGACTTAGGCATACGGAGTTCATCCCCAGTCTAAGCATACGGAGTTCATTCCCAGTCTAAGATCAAATCGAATCGAGGGTTACGGTAATGGGATCGGTAGCACGAAGGGGGGACCGAGTCTATCCCCGGCTTACGTATTCTGCCTCTCCGACCGGCTGAGCGCCCGCACACCCATTTCGTGGGTTGGCTTAGGCTTAGGGAGTTTATTCTATGTCTAAGCTCCAGCCGGACCGAGGGTTGTGGCAGCAGGACCGGTAGCACGCAAAGGGGGACCGAGCTGATCCTCGGCTTGAGTGTTATTCCTCTCCGGTCGGCTCGGTGCCTGAACACTCATTTCGTGGGTTGACTTAGGCATACAGAGTTCATTCCTAGTATAAGATTGGATCGCACCGAGTGTTGCGGTAGCAAGATCGATAGCATGCACGAGGGATCTGGTCGATCCCCGACTTGGGCATTCTGCCACTCCGACTGGCTGAGTGCCCGCACGCTCGTTTCATGGGTTGGCTTAGGCATACAGAGTTCATTCCATGTCTAAGCCCCAGTCGGACCAAGGGTTGTGGTAGCAGGACTGGCAGCGAGATTGACAGCATGTAGAGGGGGATCGGGCTGATCCCCGGCTTGTGCATTATGCCTCTCCGACCGGCTGAGCACCCACATGCTCGTTTCATGGGTTGACTTAGGCATACGAAGTTTATCCCCAGTCTAAGCATACAGAGTTCATTCCCAGTCTAAGATCAGACTGGATCGAGGGTTACGACAGCAGGATCGGTAGCACGTAGGGGGGATCCCCAGTCTAAGCATACAGAGTTCATGGCTTGTACATGCTAGGCTCGGGCATGTGCTGGTGCAACATTTTTTTCGCTCGGGGCACCATCGCCGGAGCATCACCGGAGAGCCTAACCGACGGCATTAGGGGTTTCGACGATTGAGGGGGTCGGGGGGTGTGCGCACATGATTTGCAATGGGTGCTGGTACTTGGCCCTTATATTGGCCCCCTATCCCTCATCAAACCTCAAGAACTCACACCCCCTTAAAGAGCATTTGAGATTTTATAAGTTTGCTACCAGTAGCCATTAAAGTGTCTGAAATGGAGACACTTTTCTTAAACGATCACAAAATCTTCTCCACTTCGAGTTTTTAGCTGAATTGTTTTGTGCATGCCAACAAAAATACAAGGATCACCTCTACCAAATTTGGGGACAAAACGTTATCTAAAAAAATTTTAAAAAATCCCAAACCGTAAAAAGTTTCAAAGATCGTGAAAAATAGAAAACGGGTCGTCTTGCCATGAAACTTCACATGAAGGTGTAGGGGACCATTGTATGAATTTACGAGCCATAAAAATGGCATTGGCACGATAGAAATATGAAGATGTGCTTGAACCCAACTACCTCCCGTTCAATCCCCAGCTTGCACATCCTGCCACTCTAGTCGGCTGAGCGTCTGCACGCTCGTTTCATGGGTTGACATAGGCATACGGAATTCATCCCCAGTCTAAGCATACGGAGTTCATTCCCAGTCTAAGATTGAACCAGATCGAGGGTTGCAGCAGTAGGATCGACAACACACAGGGGGAACCGGGCCTATCCTCGGCTTACACATTCTGCCTCTCCGGTTGGCTGAGCACCCGCATGCCCGTTTCGTGGGTTGGCTTAGGCATAGGGAGTTCATTCCATGTTTAAGCCCTAGCCGAACTGAGGGTTGTGGCAGCGGGACTGGCAGCACATAGAGGGGGACCGGGTCAGTCCCCGGCTTGTGCATTCTGCCTCTCCGGCCGGTTGAGCGCCCGCACGCTCATTTCGTGGGTTGACTTAGGCATACGGAGTTCATCCCTAGTCTAAGCATACAGAGTTCATTCCTAGTCTAAGATCAGACCAGACCGAGGGTTACGGTAGTAGGATCGACAGCATGCAGGGGGGACCGGGCCGATCCTTGGCTTGCGCATTTTACCTTTTCGATTGGCTGAGCACCCGCACACCTATTTCGTGTGTTGGCTTAGGCATAGGGAGTTCATTAAATGTCTAAGCTCCAGCCAGACCGAGGGTTGTGGTAGCGGGACCGGTAGCACGTAGAGGGGGGCCGGGTCGATCCCCGGCTTGTGCATTATACCTCTCCGATGGCTCAGTGCCCGAATGCTTGTTTTGTGGGTTGACGTAGGCATACAGAGTTCATTCCCAGTCTAAGATTAGACCAGACCGAGGGTTGTGGCAGCAGGATCGACAGCATGCAGGTGGGGACCGGGTCGATCCCTGGCTTGCGCATTCTGCCTCTCCGGCCCACTGAGCGCCCGTAGGCTCATTCCGTGGGTTGGCTTAAGCATACGGAGTTCATTCCATGTCTAAGCATACGGAGTTCATTCCCAGTCTAAGATCGAACCGGACCGAGGGTTGCGGCAGCAGGACCAGCAGCAGATTAGCAGCACGCAGGGGAGACCGGGCCTATCCCCGGCTTACGCATTCTGCCTCTACGGCCAGCTGAGCTCCTGCACGCCTGTTTCATGGGTTGGCTTAGGGATTCAGAGTTCATTCCATGTCTAAGCCCCAACCGGACCAAGGGTTGTGGCAACGGGACCTGCAGCACGCAGAGAGGGACCGGGTTGATCCCAGGCTTGCACATTCTGCCTCTCCGACCGGCTAAGCACCCACACGCTAGTTTCGTGGGTTGGCTTAGGCATACGGAGTTCATTCCATGTCTAAGCATACGAAATTCATTCCCAATCTAAGATCACCGCCTTAAAGAGCATTTGAGATTTTATAGGTTTGCTCCCAGTAGCCATTAAAGTGTCTGAAATGGGGACACATTTTTCAAACGGTCACAAAATCTTCTCCACTTCGAGTTTTTAGCTGAATTATTTTATGCATGCCAACAAAAATAAAAGGATCACCTCTACCAAATTTGGGGACAAAACTCTTTCTAAAAACATTTTAAAAAATCTCGAACCGCAAAAAGTTTCAAAAATCGTGAAAAATAGAAAACAGGTCGTCTTGCCACGAAACTTCACATGAAGGCTTAGGGGACCATTATATGAATTTACAAGCCATAAAAATGGCAATGGCATGGCAGAAATATGAAGATGTGCTTGAACCCACCTACCACCCGTTCGATCCCCGGCTTGCGCATCCTGCCTATCTAGTCGGCTGAGCGTCCGCACGCTCGTTTCATGGGTTGACTTAGGCATACAGAGTTCATTCCCAGTCTAAGATCAAATCAGACCGAGGGTTGTGGCAGTAGGATTGACAGCATGCAGGGGGACCGGGTCGATACCCTGCTTGCGCATTCTGCCTCTCCGACCGGTTGAGCGCCCGCATGGAGTTTCGTGGGTTGGCTTAGGCATAAGGAGTTAATTCCATGTCTAAGCATACGGAGTTAATTCCTAGTCTAAGATCGGACCGGACCAAAGGTTACGACAGCAGGACCAATAGCTGGATCGGTAGCATGCAGGGGGGACCGGGTCGATCCACGGCTTACACATTCTGCCTCTTTGACTGACCTCTCTAGTCGGTTGAACGCCCGCATGCTCATTTCATTGGTTGACTTAGGCATACGAAGTTCATCCCCAGTCTAAGCATACGGAGTTCATTCCCAGTCTAAGATTAAACCGGATCAAGGGTTACGGTAGCAGGATCGGTAGCACGCAGGGGGGACCAAGCCGATCCTCGGCTTGCGTAATCTGCCTCCCCGATCGACTGAGCGCCCGCACACCCGTTTCGTGGGTTGGCTTAGGCATAGGGAGTTCATTCCATGTCTAAGCCCTAGTCAGACCGAAGGTTGTGGCAGCGGGATCGGTAGCACGCAGAAGGGGATAGGGTCGATCCCTGGCTTGCGCATTCTGCCTGTCCGGCTGGCTGAGCACCCGCACGCTCATTTCATGGGTTGGCTTAGGCATACGGAGTTCATTCAATGTCTAAGCATTCGGAGTTCGTTCCCAGTCTAAGAGTTTGAGCCACGGCGCACATCCTGGGCACAGGCATGTGCTGGTGCCACATTGTTTTTGCCCGGGGCACCATCGTCGGAGCATCGCCAGAGAGCCTAACCGGTGGCATTAGGGGTTCCGGCGATTAGGGCGGCCGAGGGGTGTGCACACATGATGTGTGATGGGTGCTGGTACTTGGCCCTTATATTGGCCCCCTATCCCTCATCAAACCTCGAGAACTCACACCCCCTTAAAGAGCATTTGAGATTTTATAGGATTGCTGCCAGTAGCCATTAAAGTGTCTGAAATGGGGACACTTTTTTCAAACGATCACAAAATCTTCTCCACTTTGAGTTTTTAGCTGAATGTTTTTTTGCAAGCGAAAACAAAAAATACAAGGATCACCTCTACCAAATTTGGGGACAAAACGCTTCCTAAAAAAATTTTTAAAAATCCCGAACCGCAAAAAGTTTCAAAAATCATGAAAAATAGAAAACAGGTCATCTTGCCACGAAACGTCACATGAAGGCTTAGGGGACCATTGTATGAATTTACAAGCCATAAAAATGGCATTGGCATGGCCGAAATATGAAGATGTGCTTGAACCCACCTACCACCCGTTCGATCCCCGGCTTGCGCATCCTACCTCTCTAGTCGGCTGAGCGTCCGCATGCTTGTTTCATGGGTTGGCTTAGGCATACAGAGTTCATTCCCAGTCTAAGCATACAAAGTTCATTCCCAGTCTAAGATCGGATCAAACCGAGGGTTACGACAGCAGGATTGACAGCACGCAGGGGGACTGGGTCAATACCCGACTTGCACATTCTGCCTCTCCGACCGGCTGAGCGCCAGCACGTCGTTTCGTGGGTTGTCTTAGGCATAGGGAGTTCATTCCATGTCTAAGCCCCAGTGGAACCGAGGGTTGTGGCAGCAGGACCGGGTCGATCCCTGGCTTGTACATTATGCCTCTTCGGCCTGCTCAACGCCCGTACGCTCGTTTCATGTGTTGACTTAGGCATACAGAGTTCATTCCCAAAGTAAGATCAGACAGGACCAAGGGTTGCGGCAACAGGATCGACAACACGCAAGGGGGAACCAGGTTGATCTCCAGCTTGTGCATTCTGCCTCTCCGATCGACTGAGCGCCCGCACACTCGTTCCGTGGGTTGGCTTAGGCATACGGAGTTCATTCCCAGTTTAAGATTTTGAGGCACGATACACATGCTGGGCTCGGGCATGTGCTGGTGCCGCATTTTTTCACCCAGGGCACAATCGTCGGAGTATCACCGGAGCATCGTCGGAGAGCCTAACCGACAGCATTGGGGGTTTGGGCGATTGGGGGGGCCGGGGGGTGTGCACACATGATGTGTGATGGGTGCTGGTACTTGGCCCTTATATTGGCCCCCTATCCATCATCAAACCTCAAAAACTCACACCCCCTTAAAGAGCATTTGAGATTTTATAGGTTTGCTGCCAGTAGCCATTAAAGTGTTTGAAATGGGGACACTTTTTTCAAATGGTCACAAAATCTTCTCCACTTCGAGTTTTTAGCTGATTTTTTTTGTAAATGCCAACAAAAATACAAGGATCACCCCTACCAATTTTGGGGACAAAACTCTTTCTAAAAAAATTTTAAAAAATCCTGAACCGTAAAAAGTTTCGAAAATCATGAAAAATAGAAAACAGGTCCACGAAACTTCACATGAAGGCTTCGGGGACCATTGTATGAATTTACAAGCCATAAAAATGCCATTGGCATGGCAGAAATATGAAGATGTGCTTGAACCCACCTACTACCCATTCGATCCCTGGCTTCCGCATCCTGCCTCTCTGGTCGGCTGAGCGCCCGCATGCTTGTTTCATGGGTTGACGTAGGCATATGGAGTTCATCCCCATTCTAAGCATATGAAGTTCATTCCCAATCTAAGGTCAGACCGGATCGAGGGTTGCAGCAGCAGGATCGACAGCACGCAGGGGGGATCCGGGTGATCCCTGACTTATGCATTCTGCCTCTCCGGTTGGCTGAGTTCCTGCACGCCCGTTTCGTGGGTTAGCTTAGGCATAGGGAGTTCATTCCATGTCTAAGCCCCAGCCAGACCGAGGGTTGTGGCAGTGGGACTGACAGCACGTAGAGGGGGACCAGGCCGATCTTCAGCTCGCGCATTATGCCTCTCCGGTCGGCTCAGCGTCCGTACACTCGTTTCATGGGTTGACTTAGGCATATGGAGTTCATTCCTAGTCTAAGATCAGACTGGATCGAGGGTTGCGACAGCAAGATCAACAGGATGCAAGAGGGGATCGGGTTGATCCTCGGCTTACGCATTTTGCCTCTCCGGCTTGTTGAGCGCCCGCATGCTCATTTTGTGGGTTGGCTTAGGCATACGGAGTTCATTCTATGTCTAAGCATATAGAGTTCATTCCCAGTCTAAGATCAGACTAGATCAAGGGTTGTGGCAGCAGGACCAGCAGCAGGATCGACAGCACGTAAAGGGGGACCGGGTCGATCTCAAGCTTGTGCATTCTGCCTCTCCGACCGACTGAGCACCGGCACGCCAGTTTCATAGGTTGGCTTAGGCATAGGGAGTTCATTCCATGTCTAATTCCTAGCTAGTCTGAGGGTTGTGGCAGCAGGACCAGTAGCACGCAGAGGGGGACCGGGTCGATCCCCGGCTTGCGCATTATGCCTCTCCAACTGGCTCAGCGCCCGTACGCTCATTTCGTGGGTTGACTTAGGCATACGGAGTTCATTCCCCATCTAAGATCGGACCGGAATGAGGGTTACGGTAGCAGGATCGACAGCACGCAGGAGGGATCGGGTCGATCCCCGGCTTACGCATTCTGCCTCTCCGACCGGCTGAACGCCCGCACACTCATTTCGTGGGTTGGCTTAGGCATACAGAATTCATTCCATGTCTAAGCATATGGAGTTCATTCCCAATCTAAGATCGGACCGAACCAAGGGTTGTGGCAACAGGACCAGTAGCAGGATCGACAGTACGTAGGGGGGACCGGGCTGATCCCCGGGTTACGCATTCTGCCTCTCCGGCCGGTTGAGCACCCACACGCTCGTTTTATGGGTTGGCTTAGGGATACGGAGTTCATTCCACGTCTAAGACCCAGCCCGATCGAGGGTTATGGTAGCAAGATCGGTAACGGGATCGACAGCACGTAGAAGGGGATCGGGCTGATCCCCGACTTGCACATTATGCCTGTCTAGTCGGCCTCTCTGGTAGACTGAACGTACGCACATTCGTTTCGTGGGTTGACTTAGGTATACAAAGTTCATCCCCAGCTAAGCATACGTAGTTCATTCCCAGTATAAGATCAGCTCGAATCGAGGGTTGTGACACTAGGATCGGTAGCACGTAGGGGGGATCGGGCCGATCCATGGCTTGCACATTCTACCTCTCTGGCCGGCTGAGCACCCGTACACTCGTTTCATGGGTTAGCTTAGGCATAGGGACTTCATTCCATGTCTCAGCCCTAGCCGGACCGACGGTTGTGGCAGTGGGCCCGATAGCACGCAGGGGGGGATCGACCCGATCCCCGGCTTGCGCATTATGCCTCTTCGGCCAGCTCAGTGACCGCACGCTCATTTTGTGGGTTGACTTACACAAACGGAGTTCATTCCCAGTCTAAGATCGGATCGGATCAGACCGAGGGTTATGACAGCGGGATCGACAGCACGCAAGGGGGGATCGGGTTGATCCCCGACTTGCGCATTCTACCTCTTCGATCGGTTGAATGCCCGTACGCTCGTTTCGTGGGTTGGCTTAGGCATACTAAGTTCATTCCTAGTCTAAGATTTTAAGCCACAGTGCACTTGCTGGGGTCCAACATGTGCTGGTGCGGCATTTTTTTCACCCAGGGCACCATCACCGAAGCATCGCCAGAGCATCGTCGGAGAGCTTAACCAGCGGCATTGGGGGTTCCGGTGATTGGGGGGTTGGGGGGGATGTGTACATCCTGCCTCTTTGGTTGGCTGAGCGCCCGCACACTCGTTTGGTGGGTTGACGTAGGCATACGGAGTTCATCCCCAGTCTAAGCATATGTAGTTCATTCCCAATCTAAGGTCGGATCGGACCGAGGGTTGTAGCAGCAGGATTGGCAGCACGCAGGGGGGATCGGGGTGATCTCCGACTTACGCATTCTGCCTCTCCGGTCGGCTGAGTGCCCGCACACCCGTTTTGTGGGTTGGCTTAGGCATAAGGAGTTCATTCCATGTCTAAGCCCCAGCTGGACCGAGGGTTGTGGCAGCGGGATCGGTAGCACACAGAGGGGGACTGGGCCAATCCTCGGCTTACGTATTATGCCTCTCCGGCCGGCTGAGCGCCCGCACGCTCATTTCATGGGTTGGCTTAGGCAAACAGAGTTCATTCCATGTCTAAGCATACAGAGTGCATTCCCAGTCTAAGATCGGATCGGACCGAGGGTTGTGGCAGCAAGACTAGCAGTAGGATTGACAACACGTAGGGGGGACCGGGCCGATCCCTGTCTTGTGCATTCTGCCTCTCCGACTGGCTGAGCACCCGCATGCCCGTTTCGTGGGTTGGCTTAGGCATAGGGAGTTCATTCCAGGTCTAATTCCTAGCCGATCTGAAAGTTGTGGCAGTGGGACCGGTAGCACGCAGAGGGGGATCGGGCTGATCCTCGGCTTGCGAATTATCCCTCTCTGGCTGGCTCAGTGCTCGGACGCTCATTTCATGGGTTGACTTAGGTATACGGAGTTCATTCCCCATTTAAGATAAGACCGGACTGAGGGTTGTGGCAGCAGGATCGACAGCACGCAGGGGGGATCGGGTCGATCCCCGGCTTGCACATTCTACCTTTCCGGCCGACTGAGCACCCGCACGCTCGTTTCATAGGTTGGCTTAGGCATACGGAGTTCGTTCCATGTCTAAGCATACAGAGTTCATTCCCAATCTAAGATTGGACTGGACCAAGGGTTGTGGCAACAAGATCAGCAGCAGGATCGACAGCACGCAGGGGGGATCGAGCCGATCCCTGGGTTGTGCATTCTGCCTCTCCGACCGGTTGAGCACCCACATGCTCGTTTCATGGCTTGGCTTAGGCATACAGAGTTCATTCCATGTCTAAGCTCCAGCCCGGTCGAGGGTTGTGGCAGTAAGACCGATAGGGGGATCGACAGCACACAGAGGGGGACCAGACTGATCCTCGACTTGTACATTATGCCTCTTCGATCAGCCTCTCCGACCGGCTGAACGCCCTTACGCTCGTTTCATGGGTTGACTTAGGTATACGGAGTTCATCTCCAGTCTAAGCATACGGAGTTCATTCCCAGTCTAAGATCAGACCAGACTGAGGGTTACGAAAGTAGGATCAGCAGCACGCAAGGGGGATCGGACCGATCCCCGACTTACGCATTCTGCCTCTCCGATCGGCTGAGCGCCCGCACGCCTATTTCATGGGTTGGCTTAGGCATAGGGAGTTCATTCCATGTCTCAGCCCCAGCCAGACTGAGGGTTGTGGCAGCGAGACCGGTAGCATGCAGAGGGGGATCGGGCTGATCCCTAGTTTGTGCATTATGCCTCTTCAGTCGGCTCAGTGCCCGCATGCTCGTTTCGTGGGTTGACTTATGCAAACGGAGTTCATTCCCAATCTAAGATCGGATCAGACTGAGGGTTGCGGCAGCAGGATCGACAGCACGTAAGGGGGGATCGAGTCAATCCCTGACTTGTGCATTCTACCTCTCTAGTCGGCTGAGCACCCGTACGCTTGTTTCGTGGGTTGGTTTAGGCATACGGAGTTCATTCCGTGTCTAAGCATACGGAGTTCATTCCTAGCCTAAGATTTTAAGCCACGGTGCACTTGCTAGGCTCCGGCATGTGCTGGTGTGGCATTTTTTTCGCTCAGGGCACCATCGCCGAAGCATCACCAGAGTATCGCCGGAGAGCCTAACTGGCGGCATTGTGGGTTTTGGTGATTAGGGGGCCGGGGGAGGTGTGTGCACATGATATGCGATGGGTGCTGGTACTTGTGTCACGAGCTCTGACCTTAGACTCAAAAATCGTGTGACCTTAGGCTTGGAATCTCCTCTAAAACACAAGCGTGTGGGCACTAGAACAACGGGAAGGGCTGATTATGCATGTTAAAGAGAAACAGGATAAGAAGGCAGAATTTTAGAAATGCTCTTGTATTCACTGAAACAGAAGTGTTTGATGGTGTACAAATGAGGGAGGAGCAGCCCTCTATTTATAGTTGAGGCTCCAGCTTACACTTAATGGCAATATCCCTAGAATAAAGGCTAAAATAATGGGATTATACAGATTACAATCAATTAGGATGCTAACTCCTGATTTTCAGGGTCAACCAAATCTGCCAGGATGCTGTTGCTGATCCTGCCTACTTTCAGAAGCTTTCCTTACGTGTCCAGCACCTTGGGCCCTTCTGGTTGTGGTGTGGGCAGCTTGTGTGCCAGGCCTTGGTCTCACGGGCTGGCCTGCAAGTTGGGAGGGCATTCTAAACTCGTTTGCTAGGCTTTGCATGCAGATACCTACCAGCACGCCTGGTCTGTGGGCCTCAACCTCTGGCTCACCTGCTGGTGCGCCTGATGTGCCTGGCGTGCCCGCCCAGGGCATGGCATTCTCCCTCACCTGATTGTACAATGCCCTCATAGCATCTTCTGCATGGTACTGCCTGATCTGGTCCCCGAACTGCCATAAGTCATTTGTTGGTTCCCAACTCACCTCACTATCTGGAAGTCCCTTCCAGTGCACTAAGTACTCTTGTCTTGCCTGATAGTTCTTCCATCTCACCTTCCGGTCGACTATGATGCTGTGGACCTCCTTCTCATATGAGGCCCTTGCTCCCAATGGCGCACACTTTGACTTTGCCCATCCTGAATCTCCCTCATCCTCATAGAACGGCTTGAGCATGCTCACATGGAA